>NC_090646.1:109341321-109672154 GCF_040937935.1 Hyperolius riggenbachi | reverse complement strand
CGACCCTCCTTATGTTCTCTCGCCTGCTAGAACAGGAGAAAACCATCACCCAGTACCACTACAACTACAGTAGAAGGACACACTCTGGGGAGATGGGGATGTTCTGGACAACTGGACACTCATGCAAAATGCATGTAGGCTCATGTGTTTGAGGAGGTAACCAACCTGGTGAGTCGCAGTGAAGGCACCATCAGCGACTTGATCCCGTACGCTTACTTCCTGGAGCGTGCGGTGCGTAGAGTAGTGGATCAAGCTGTGGAGGAGCGTGACCAGGAACAGGAGGAAGTGTTGTGAGATAAATTCTCATCAGAACCAGAAGTTTCCTCAACACCTGCGGGGAAAAAGAGGAAGAGTCATTTGGGGAAGAGGAGTCAGACTCGGATGATGAGGAAGGTGTTTCTTTGGAGGAGGAGGCGGCGGCAGAAGACAACCGCAGCAGGCTTCGCAGGGGGCATGTGCTGCTCAACGTTCCCATGGTATTGTTTGTGGCTGGGTGGAGGAGAAGGACTTACCTAATGTCACTGAGGAAGAGCAAGAGGAGATGGATAGTACGTCTGCATCCAAATTTGTGCAGATGGCGTCTTTCATGCTGTCCAGCCTGTTGAGGGACCCCGTATAAAAAAAAATGAGTTGTACTGCTTGGAGTTGGTATCTTGTCTCCATCTTTGCATGATTTTCTCCAGGATCTCCAGAAAGGATTCATCCCGGCATTCAAAAACACATTCACAGGTTAAATGGTTTCCAATCAAAAATTGAGCATTGACTGGGATTGTGGTATTAAATAATGAGCCTCTTTAAGAGACAATAGACTATGTTCACTAAATAGATGTGAAATCTTGCGCTGCTAGGGCAGTGATCAGGGGTGGCTGGGATCGGTCACACTTTAGCTGCTCCTTTAAAGCCCAGCTGTCAGAAAGGCTTGGTCAGAAAAACAAAAGTAGAGAAGGAGGAGCGCTCCATAGTGTGAAACCGCTTTATTAAAACAAATTGCGCAATATAAAAATTCACTTACTAGATGCAAGTGGATACAAGCATATAATCAGGCTTTGCAGCCTTAAAATCCTTCCTTGGTGGGTGCACTACAAACTGCCGTGGCCATTGGAGTTGTGTGGATCGGATGGAGAGCGACCCTAGTTGCTCCCTCAAGGGATGAACGTGTGCTGGTGGGTTATTACGCGTTTCGGCGTTATCTGACGAAGGCGTGGAACACCGAAACGCGTAATAACGCCACCAGCACACGTTCATCCCTTGAGGGAGCAACTAGGGTAACACAAGTTGCACTGTGTGCGCAGCAAGCACTACATCAGCTGTGTAAACACCAGTAAAACTGCTATGTATGTTGCATGGTCATTTTACTGGAGCCTCCTTCTGAGGCTTAAAAGTGCACTTTTAAGACGAGACAAATAACATTTATATTGCGCTTTTCTCCGGCGGACTCAAAGCACCAGAGCTGCAGCCACTAGGATGCGCTCTATGGGCGGTAGAAGTGTTAGGGAGACTTGCCTAAGGTCTCCTACTGAATAGGTGCTGGCTTACTGAACAGGCAGAGCCAAGATTCGAACCCAGGTCTCCTGTGTCAAAGGCAGAGCCCTTAACCATAAACAGCCTCAGAAGAAGCTAATTAAGCGAAACCGTCGTCAGGCCGTGGACCCAGCGGCACCCACTGTCACCCCACATTCCCACAATACTGCTCACGATAAGTATCTCTTTTATACTGCGTGCTATGCACAAGATGAACTCTTTATGCATGATGTGTGAAGTCAAGTGAATGAAGCAATAAATTGTCAGTAGTGCCAAGCATTTCTACTCTCTTGTTGATGCAGAATATAAATGGATAAAAAACTTTCCAACCTCAACCCAGAAATAAAATGTTTGTCTTTGTGAGGTAGATAATTTAGTAACCAAAATGGGGGATCATCTACCAATGCCTGCTAACGAATTCACACCTAACATAGGCCTAGATTTTAACCTGCTATCTAAGAACCTTAATAGGTGTAAAAGCAGACGCAGGACGTCTTGGGATATCATTTCTTCCATAACTTTATCTTAAGGATGCGTCCTTAGCTCCGGTCTGTCTATGGTGTCAGTAGTCTAATTAGTATTTGCGTAAGGCGATATGTGAGATACAATCATATAACCTCTCACTTGCCTTTCTAGTAAGCGTGGGGTTAATGTTTCACCCTGCACGGTATTCTGCAACATTGCCTGCACAAATGTTTATTAAGTGAGTTATTTCAAGAGCCGGTGACACACAGTAGCTCCTTCAACCTACACCACAAATCCATGAGAGACTTCCTAGAATGAATCATGTTACAGCAGCACTGTCTAATGCCCTCATTAGATGCAAGGATGACGCTTCTATAGTACGTATATGGAGGAGAACACCAATATCCTGAAACCTACCCCACCATAAAAAGAAGAAAGTTAAATTTAGCTTTTTGAGATAGCTAAGAATGGAGTTTCGGCTCATTTACCTGTCTGCAGAATGTGCGCATTGGCGCTATTGAATATTCCGGTTAAAGGGTACCTTGACAGCTACAGACGGTTATGGCTAAGTTAATTCTCTAAGCCAAGGCAACAACATAAAAAACTTTGTAAACAGTTCTGTATTCATATTCAGTTTTACTTGTGCAGTCTCAAGTTTTTGCAACATGCTTCATTGAGCGTATACAAATTGTACATGATAAGAACAGTAATTCTATTCTTTTGTAAAAGTTGCATAGCTGACTATGGACAGTTATTGTTTATTATTATATATTGTATTTATAAAGAGCCAACATATTATGCAGCGCTGGACAATAAATACCTACAATGATACGAAGGACGACAGACATAACGTAACATGGTTTTACAATATAGGACAAAGATATACAAAGCAAACTGTAAAAACTAAAAAGTACATGATTATGCGATTTTGAGCTGGTTAGGTAGCCCTAGTAATACAAGTAAGAGGTGGTCATAGGAAAGGAGAACAATGATGGGGAACACAATCATGTAGAATACACTAGAGAAGGGCAAGACATTTTGAATCAGGATGATACCATTTATTGGCTAACTTCGAAGAATAAGAGTAAGCTTTTGGCTGTGCAGCCTTCGTCAGACTCAATCCTGTTTGCTTACAAAACGTTGAAACAGACAGCTATATACATGCAACATCAAAAGGAATACATAGATTTTTTTTTTTTTTGCAAGGATAAATACATGTCATTAAGATGCCTTAAACGATACAGCCAAGCTTTTTAAAAAAAATGAGTTCTACTTACCCAGGGCTTCCTCCAGCCCCTGGCAGCCAATATGTCCCTCGTCGCAGCTCCGGTGGCTCCAGGCCCCTCCGTTGTAGATGCTGACCTCATCAGGTCAGCATCTACTGCGCCTGTGCAAGCACGGTTCTCAATCCTGCTCTTGTAGTCTGTAGTGTACTGCGCAG
Source organism: Hyperolius riggenbachi (assembly GCF_040937935.1). NCBI lineage: Eukaryota > Metazoa > Chordata > Amphibia > Anura > Hyperoliidae > Hyperolius > Hyperolius riggenbachi. The sequence goes on along the minus strand of NC_090646.1, from coordinate 109,668,727 downwards.
GCCTGCGATTCATGCCAAACTGCCAGTGCTTCATTTATTACTATTTGGGATAGTCTGAAAAATTTTGCGGCGTGCCAATTCCTGAGTCTCATGGAAATGGGCTTCACCCGGGCAGATTGGTATATGGAAGTCGGCATGTGTAAATCGAAATTCTGTGGAAATACTATATTTCCACAACTTGGAAAATTAAGCCCATTAACAGAACAGAAGCATTGGACCAATCAGAGAATGCAAATTTTTCCATGGACATTGGATTATCGCAGTAATTTTAGGCCAATTAGGAGAATTGAAGCATTAGACTAATCAGAAAAATCGGAATTTTTCAGCAGAAATTGGATTACTACAGTAATTTTAGGCCAATCAGAAGTCTCAGAAAGTTTTAGGCCAATCAGAGAATGCAGAGGTTCACCGCAGTTGCCAATTGGAAATGCAGTTTCCGCATTATAGAGTACATACACAAAAAATAGCGGATTCCCCATTTTTTTTTCAAATTGTACAACTAGCTTTATTGACAAAAAAAATAACATTCTCCAGAAATATGCAGAAATCTGAAAATCTGATTTCTGAGGAAATCGGAAAATCAATTTTGGAAAACAGAAATTTCATCAGAATCGGAAATTGGCATTTCTGTCCATCCCCAATTCCTACTGCTGGTTACTATACTATATTGAAGCCTGTATTCATACATTTTGTTCACATGCAGTCCAGGGCTTTCATGGCGGCACTACTTGTTACATGCTGCAGACAGCTGAATGTTCATGTTCAGCTCCCGCAGCACAAGCAGTTTCCCATGCTGCTGAATGTGTTAAGCTGCATCAAAAGTTGGCAAAAACAGTGTGGCTCCTCTCCCTTAAAGCATACCATTCTGCACAGGAAAGAAGGGGGACTCTGGAATGGGGCAACACAGCTCCTCGCTCACTCCCAGAATTCTATTCCCACCAGTGGTGGACATGAGTACTCTTCTGGAAATTCCCTGTGTCTTATAAAGGAAGTGAGGGTTTATAAAACATCTGCAATATCTCCATGTAAAAAGATGTTTTCTAACAGCTCATTTTACCACCTTTTCTTCTGAGGTGGGGTGGCTGTTTGGCTGCACCTTTTTAATGGGTAGCACTTCAATCCCCCATCTCCTTGTTGTCATGCTGATATGCTCCCCATCCACCTTCCCCATTTTGAAAACAATGACCTTAATTCTGGTAGCTATGTTTGGTAAATATTTTTGTTTGGTAAAATACCTAATTCGGTACTTTCCCTTTTTTGGCAATTCTGAAAGATTTTTCTGTATTTCCGAAAATGAGGTAAAAGTCCGGAAAATGCGGAAAATGCAGTAAAATGTGTGTTATTTCAGCAGTAAGCATGCGGTAAATAATAATAATAGTCTTTGGAAGGTGTTATTTATTTATGTATTATTGTTTTTTTTTTGGGTGAGGGAGATGTATTTGACTATGTAACAACCTATGGAAAAAATATTTATTGCCAACTCCTATAAAAAAAATCCAGTAAATATTTGAAGTTTTATTTCTACTATTCTTTTCTATTATACAGCCTGAATAGGAACTCCACTAAAAACTACAAAATGCATACAAATTGACTTTACCGCCAGGTACAGGCAGGTCTTAAACTGATTGGTAAATTAAGTGCTAACATGTCCCCTATTTTTCATGAAAATTCCAATTTTCTGTAAAATATTGCAAAATACTACTACTACTGCAGCTACTACTATTACTACAACTACTCCCATCATTACTGCATCTCATTCTGCTTCCACTTCTGCCACCATCATTACTCTTTCTTCTTACCATTAAAACCATCGTCGCTGCATCTAACTCTACTACTGCAACTTCTACTGCTCCCATCAGTACTGCATCTCATTCTACTTCCATTACTACTCATTCTTCCCTTACCACTACTACCACCATAATTACATCTGATTCTACTGCTGTAATTACTACTAATACTAGCATTACTGCATCTCATTCTACTTCCACTACTAATACCTCTACTGCCTACTGCCCACCCGTGATGGCCACCAGGATTTTTTGGTAAGATTTGTTGGAGGCTAGCATAAACCAGGCCCCTACACTCTCTCCAGACCCTAGGCACCTTCCTAGGGTGCCTTGTGGATGATCCAGTCCTTTTCTTTTTGTTTTGTTTTTTTTCCTTTCAACTCAGCTCTTGTAATATGAACCTAACTGTCTGATACAAGCGTCACCGGTACCCTCTTAGGTTAGGTTATTATTTTCCATCATTGTTGGTTTATCGAATCATTAATTATATCTTTCTTTATTCATCAATTCTAATAGTATGGAAGAAACAACAAAACACAAAAAAGTAATTGCTCCCTCAAAGGCACTACTAGGAGTTTAAGGTCATTCAGACCATTGATCGTGCTATCGCTGTATTTAATTCATCCAATTACAAGAACTTAAAGAGAGACCAAGAATTGAACGTCATCCCAATCAGTAGCTGATACCCCCTTTCCCATGAAAAATCTTTTCCTTTTCTCAAATGACTCATCAGGGGGCTCTGTATGGCTGATTTTGTGGTGAAACCCCTCCCACAGTGTGATGTCAGCACCTCACAGCACTGAGGTACTGACATCACACTGTGGGAGCCTTGTTGCATTGTGGGAAATAACAGCTGTTTATAACTGCCAAAAATGCAAGCAGCATCTCCTTCCAGTGACATCACCTGCCAGCAGTAAAAATGTCACCATGTGATAAATGTCAGAATATAAATCGGGGAGAGGAAAGATTTTACAATGAGCAAACACTGACCAAATCATTTATACATAATTATTGTAAAAATTAAGCACTTTTTTATTACATTTCACTGGATTTCCTCTTTAAGTTAAAAACAAATCAGACTACATTCACCAACACCTTTATTAATTCATACATCCATTTATTTCTCCACAACCGCTCCAACTGCTAGACCATATGAGCCTCACACTAACCCTCCATTTCAGCCTTTCTCAACCTTTCTACCCTGGAGGAACCCTGAAAATAACTTTTGGATCTCAAGGAACCCCTGCAAACAATGTTTTGATCTCGAGGAACCCCTGCATTTATTTTGCAGGAGGTATGGTTTTTAAAAGTATGTGTAGCTGTTTATTTCACTACCCCTATTACACTGCCACTCATTATACTGTCTCCTGAGCCCTCAATTTAGTGCTTCTTATTACAGTACCACCTATTATAGTGTGCTTTGTTATACTTCCCCCACGATGGGGGAAAATGCCAAGGAACCCCTGCAGAGTACTTAAGGAACCCTGGGGTTCCAGGGAACCCTGGTTGAGGAAGCCTGCTCCATTTGCTCACATACAGACTCAGCAGCTACTGCATCAGATGTTATACTCCTCCCACTCTCCCTCCTCCTTCCCTAAATCATATCATTAATTTTAATAGATTATCCCAGGAAGATCTAATTTGGATTATTTTTCCTACGGAAGAATTCTGTATCTCCGACACATTCCTCAATGGTATAAGGCATTGCCATAACCCGATGGAAGAGAGGCCCCCTTCATCTTAACACAATTCATTTCTTGTCAACTAGAACCCCAAAGTCACTCCCCCTTTAATCCTAAAATAGCAAACTTGGCGTCCAGATCCCGGAATGGCTTGCTATCATCATTACCAAAAGTTTGTATATTTAGCCAAAATTTTTGTATTTCAAGCAGGGATGAGCAGAAACAACACCAGTGCGAATTTACGCATCGTAGTTTGCATGTACGCATCATAGTTCGTAGGTGAAGTTTCAAAACTATGCTTACGAATTTACGCGTAGCGAAGTACAGTTACGCGTAGCTTACGCCCACTATGCGTAGTTAACATGTGTATTGCGTAGTGAACTACGAATGCATTACTCGCGTCTAATTTTCTGTGTGCGATTGTATGCTTACAAATTTACGCTTTGGAAAGGGGAATGTACGCATAGAAGAGTTACCAGTATAAGCATTTAAAGAGGAATTAATGCGTAAAATTTTCTGCATGCGGGCATAAGCATCCGCATACACTACGCTTCGCACTATGCATAATTGGGTATTTTAACGCGTAGTCTATGAAATGCATACGAAGCGAATATTTGATTTCTAAGCCATAGTTTGGTGAAGCGTGATTGCGTAAAACTATGCGTAGTTCCAGCGTAGCGAAGTTGGCTGACTACGACCATCCCTGATTTCAAGGCAGGCCCAAATTAGGGAGGCTAGCATAAACTACACTCTCTACAGGCCCTAGGCACCTCCCTCCTTTACCTTGTGGGTGATCCGGTCCAGCCCAGAGTGCTCCCACAAGTAGCTTCCTGTTATGAAAAGGCACAGTAAGGAGGACAGGCAAACCTTGGCAGCAATTTTTTTTAATCACGGCAGGTTTGAAGTATGTATTCATTCAGAATGTTGACGTACTTTGGTGATTATGACAGTCACACCACTGATTCATATGGAGTGTAATTTTAATGATAGTTTTGATTTAAAACAGCAGCCAAAAACCAAAACTAGAATTTTTTAGGAGAAATTCATATTACTATGCGTAAACTAGAATTCATTTTCATGTATGTTTTTATTACCATTTATTATAGAGATTTTTTTTTCCCCACAAAACTAGTTTTGCAGCAAAAAAAAGTATGTATCTTTTTCTACTGACTTATTTTCATGAAAAATAAAAAGTTTGCAGGTTTTAAGAGCCAACAGAGATTCCCGATGTCTCCCCTCATCACTGGGAATGAGAGTGAGCGATGTCCCCGAAGGCTCCTAATCCTGATCTGTTAAAAAAGCACTGCTGGCATTTTAACAGATCAATGAGTGCATAAACCAAATGTAAGCTTTTTATAAGCATCGCTGTTTCGGCTTAATAAACTCTACATCGATGCTAAGGCCTGGTTCACACTGGCTGGAATTCTAAATGCTATTAAAAACGTGATCTGAGTTTTTTTCTAAAGTTTGCAACGGTTTGATAAAAACTAGGGGAAAGCCACTTAGGCACCTCAAAGAAATCAGATTGTCTTCTGCATCATGAACACCTCCCACACACTTTATAACTGCTACAAAAAGGCCTTCGGCATTTTTAAAAATGTTTTTGAAGTGCTGTTAAAGCATTTGGCAGGTTTCCCCATAGACTTCTTTCCTTCTGCAGCTAACAGCCCCCAAAATGCAGAAGGGAACATTTATAAAATACACAGCAAGCACATTTTATCTGAGGCACCTAGTGTGAAGTTACATAGTTTGGTTAAAAAAAAGACATATGTCCATCAAGCTCAACAAGGAGAAAATAAATAAATAATAAATTACAGACATTTCTGTCTTATGCCCTCATATGTCCCAATTGATCCAGGGGAAGGCAAAAATCCCTAATAAGGCTTGGTTAAATAACTTTTAAGGGGAAAAAATCCTTCCCGACTTCAGGTGACAGATAAAATCCCTGGATCAACTCTGCTCTGCTGGGAATAACCTAGTAATTATAGCCGTATGTGTACTTCAGTGCAAGGAAAGTATTGTCAAATTAAAGCATTTTCATTGTGGCCAAATGACCACAGTGAGCATAAACTCCCTAATGAGAGAAGATGGCAGAGGCTGAGCCTGGTTCTGATGGTCCTGGACCCGGACCTTGTCCTAATGCAATATTTGTAATATAGCATGAAACAGCTGTCAACCTCTATATACTACGTCATCCTCTGTTACAGAGAGTTAAGTGTTCTTGTGCATTGTGGGCATTTGATCATTTCTGGCTGGTTAGTTGAAATGAAAATGTAATGAAGTTTCTGATTTTATTAAGAACATACTCCTATGCCTTCCAAATTTATATATATATACCAGGGATGCTCATTTGGATTCTGTGGAAATAAAATTTCCGTATTTCGGAAAACTCAGAAATGAGAAATCGGGTTTCTGAGGAAATACCACATTATCGCAACTCAGTAATTTTAGCCCAATCACAGAAATTGGAAAGATTGGACCAATCAGAGAATGCAGAGTCAACTCAGAAGTATTTGGCCAATCAGGTAAAGCAGAAAAATTACCAAAAAAGACTCCTCGGAAAACTGATTTCTGCAGAAATAGTGCATTACTCCAGCATGGCAATTTTAGCCCAATCACAGTATTCGGAAGCATTGAACCGAACAGAGAATGCAAAATCAACTTGGAAGTATTTGGCCAATCAGAGGATGCAAAAATGACCAAAAAAAAGACTACTCAGAAATCGGAAAACAGAAATGGGAAATCTGTGGAATCGGTAATCGGCATTTTTGACAGTTCCTAATGTACACCAGCCCTGTGGGCTTCAGGTGCAAACGTTGTAAAGCACAACTAAAAGGTACAAGGGTATTTTTTTGACTTTCAGTGGTATTCTAATTGCTCTATTAAAGTAAACATAGCAGCAGTAAATGACCCACAGGCATATATTACATCTTTCACTGCTATATCCCCTTTAGTCGGATAACTCTAGCTATTTTCTGGAACAGAAAAGCATTGTAAACATTTTAAATATCTGTGTAGGTAAAACTGGTTTCAAAGAGGCCATAAATCTTGTCATGTCATTGGTGAACTCCTATGGTCAGTCATGTCAGTGGGAACATTTTACAGGTGACAAAATTTACAACTGTGCTACATAAGCTAATAGCCTAATGAATGTTGTACCGAGTGGCCTCATCTGGCTCTGTAGTGTTTCCCTCTTAACCATTAAATATAATCTAAAAACAATTGCTTGAGGTGTAAACAGGCCCTAAGGGAACTGAGGTTCAGTCAGAGCCAGTCCATGAGATCCTGTGACTGGTTGCCATGGAAGGCTGGAGCATCATTTTATCTGAACACACTGAGTTTTATTGGTTCCACAGCCCTCCCCCTTCCCTTTTTTGTAAACATTTATGATTGCATAGCATGGGAGGACCGTGTTTATGTCTGGTAGAGGTACTGCCACTGCTGGGAAGTAAAGAGGAGCTACCGTTTTACAAGAAATTCATCTTACAGCAAAAAAAAAGAAAATGTTTAAATTTTTACTTGTACTGACCAGCTCATTGTATTCATCCCCGAAAGTAAGATCAAGCTCAAACAACCAAGTTGTCTTGACAACTTCGTACGGAGTTCACAATGAGGCTTGATACTGAAAGAGATCATTGAAATGAGCTTCCAATGTGTTCATAAAAGCTATGGGTGAAATCGTCTTCATGGATGGAACTCAACCATAGTATTTGTTTGCAAAAGAGCTCCTAAATTAAGGTATACTCTAAGCACGTTTTCACACATATCCTTAGATTGGCAATAGTCTGCATATTTATATTATGCATATTTATATCTACATTTACACATAGGGCAGCACGGTGGCGTAGTGGTTAGCGCTCTCGCCTTGCAGCGCTGGGTCCCTGGTTCGAATCCCAGCCAGGGCACTATCTGCAAAGAGTTTGTATGTTCTCTCCGTGTCTGCGTGGGTTTCCTCCGGGCACTCCGGTTTATTCCCACACTCCAAAAACATACGGATAAGTTAATTGGCTCCCCCTAAAAAATTGGCCCTAGACTACAGTACTTACACTACATAATATAGACATATGGCAATGGTAGGGATTAGATTGTGAGCTCCTTTGAGGGACAGTTAGTGACCAGATCTATATATATATATATATATATATATATATATATATATATACACTGTACAGCGCTGCGTAATATGTCCGCGCTATAAAAATACTAAATAATAATAATAATAATAATATCCTTGGATTGGCAAAAGTCTGTATGTTTACATCATGGTAGCATTTGGTAATTCCTCCTCCCAGCTGCTCTTTGCACTAATTATGGACCATTCGTTGTAGTAACTTAGTTACCTACATACAGTATTCCCAACTTGGAATTGCTTTTTCATCATTATTATTATTATTATTTTTTCTTGTTTACCCCCCTCTTAAACTGCTTTGTCATTTGCTATCTATGTGAATGAACTAGCATGCATTAGTGTAATGTAGGTTGGAGCCAGCTATTTGGTTCTGGCATCATCACACTCAGGACCACATAACAGATGTTAAGATTCCACCTAACAGTCGTAGCCTGTGATATCTATCTGCCTCGCTCTAATGGAACTTGTGAAGCCTTATCAACTGCAAGATATGTGTTTACACAGCTCTTATGGCTGCTATTGATATTTATACTATCCTCTGAGCCAGAAGGGGCTTAGTGAATTAAAGTGTCAACTCTGTGTAACTGTGCAAAGAAGGCCAAAGTATATATATAGAGTGAGCATTATTTTTGAGATTGTAGTTGTCGAGGTTAAGGTGTAACTCATCTCTGGCTAAAAAAATTGATATAACATACAGCACTAATATGTATACCTTTTCTACAATGTAATGTCCTAAAAATATGCCTTTTCCTTTTACTTTATAGGTAGTTACTTTTTTCTAAACTTATTTGTGTGTATTATTCCTCTGCTCGTGGTCACAGGAACAGGATTATAAAATTGCCAGAAATCGCTTAAGAATGATACTTGTAAATGGTGGAGTTCATCTTTGATTTATCTGACAGTAGACATGGGCACAAAGTCCTGCCTAGATATTTTACAAGGATAATGCATTGGATTCAGTGAGTTTAGTAAAAACTCTTAAGAGTCTCTGGAGCACACTTAACATCTCACAGTCTGTGATCTGCAAACTTAGTCTTTTTGTTTGTTTGTTTGTTTGTTTTTACATCACTAGAAGATTCCTAAGATGACATGTTGGGGTTCGGAGTGGTAGGGTTGGTTGTTGGCACCAGCTGTCAACTTCATGATTTCAATTATTGTGCCCCCCCCCCCCCCCATGTGACACAGTTTTCATTAGCCTTATCAGAACTTCTCAAGAGGAGTACCAGGCAAATGGTATTGTTTATAAAGAAATACATTTGGCAGCCTCTTGTGATGATTGTAATCAGCTAATTAAGATTTCATGTAAATTTTTGCAATTACACCCATTCGTAATTACGATTTGTAAACTCAACTGATATTATGTAGGACATTCATAATTTAGCGTAATTTTCATGTAATTTTGTGCCGACTTTAACGGTTTCAAAAAGACCTTGAAGTTGTTACGAAAAACAATGTTAAATCGATTTAACAAAGACAAAAGAAAAATTGTTTTCAAACTGCAATTTTTCTGAGTTAAAAAAACATTTTTCCTTTGGATTTTTAAAATTGATTTTCTCAAAAACTACATGGTCTTTTTGATAAATTATTTTTTGACTTGTACCCACATTTCTCCTTAACATATGAAATCGTGAATTTCATTGCAAAATTACAACTATGTAAAATTTGTGCTCCTCACTAGTAGCCTCCATATGTTTCTCACCTCAGGTTCTTTTTAACAATGTCCCTATCAAAAGTAAAGGTTTTTAGCCTGATGAAAGAGAGTTGAGCCCTCTGAAACGCGTTGCTTAGCTACAATAAAAGTTTTTACTTTTGATTCACACGGCAGCCGCCGTCTATTTCCTACTTGCATACACTTGCACTGGCAAATCGCTTAAACTCAAATTTCTTAACCCACCCACGACTGCCTGACAGTGCAGCCGCCTATAGTGGCATCACAGCAATCAGGCTAGGTGGAAAATATACCAGAACAGCAGCCTGCTACTACAGCTCTGAAGGAGGCTATCGTCTTCACGCCTTGTGGAGGAGGACTTCTGCCAAGACTTCATCCCCGGTCCAAGTGGGACAAAGCCTTTCTGCTGGCCACCCCGTATGGGACAGTAAGCCACAGATCCAGGTGAGAATATTCCACGGCCGGCTGGCCATTTTTATTGAATGACAACCTGAGTGCGCTCTCCCCCACCCCTGGTTTTTCCACCCATCCCCCCACATCCCACTATCTACTGCAGATTACCTACCAGAAGTATGACCAGCAGTACCAGGGCTTTTTTCTTCTTTTCTAGTGGTTTTGTTCTTTCTCTGACCATATTTCTTAAATGACTTGCCTGACATGATCAATCTTCATATCATTTAAGGCTTTCATTTGAACAAAGGTTTATCCACTCCCATTAAACAAACATTAAATACATGTTCAATCTATACATCTATATACTGTATATATTTTTAATTTTTGACACAATAAAAACGATTTTTAAATAGTTAGCATGTGTTAATAATAATAACAACAACATCAACAATTACAATAATAATAGTTATTATTATAATTCATTTATATTATTATTGCTATTTACATATTATTTGTGTATTCCATTATTATAAAATTGTTATTGAATTAAACTTTTATTGTTGGGATTTTATTTTTTTAATAAAATATGATTTTTACTGACAATTTTTGTTTTTAATTCAATTAAAAAATTAAACTTTTAAAGAGACTCCGTAACAAAAATTGCATCCTGTTTTTTATCATCCTACAAGTTCCAAAAGCTATTCTAATGTGTTCTGGCTTACTGCAGCACTTTGTACTATCACAGTCTCTGTAATAAATCAATGTATCTTTCCCCTGTCAGACTTGTCGGCCTGTGTCTGGAAGGCTGCCAAGTTCTTCAGTGTTGTGGTTCTGCTATAAACTCCCCCTTCCAGGCCCCTCTATGCACACTGCCTGTGTGTTATTTAGATTAGAGCAGCTTCTCTCTTCTCTCTTATCTTTTACAAGCTGGATAAATCGTCCCCTGAGCTGGCTGGGCTTTCAGATACTGAAGAATTACAGACAAGGGCAAAGCTGTTTGCAGGAAGAAACGAGCAGCCTGAAACTTCAGTGCATGAGAGATGCAGGGGGAAAGAAACACACAAATGATCTCTTGAGATTCAAAAGGAAGGCTGTATACAGCCTGCTTGTGTATGGATGTATTTTCTATGTGTGGACATACTGTACATCAACCTACTTCCTGTTTTGGTGGCCATTTTGTTTGTTTATAAACAAACTTTTTAAAACTGTTTTTAACCACTTTTAATGCGGCGGGGAGTAGCGAAATTGTGACAGAGGGTAATAGGAGATGTCCCCTAACGCACTGGTATGTTTACTTTTGTGCGATTTTAACAATACAGATTCTCTTTAACTAAAGGTTTAAATCAATTATTTATGTATTTATTTTAAATTGAGCACCCAATGAATGTTCTACTCCTTACACTGCAGAATTATGAGGAGAGAACAGATCTTTTAATAACATCAGTTTCATTTGCAGATGTTCCCTGGGTAATCTTTGGTCCATTTAGGAAAGACTGAAGATTGGTCATTTTGATGACATCACTTCTGGGTTTTCTGTATCACAAGATGCAGTGCAACCAATGACATGGGATGATGGTTCCTGAAAGTTCCTCACCCATGTCAGAACTGGCAAGAGTGGTCATAGAGTCTCTAATCAGCAATTGAATGCTTATCTCAGCCTGCTGTACAGTGAAGTAGGCTGCCATGCCCCAGTAGCAGACCAATGTAAAAACAGATATATCAATATTGTTCACTGAACAATATAATTAAAAACTGTTGCAAATCTTCACTTCAACAGCTTGCAGATGGCAAAGAAATTTTCCTCTGTGTAAATATATTTAAGATAGCATAATGTTAATTCTAGGCATACTTATACATTTTTAATGCATGACAAAAATGCCCAAGTGTCTGGCAGTTTTGGAACCATTCTGTACAGAGGTGATAATAGGCAAATATCAACCTGGGAGGTTAAAAAAATTGTTTATGCCACACAAAAAAATTGTGCCATATTTTTTGCAAAAATGCATTGAGTTTTTGCAAGATGCAATCTTTTACAAAAATGCTTTACTTTTATTTATGCACATAGAAAAAACGAAGAACTATTATATTAGTTATTATACTATTAGTTATTATAACTATTATAATATACAGAAATAATATTTGTCATTAAACATTCCAATATAAAGACACACTGAAAGCATTAGGTTTTTCTCATCAAAATTGGAAACTCCCTTTAATTCTGGGTATTATATTTATGTTTATTTTTGAACTTCTCATTTTGGCATAATGTGTACTAAAAGAGAGAAATGTATCACTTAAAGAGACACTGAAGCGGAAAAAAAATTATGATATGATGAATTAGTTGTGTAGTACGGATAATTACTAGTACATTAGCAGCAAAAAAAAATATTCTCATATTTTTATTTTCAGTTATACACCTTTTTTTTTTTTATAACATTGCATCATTCTCTAATATTTGCAGTTTACACACTACTCAGCATTGTAAATGTTTTTTTTTTACAGAACATGCAGTGAACTTTTGACCTGTCCTGAACTGTTCTCTGCAAAAGAAAAAGCAATACAGTAAAGATAAAAGCCTTCAGAACACAGCTTTCTGCGACTTTAAAAGTCGGGGAGCTCAATGGCAATTTGCATAGATAACAACTGGAGTTTCTTAACTCTTCCTGTACTGGAAACAAATATTAGACTTATGTCTCTGCTCCTAATGCTTTATTTCATAGCTGTACTACACATACAAATCATTATATCATAATTTTTTTTCACTTCAGTGTCTCTTTAAGCTGCTGGTCTATGCTTAATCTGTTGTAACGCTCCAGTTTCCCATAGGCAGCACCCAACAGTTTTGATAACTTTTCCTTAAATAACAGGATGAATTTGGTAAAAATAAACATAGACTTGAGTTATAAGGGTGAGCAAATATGGGCATTTACATTTCACCATAATTTTTGTAATGATCAAATTTTTGCAAAGATAAGAGTGTTAGCAAAAGTATGAAGTCATGATGAAATTCAGTGTTGTCAAATGCATTCACTGTGAATATTGCAGCTGAGTACATCCCTAGTGAGATTACAATGGACATTGCTGCAGACAACCCATGTTGACCATTTTTTGATGCATAAAACAAAGTGGGACTAATCAAGTTCACTTTTTCTCCTAAGTTTTTTCCTTGGAGATCATTTTTCCTCTTCTGTTTAACCATTTCAGCCCGCGGGTATTTTTCACTTTATGCATTAGAGCAATTTTCACCTTCCATTCATTTGCCAATAACTTTATCACTGATTATCACAATGAACTGATCTATATCTTGTTTTTTCCACCACCAATTACGCTTTCTTTGTGTGGTACATTTTGCTAAGAATTTTTTTTTTCTAAATGCATTTTCACAGGAATATTAGGAACAAAAATGGAAAAAAATTAATTATTTCTCAGTTTTCGGCCATTATAGCTTTAAAATAATACATGCTACCATCATTAAAACCTATGTATTTAATCTGCCCATTTGTCCCGGTTATTACACCATTTACATTTGTCCCTATCACAATGTATGGTGCCAATATTTTATTTGGAAATAAAGGTGCATTTTTTCAGTTTTGCGTCCATCACTATTTACAAGCTTATCATTTCAAAAAATGTTCATAATACCCTCTTCACCTGCTTATTAAAAAAGTTCAGACCCTTAGGTAACTATTTATGGGGTTTTTTTTGTATTTCTTTTCATTCAAAATTTTATTTGGGTAATTTTTGGTGTGGGAGGTAAAAAGTTAATTGTAATGATCTGCTCAGCTGCCTGTGCAGGCAGGCAGCTTTTTGACCATTGTTTAGGTTTGCATGCTGCAGGACTCTGGACAGGAGAGCTTTTGTCAGTTTTGCAGCTGGTGCTTGCTGAGGAATTTGCATACGTTGTCATGCAAATTGCCTGGCCACATTCATTGGAGGCGTGTACTATAAGTACTATGTGTTTCCCACAATTCTTGGATGGTCATAAGGATTCCTTCCTGTGAAACACTCCTGGATGAGTGTCAGCCTTTCTCTCTGTTTGAAGATCAGCTTAGAGTAATTCCTGGAAAGTGCACTAGGCAGGTTTCCTTAGTGCAGTTAGGATTGCTTATCTGTTTTGTTTGTTCTGTTGCGATTGTCCTGTCCCAGCGGTGGTCGACAGGAAATCGTTCTGATCTCTGTTCTTGGAGTATAGCTGGTGCAGCGGTTGCTACCAGCTATCTCTTCTGATCTGTCTCCTTGGATCGCGCTAGCCTCTTTTTGCTAGTGCTGTGGATCCTTCTGTTCTGCCTCCCTTTATCGCACTAGCATCCTGCGCTAGTGCTGGGGATCCTTCTGTTCTGCTACTCTGTACCTGGATCGCACTAGCATCCTGCGCTAGTGCTGTGGATCCTTCTGATCTGTCTTCCTGGATCGCACTGGCCTCTTTTCGCTGGTGCTGTGGATCCTTCTGTACTGCTACTCTGTAACTGGATCGCACTAGCATCCTGCGCTAGTGCTGTGGATCCTTCTGTTCTGCTACTCTGTACCTGGATCGCACTAGCATCCTGCGCTAGTGCTGTGGATCCTTCTGTTCTGCTACTCTTTAACTGGATCGCACTAGCATCCTGCGCTAGTGCTGTGGATCCTTCTGTTCTGCTACTCTGTACCTGGATCGCACTAGCATCCTGCGCTAGTACTGTGGATCCTTCTGTTCTGTCTTCCTGGATCACGCTAGCCACTTTCGCTAGTGCTGTGGATCCTATCTCTTGCTTGTCCCTGTTTTCGTGTGTCTGTCTTGTCTGCTACGAACGCTTGCTGGAGGCTCGGTGAGGTAACCGTTAAGCAAGCGCTCGCGTCCTCTGTTTCATGTTTGTCTGTCGATGGTTAGTTAGGCGTGCTTGTCTCTATTGTGCTTATCATGTGGAGACCGCGCATGAACGCGTGCACTGTTGCGAATGAGTGCGGTGTTCGCGTTCAGTTAGCGTTTGTTATTTTCCATATCTCCTCATTGTATGATTTGCTGTGCCTTTGCTACTCTCGGGCTCCGCCTTGCTGTAGCCTTGTGTCACGTCTGGCGATCACACCTCTCGCGATCGCGTTCCTACTTCTTATCTGCTGTGGTGTGTGCACCGTCGCGGGTTGACGACTAGTTTGGTGCACACACATACAACCTGTCCCTTTGCTTGTTCTCATTCGCAATCGCTTCTCTTGCGATTGCGTTCTGCGCTTTGTACAATTCCTGTCTGGCATTTGTGGAGGTACAGAGGATTGGTTCCTCTGCACTCCACAACGCCATCTGCCGACAGGAATTTCCCTCTACGGGTGCGTAGCACCTTTTGCTGGGTTCCTGCAATTATACGCTTGTGGAGGATTTTTGCCGTATCAGCGCACGCGTTGTGCGCTGATCACGGAGGAAGTTCCACAATCATTACAGTATGACCAGCCTAACCAAAATTCCCAGTGTAAAGGGAATTTCTGATTTGTACGATTTTGTCGAGTATGGGTCCTGTGTCTTTAAGAGCTTTAAAAGGCTAAACTCAGAGACCAAAGCGGAATTTCTCTCTGAATGTGTGAGGTTTTGCCTGGATCCCACCTTTCAGATTGCTGATCCGTCTACGTCGGCTCTTCAGTTTGCCTATGTGCTCTTAAAAGACGATTTGTTCACCTGGGCGTATGAGGTGCTAAAAAACAATTCTTGGAATGATAATCTGTATCAGTTTCTTGCAGTGATATTCTCTCACTGGTTTAAACTGCATGGCTTACCATCTGCTCTGATTGAATGTGTAGCTGCTGATAAGTCAGCTGATCTTTCCCTTTCATGCAAAACCATTCAGTATGATAATGATGTTTACCATGATGTTGATCTGTTTCCTGGTTTTTTGCCTCAATCTAAAGCTTATGTGGATCCTACTATAGGTAGGATCGCACACTATATTAAAGCAGTTAAAAAATCTGTTCTTGTTCCTGAACTCCACCCATATGGAGATTATCTGGATACTGGCCTGTTTGAACCCCCATTTGCTTCCTGGGATGTTGGGGCCTTGCTGGAAGAATTCGATTTTGATTGGAAAGCCTTTTGCGATTTTTACATCGCAAAAAGCGAGGATGTCTTGAATGATTGTCTCGATTCTATGTACCTTTTGATTGATTCCGATTAATGTGACGAGGGTGATGTGGATCTGGTGATTATGTGTGGCAGACGATTTTGGATGAGTTGCACACACACCAACCAATTGATTCCAATAAAGAGACATCGTTGTCGGATGATTGTTCCTGCCTTTCTGGGGTAAAGCATGAGAGTCTTGACTTTGTGCAATCTGAAATGAATGAGTGTGCCGCTGTGGTTGATTCCTGTGCGAATCCTGAAGGATTCTCTCCTGACAGTGTGCAGTTTGAATCTGTGCTATCTGATGCCTGTTTCTCGGATGTTCCTGCAGATTGTGATCGGCATGAGTCTGCCGGTTTCCTCAAGGATGTTGGATCCTTTTTCATTTAGAAACAGATCTTTGAGATCTTCTGTCTGTGACCCTGCTATGGGAAAAATTTCTCGACTATGCAGCGTCAAAAGTAAAATGAATATGCCTAATAAAGTTTATCCTGTTGATGTCGATATTTCTTCTGCAAATGAGTCTCTGTCTCACCCTGTTCACACCTGTAGGGGCCTGATGACTGTTGCTCCAGTGTTTCGGTCCTAAATGCCTTGCAGTCTGCTCCGCAGATCGCGGAGGTTTGCGCTATGGAAGCGTCAGTTTCACAACCTAAAGTGAATTTTGATTCGCAGGTTTTGCATTCTGATTCCTCGGATTCGACATTGTTAGCCGAATCTAAGATTGAGACAGCGCTTCGGTTTTGCGAATCTGATGCTGAACCTTCTTTGCCTTATTCAGAGACACTTTCTCTGAACCTGCCCTGTACCATGAATGAAAACATGTTTTCCTTTCACACTGATGTTTGTGAGTCCCTTTCTTGCTCTGAGGGAAGTGCTGATTCTGCACCCTGTACTCTGGATGAGTCAATGTGGCCTTGCTTAGAATCCCCTGCAGTGTCCCTAGAGGCTCGTCTAGGTATTGCCACTATACTCACCTGTTTTTCTGCAGTTTTGGAGTTACAAGCTAGTTTGACTGCCACACAGAATTCTGGGTACAGTGAGAATGAAGTTAGGGAGTCAGTGTGTGTTCCAGTAAATATTCCTGTACATCCCGCTAATTATAATGAAGTTCAGTCTCAGGTTATGGTGGAACCATTCCTGGGACATCTGCCCTGCCTGCAGGAGGTATTTAATGTTCAGCCCTGTAACATGGATAGTTCAGGATCCTTCTTAGAAAACCTGGAAAATGATGTTCCTGAGGTCTTGTTTGATGTTCTGGAGGTCTCCGAGTTCCTCCCAAAGGGTACAGAACTTGTAGGAGATGTCTCCTGCCCCCCAAGTCCTTCTGAGGTGTTGCCCTCTTCCGTGGGCATTGCTGCCTTGCTGGCTACCTTTTCAGCTCTGGTGGAGCTTCAGTCATGGGTAGTCAATTATGAATTTCTGTCAGATACCATTACAGTCATTGAGATCTCTAGGCCTGAGACCGAGTCTTCTTTTGAAATACCAGTACCTGTGACCTCTACTCGTGATGATTTTCTGCCCGGTCCTGGTTTTGGTCTGGTCGTGCCGGACTCTGAGGTTGGCAGTTCCCCGACATGTCCTGAGGTTTCTCCTGTGCTGGTGTACCCCAGTGTGCTCTGTGACCCAGAAAGCCCAAGTGTGCCTCGGTTACCAGCGTACTCAGATGCTTCCTCGGTGGAGACATGTTCTGATTTAGCCTGCCTGCTTGCATGCCCAGAAGTGGTCCCTGAAAGTCCTGATCTTGATGGGTGTCCTGCTAATTCTGAATATGGAACTGTCATAGGTTCCATGGGGGTGCTTGGTAGCTCTCCATGTGAACCTGGTGAGCGTTCTGGCTTCTTGGAATCTCTGCGAAGCTTCAAGGCGTTCTGGGAGATTCCGAGAGAAATTTTGCTTGGTACCCTGAATACGATCAACAGCGGCTTTTGTTTTGAAAGAGACACTTCGAACAGGTTTTGTGGCAGATTTGGTATTTTCGGACGCTCCTTGGAAGGTGGTGGGTATTGTCTAGAGGGTGTCGATGGCTTCTTCTCTGGTATCCACAGTCCTGATGGGTGTTACGCTGAGACTTGTAGTGCTGATGGGCATGTTTCAGTGGCTTCTGTTTCCGATGAGGTCGGATTCATGTGGGCTGACTCTGGAATTGGACCTTGTCGGGCTGTCCCGACCTTCATGAGTCTTCCAAAGTGGTTTGGAGATAGCAGTTTTGAGGGTCGTCTGGAATTCGACCCTGGAGGGGGGGGGGGGGGGGGGTACTGTAATGATCTGCTCAGCTGCCTGTGCAGGCAGGCAGCTTTTTGACCATTGTTTAGGTTTGCATGCTGCAGGACTCTGGAAAGGAGAGCTTCTGTCAGTTTTGCAGCTGGTGCTTGCTGAGGAATTTGCATACGTTGTCATGCAAATTGCCTGGCCACATTCATTGGAGGCGTGTACTATAAGTACTATGTGTTTCCCACAATGCTTGGCTGGTCATAAGGTTTCCTTCCTGTGAAACACTCCTGGAGGAGTGTCAGCCTTTCTCTCTGTTTGAAGATCAGCTTAGAGTAATTCCTGGAAACTGCACTAGGCAGGTTTCCTTAGTGCAGTTAGGATTGCTTATCTGTTTTGTTTGTTCTGTTGCAATTGTCCTGTCCCAGCGGTGGTCGACAGGAAATCGTTCTGATCTCTGTTCTTGGAGTATAGCTGGTGCAGCGGTTGCTACCAGCTATCTCTTCTGATCCGTCTCCTTGGATCGCGCTAGCCTCTTTTCACTAGTGCTGTGGATCCTTCTGTTCTGCCTCCCTTTATCGCACTAGCATCCTGCGCTAGTGCTGTGGATCCTTCTGTTCTGCTACTCTGTACCTGGATCGCACTAGCATCCTGCGCTAGTGCTGTGGATCCTTCTGATCTGTCTTCCTGGATCGCACTGGCCTCTTTTCGCTGGTGCTGTGGATCCTTCTGTTCTGCTACTCTGTAACTGGATCGCACTAGCATCCTGCGCTAGTGCTGTGGATCCTTCTGTTCTGCTACTCTGTACCTGGATCGCACTAGCATCCTGCGCTAGTGCTGTGGATCCTTCTGTTCTGCTACTCTGTAACTGGATCGCACTAGCATCCTGCGCTAGTGCTGTGGATCCTTCTGTTCTGCTACTCTGTACCTGGATCGCACTAGCATCCTGCGCTAGTACTGTGGATCCTTCTGTTCTGTCTTCCTGGATCGCACTAGCCACTTTCGCTAGCGCTGTGGATCCTATCTCTCGCTTGTCCCTGTTTTCGTGTGTCTGTCTTGTCTGCTACGAACGCTTGCTGGAGGCTCGGTGAGGTAACCGTTAAGCAAGCGCTCGCGTCCTCTGTTTCATGTTTGTCTGTCGATGGTTAGTTAGGAGTGCTTGTCTCTATTGTGCTTATCACGTGGAGACTGTGCATGAACGCGTGCACTGTTGCGAATGAGTGCGGTGTTCACGTTCAGTTAGCGTTTGTTATTTTCCATATCTCCTCATAGTATGATTTGCTGTGCCTTTGCTACTCTCGTGCTCCGCCTTGCTGTAGCCTTGTGTCACGTCTGGCGATCGCACCTCTCGCGATCGCGTTCCTACTTCTTATCTGCTGTGGTGTGTGCACCATCGCGGGTTGACGACTAGTTTGGTGCACACACATACAACCTGTCCCTTTGCTCGTTCTCATTCACAATCGCTTCTCTTCTGATTGCATTCTGCGCTTCATACAATTCCTGTCTGGCATTTGTGGAGGTACAGAGGATTGGTTCCTCTGCACTCCACAACGCCATCTGCCGACAGGAATTTCCCTCTACGGGTACGTAGCACCTTTTGCTGGGTTCCTGCAATTATACGCTTGTGGAGGATTTCCGCCGTATCAGCGCACGCGTTGTGCACTGATCACGGAGGAAGTTCCACAATCGTTACATTAATTTTAAATGTAATAATGCGTGTTTATTTCAATAAAAAAATGTATGTAGATGTAGGTTACTATTTGGCCACAAGATGGCCACAGTCAAACATTTTTTTTAGTCCTGGAAGTGAGCACTTTCGCTTCCAGGAAGCATAAGGAGGACAGGACACTTTTTTTATTATAAAGACGGCGGCTTCTGATAAGAAGCCGTCGATCTTTCTACCGAGGACTTAGATCAATGAATGGGAACGATGTTCCCATTCATTGATCTCCAGGCTAATGGGGGGCAACACGGGTGCACGTGGGCACTGTGCAATCGCGCACGCGAGAGTGCAGCAGCGCAAGAGCAGCGTAACGTTATGTCCAGGCGGCTTAAATGGTTAAAATAACTTTTTAGCACTCAAATTGAGAAAGTACCAAACAGTAGGCAAAAAAATACTGACAAAATTATTTTGAGTATTTTATTGCTTTCTGGTGGCTTGAAAGGCATATCATTGATAAGGGCTCATATAAAATTAACTTTTTCTCCTGAGTTTTCTCCAAAGTGCTATTTTTCTTGTCAATATGGTGGCCTATTAAGCCACTAGCAAGCAAGAAAATACGCTGACTAATTTTGGCAGTAATTTTTCATCTAGTTTTTGGTATTTTTTCTATTGAAAAGTGCTGAAAAGTTACTTTAAATTATATATATAACATTATTATCTCCTAGGAAAAAGCTCAGGAGAAAGAGTTTAATTGCATTACCCCCACAATGTAAAATATCACATAGGAGAAAACTCAAGAGAATAAGTGAAATGCATCAGGCCCACTGTCTATTTGGAGCTTCATGTCCAATCATTATTATAATTTTGTAGAAAGAAAATTGGCTCATGATGTCTTTCTGGCCTCCTGTCTGCCTTGCCATAAACATGCCTGTTCACCACATTCCACTTTCTCTCTCCAGTTTTATTTATGCACATACTAAAACAAGAGCAGTAATGCAGCACCAAGGATAAAATGTTTCATTAATGATTCTTCTCATTGTCACTGGCTATTGTGTTACCAAATTAAATTGAGCTTACTCTGGAAAACAAACATGTTTATTTCTTAATTAAATATGAGTCTTGAATCTGCTGCTTGTAAATAGTTTGAATCTTACAAATTAGAAATCTGCTATCTATATATTTATTATAAAATAAAGAAAGAAAGCATTATATGTAAATAGAGGTGTCTGTGGATTTATAGGGAACTACCTTAGTAAAAATGTCTTCTGTTTCCATAGCCTGCATTAGTACGCACACATTAAAGTGAACCTCCGGATTAAAAAGGTTTTGTGTTTCCTTAACAGTTTCACAGCATCAGAACATTGTTTCTCTTATACAAGCCTCATATTGTTAGCTGCACAGAAGAAAACTGCCCAGGCTTTTTTCCCCTGATGCTGTGCAAAGCATGATGGGATTTCTGATTTTGTTGTTCTCGTTCTGCTGTTTTGGTGCAATTTTTTTTTTTTACATTTTGAATTTGACATTTGAAGCCTAGCGTGTGCAGCTGGGAGGGGTTATCAGGACAAAGGACAGTTGGAACTGTGTCTCCTGCTCCTTGTCACCTCCTTTCAACCAAAAAGATGGCTGCCCCCATGACAAAGATGGCAGCCCCCATGAATCACAAACATTTGCCTATTCTTTTAAAACAGGGTGGGTAAGAGATTATATTACCTATCTATTCTAATTAACATAACTAATGTAACTTGATGACAGCATGTTTGTTTAGGCTGAAGGTCCCCTTTAAGTAACAGTAGCTTAGGTTTCTATAGCGGTTCTGCCAATTGCAGTAGGGGTTATGGTGTTTTACAGAATTTGAGGCTATCATAGTAACAATTTATTTAGTTCATTGTTTAAAGAGGCACCACAACAGCATATAGTAGAATGTAATGCATTGTTAAAGATGCCCAATTATTATCTGAATTATCCTGGTTGCAGCATTAGAAACATTTCCTATATTAACCTCCTTAGCATTATAATTCTTTCCGGATTTTAGGGTCTGAAAGTGGTGCCATTTTTTGCATGCTTTTAGATCCTAAAACCTGGAAAAAATCATGCTGCTAGGGAGTTCTGCAGCAGCCCAACACTCATTCGCCTCCCTGGAATCCAGCGCTGCAGTTTTCCCTCTGTCCTCCAGGTGGCGATGTAACCCTATAATGAGATTGCTGGCTGTCGTCATGATGACAGGCGGTGATCTCACCAGGGGAAGCAGAGCCTCGGAGGAGAGGAAAAAGAATGGCGGCTGACGCCGGGATCCCCCAGGAGGTGAGTTAAAATTCCCACTGTGCACTATACTCTGCATAGACCTCCTGGCGGCTACCACAAGTTCCGCTCGGGGGTTACCGTTCCTGGCATGTTTTTCCACCTCGAGCTAAACTCGTGATTACCGCTGAGGAGGTTAATATGTTGTTGTATATTGGTATGGAACACTACCCTCCTAGTGATGTTTAGTCTAGACTATTTAGTTGTGCAGCTTTCTGCCCCACGGCACTCTGGGAGACCAGGTGTTCTTTCTACTCACTTCGCTCCTTGCCAGCAATAAAGATGTCACCACGTGTGATAGATTTAGGAATGTGGATCAGGGAGAAAGACGATTTTACAATGGGCACACGCTAACTAAATAAGTAAAGCTCTTCTGTAAGCAAATATCCATAAGCTAGGGCCAGTAGCTAGTAATGGACGAACATCAGTAAAGAACAGTTATAGACTGTTTGCAAATTTTATTACAAAAATGTGCGAACCACAGTTTCACAGTGAGCGCCATTGACTTTTATGGCAACTTCTAATACCTTTAGGGCATCTCTTCAGTCACAATTTTCTTTAAAAAAAAGGTGTAAAAAGTGTCCAAAAACTCGGACAGTGGCATGGTGGAGGGGAATCAATGGCAAACATTCTCCAAAGCATAAGTATTTTATGCAAATGCTTTTCTAATGGTTTTTATAAAGATATGTCAATGGCCACGACTTTGAATGAATGGAAGTCAATGGGCGACGCAACTTTTTTAAATTAGTTGTCAGCAGCATTGCGCCACTCATGAGCGGAATGACGCAAATACAACTTGGATGTCTGGAATCCTCCTAGTGACAGACTTCCTGTCCAGCAAGGAGTACGTCGCTAGTCGAGGGGCAATGATGGGCGGTGAAGGACATGCGAGGGGCAATGATAGGCGGTGAAGGACATGCGAGGGGCGTGCAAGTGGTTTGTGGGGTGGGGGGACAGTGCTATGCATATGACCCTGTTGATGCATTCTGCCACAGGGTCATATGAATACATTGTTTGTCATTGCTGTGCAATTCGAGGGGAGGTGTAAAACCAGCCTGAAAGTTGTTTGATATACCACACGTGTCTTTAAGATTGGCATGATTTCATAAAAAAAAGAATACACATGGGGAAAAACATTGGATTGAAAAACATTTCACTCATTAATCAACTTTTGATCTTTTTGATTTTTAATATGGATACCTTTTTAAATATGGATTTTTCAAATGTAATATCTCTGTATATCTGTCAATGTCTTATGCCATCATTATTATCTGTTTAGCATTACAAATACCGCTGAACATCACATTGCTGCTTAAAACTTTATTAATTAACCACTTAAGGACCGTGGTGTTAAACCCCTCTAGTGACAAGGCCATTTTTTACTAATTGGGCCCCTGCAGCTTTAAGGCCTAGCTGCAGGGCCGCACAACTCAGCACACAAGTGATTCCCCTACCCTCTTTTTCTCCCCATCAACAGAGCTTTCTGTTGGTGGGGTCTGATCGCTCCCCTGTTGTTTGATTGTTTTTATATAAATATATTTTGTATTATTTTTTGAATAAATTTAACTATTTGTTTATTTATTCTATATTCCTCCTCCTTCCCTCCCCCCACCAGCCAATCAGCGTGATCGGCTGTCATAGGCTTAAGCCTATGACAGCTGATCACTTCCTGGACTGCAGAGGTGACAGCCGTGTCACACGTCTGTCCCCAGTACAGCGCTGCCTTAGATTGCAGCACTGTACAGGTATATTAGACAGCGGTTTCGCAAGCAGAGATGTGCATGCATCGGCATGCGCAATCTCCTGCTAGTCGCATTCCCAGCCATTCATGTCAATTGGCGTGGAGTGGTCCTGGGGCTGTCGCTTCGTTCACGCCAATTGGCGTGGAGCGGTTGGCAAGTAGTTAAAATAAATAAACCAAGCACAATACAGTTACATTATCATTATTCTCCCTAACAATCACTTTTCCCATATATATATTATTTTCACATTGAATACCATATTATCTCCTTTTAACTATAGATATACACATAATATTTTATAATTTTATCTGGATTTTCATCATTTTTGTTGTTTATATAAGCAATGAGTAGATTTTGCTATGTACTAAATAGTTACATTCAGTTTATTCAGGTTAAATACAATAACAATCTATCACACACTAAACAGTAATTGGTAAAGTTGGTCCTAAATTTCCAACATGTCCAATTGAGAAAAACTGGAAGGTCGATAAGATTTCTAAAATATTTTTTTTCCGATTTATCAGAATTGAAAGAATTAGCATAAAATTGAATCATTTTATTGTACCGAGTGTGATCACCATTGTACAAAAGCAAAGAAAAATAGAAATAAAGGATTCTTGGTTACACAGGCCATCCAGTTATAGGGGCCCTGTCATTTTCTTAGTGTTTCACTTCCAGATTAGCAGTACCAATCTGTTTTTCTTTTTGTGCATTACTGTCATAAAAAGTTAAAGTAAATGTTATTTAAAATACATATATATATATATATATATATATATATATATATATATATATATATATATATATAGGAGAAACAAATAAGGTGTGTGCTCAGACCAGGAAAGACCTGCTTATATAGGCTGCAGAAATGTCATTTGCCAAATTGAAATGCAAAACACATGCAAATTGCTTCTGGTTGCCAGAATTTTCAGGGCCCATGCAAACTACTTTGCATCTCAACAGGGGCACCTCTTGTAGCCCTCCTTATGCCCCCAAGAAAGGGGAGCAGCCCTGCCAGTACCCCAAGCAGCCTTCACCACCTGAGAGCACCATGGGGGAGGGGGGGGGGCAGAGAAAGGTAGATAGTTCTCCACCCGATCCAGAACCCAGAACCCAGGGTGGAACCCTCATGTTAGCCCCCCAAAAGGATAAAGCCCTACCTGATAGCGAACATTTTCATTTAAATTGGTGCAAGCTGCATACCCTGCAAGCGACATCACTAAATGGGGAGAGGGGGGGTGAAGGGACTATCCATGCCACACAACTACAACACCCCCCTGACCCAAGAGGGTACAAAATTCATATGTATATATATTTACCTAATCACTGCTAGGCAGCCTGAGCCACTCCCACTTTAGTCACATTGTGACTATAAGAGTAGCATAATTTTGCTAGCAGCTGACGTCATGCCTCCATGCAGACATTTAGCCTGTTGCAAAGTATTCACACTAATTAGAAAGATAGGAGTGAGCAGGAAACTAACTAACTTAAGTTTTTCTGAGGCTATAGAAGTCATGCAGCAGGTAATTTTCTTTGTTGTTTTGCAAAAACTGTTTTTTTTTACACAAAACCTTGTCAGGTTTAATTAATTTAAAATAACTTCTTCTTAAATAAATATAAAACTATGTTGAAGCTTGGGCTTTAATCAAAGTAAAGAAAAAAAATCATCATAATACATAGCTTGAAGTACAAACTTCCCTGCATTTGGCTTTATGTGTTTTTAAATGTATTTATTTGGAGGTGATTGCTGTAGCACTAGTTACTTTGAAGTATATTGAATTGCCCCCTACGTGTGCTGTATAAGGTTCATTTGCTGAATATTACTTTGAAAATGGCATTTCAGAACATCGTACCAGCTAACGATAAGGCAGCCTGTATTTTACAGTTCAATGTAAAAAATGTCAATTTTTCTTAGAAGAATGTGTGAAGAATTTTTTTACCAGTTTTGGCCAGTTCTAGAAGTCAGCATTCCATTCTACTTCAACAGACCAGCATGGTGTTTGATAAATGCCTTTCCTTTCAAGAAATTGAAACATTTACTTACATTTTTTTTTTCAACAAATAGCCAAGCATTATATCAATAACCATTTAGTCCAGGGGTCCCCAACCACCAGGCTGCGGCCCAAAATCGGGCCACGGGAAGTTTTGCGCCAAGCCAGCTAATCCCCTGCCTCTAAATGATTTGTGAAGTTCAGTCCGGCCAGCCTTTCTTAGCCGCGAGTGCACGTGGCACGTCTTAATGCATTGCAGAGCGCAGCCGCAACTATAATAACATCTTAGCCGTTCTGCCTTTCAAGCCGGAAAGTCCCGCCCATCCCATCGTTCTACTGGGGCCGTTTCCTGTTTCATATTCTGCTGGTAGGCCCCTCTCCTCCATGCTGCGTCTTTCATAGCAGCACATCCCTGCCTGCTTTGAAGAGGCAGAGCAGGAGAGCATCTTCCTGTAGCGGCAATGTACATCGCCGTTACCAGGACAACCACTGTCCTGCTTCCTGCCTCTTCCAAGCAGCCAGGGAATGAGCTGCTGTGAAAGAGGAAGCAGCATGGAGGAGAGGGGCCGACCAGCAGCATATGAAAGAGGAAGCGGCTGCCGCTAAGGGCAACAACAATACCTATAGTATATACTGGTGTAACTATACTACCTATACTCGGGCAATTATACTCCTCATACTGGGGAAACTATACTAGCTATACTGGGGCAAATACACTCCTTATACTAGGGGAACTATACTACCTACACTGGGGCAACCATACTACCTATACTGGGGCAACCATACTATCTATACTGGGGCAACTATACTACATATACTGGGGCAACTATACTAGTTATACTGGGGCAACTACACTCCTTATACTGGGGCAACTATACTACCTATACTGGGGCAACCATACTACCTATACTGTGGCAACTATACTCCTTATACTCAGGTCGCTGCATCCCAGAGAAATGTTTGGCTGGATAGCGGTCCCTAAGCCAAAAAAGGTTGGGGACCCCTGATTTAGTCAATAATTAAAACTCCTGATATATTTTTTTCTTGCAGCTTAAGATAAGCAGTGGAGGTGTTGTGTTTATTGTGTATTTTGGCAATGCCAAAGGTAAAACTTAAGTCCAGTGGTGGCACCAACGCTAAACTGGGGCTAGCTGGGGCATGGGTCCCATCAGCATTCTGAGTGCACCATCAGGATCTCCCTTTAGCCGTGTTTGGCGTTCCCTCTCTATGACTTCAGTGGTATCTCTCATTACATGATACTGCTGGAGTAATAGAAAGGGGGCACTGGGTGTGTCTGAAAATGGATCCCACTGCAGAGGTGTGAGTAAACTCTCTAATGTGCTCTGCTCATGACTCTGCAGACTGGGGGGGGGGGAGGTGGCAAATTAATTGCTCTTCCTGGGGTCCTTTGTGGACTTCATCTGGCTCTGATTGCATGACAAGGAGAAGACAAATAATGCTGCTTTTTTGCTGCTTTCCAGCCCATTACTCACTGCCTTGCAGGCTGCGTGGTTTACATCTTGGGAGCCTACAGGTACTGAAGGTCTGATACCCTAAACTGCACCCTTCATCTGCAAACCTTCCAGTCCTGACACAAATGTGGTATAGCCCACTAAGCTGCACCACATGTGTACTGACTGCTCCCGTTGGCCATCAAGTCTGAGCACTCTATGCTATCTCAGTGGTGGTGACCAGCCTGGAACCCTTCACATAGCATAGATACTGGATGGAACTGCCCATCTAGCTCTCTTTGCTTCAGGACGGTGATGTCAGTTTTGCTCCAGGTTGGTGAGCAGGGTTTCACAAACCCATGGCAGCCACCTGGCACCCTTAGGCTCGTACTTAGTGCCTACTGCTAAATCTGAAGCTGGAGCCACCGCTGCTAAAATTACACACAAAAATCTGGAAGATTTAAAGGGGATCACAGTAGAC
This sequence comes from Hyperolius riggenbachi, assembly GCF_040937935.1. Taxonomy (NCBI): domain Eukaryota; kingdom Metazoa; phylum Chordata; class Amphibia; order Anura; family Hyperoliidae; genus Hyperolius; species Hyperolius riggenbachi. The sequence goes on along the minus strand of NC_090646.1, from coordinate 109,641,145 downwards.
ATTCTAAAAAATATACAGTTATACATCCCATGGGAATGCACTACTACTGCACCTCATCCGCCCCTCCCCCCCCCCCCCCCCCCAATATCCCAAATGATGTAATTCACATCGTAACATAATGGTCTCACCAAAGTGCTCCTCTTTTTCCCCCTTCCTGAAAGGGTGGTGGGGGTCCTACGATAGTCACATGACCTAAGATTTGTACTGCAAATTCAGCATTTGTCTTGACAATATCAAAACAGAAGGTGCAGTCCCTGCCAGTTTAATGTTTTGAATTCTTGGAATTGAGCTCTAAGATCACAAAACATGCCTTTTGTGTAATGTGCTGGTAGTGGTTTGCAGAGAGGAATTGTTTCCAATACTTTTGCATGGCTAAGCAAAAAGCCAAAGGAAGCGCGCACTGAGTTTAACTTAAAGCAAAGCGTACAACTGATCCAGAAAAAGACAAAAATTACAATTGGACAAATCCCTGCATCATCATTATGCTGTTTATGTGTTTCATTGTGACTACTGTATTTTTCATCCTTTTTGGACAATATACCTCTAAGAATGAATGAGCATTTGACACCTATGAGCAGCATTTTACAGGAGCATGCATTTCACTCATCAGTACAAATTTTGCAATAAGCACATTTTTACTTTTTTATAGTGGATCTCACAGACCTCTCAATGATGCATGTCAACTCACGCCTCCCCTTTCTCTCCATGAGTAAAAGGCTCGTACCCACAAGAACAAAAGATCGAGCAACAAATTTAGAACTAAGTCCATTGTCATGAAAATGATTGATACATTACCCTGTGCTCAGAACTCCATGGCAAATCATAATGAAAAAGAATATCACTCCATAGAATATAATCAAGTGTCTTTAATAAGGGACATATACCATAAAATCAAAATTAAAAACACAAGACGCGGCAGGTCCGGACACTGCCCTTCTTCGGAGATGGTCTCTGAAGTATGACAGTGTCCAGAACGCGTGGGCTTAGGCATGGAGGTCAGGTCATGGTGTGCGGTTGGTTCTACCCCTGCGTGAGTGGCATTTTGCGGTTATATGATTGCAGTGCTTAGCGCTCACTTTCCCTTTGGTACAACAGCCATACTGCAGCAATGTATTGGCTGAATTGTGACTGCAGACTAGATTCATTGGTGATCTTTGTTAGCTAATTCTCACAGTGGTTGCCATTTTATGATCATACGGTATTTTATGCATTTTCCACATTTCCTGTTACCCACCTGCTGCTTCTTATGTTTTTAATTTTGTTATTATGGGATATGTCCCTTAACCTCCCTGGCTTTATGATTATTTCTGGATTTTAGTGTCCTAAAGCCGTGACATTTTTTCACACGCTTTTAGACCCTAAAAATCATACCGCTAGATAGATCTGCGGCAGCCCTACCCATGACACACCTCCCATGGATCCAGCTCCAGATTACCGCTCTGAGCTGCCAATTTCCGTCTCTAGACTGACTCGGGATTACAGATAAAGAGGTTAATAAAGACACTTGATTATATTATGTGGAGTGATATTTTTTATTATGGTTTGCCATGGATTTCTCAGTATAGGGTAGTAAAAGGCTCGTACCCACAGCGCAATTTCTTGCGTGGTTCTTCCAACAACTGACGATTTTTTGAGCGACGAGCAATTGTTTACATAATCTCATGATGTGGGTACGTGCATGCGATTATAAAAAGGACGTTTAGCGACATGTGGTGATTATGACCGTCTGTCACAACGAATCAGATCATTAAAATCCCAGCGAAAAGTACCACGCTCGTTTAACCTCTTGTTCGCATGCCATCAAGTGATGTTGTGTGTTCCTGCGGGTTGGAAGATGGATCAGGGAACTCTCTTCATTGGTTGGCATCACTGTGAGGTTCCCTGATCCATCTTTAGGTGAGTATTCATCTTAAAGGACATGCGAGATGAAAATAAACTGATGAGAAAAACAATTGTATCTATCCTCCTTCTCCTAAAAATGACTTTTTTAGATATGCCACAGTTTTGTTTTATATTTAAATCTAGTTTTTAAGTTGTTACTGTTTCATTGGGCTTGATTCACAAAAGCGTGATAACTTTTGCACGGCCGTGCTATGCAGTTACCACGCGATGTGACGCATGCGCGTAAAGGCTTACGCCTGCGTGCTAAGCGAAGGTTTGTGAGCGATCACGCGCAATCATGATATGACATGAGGACTGTCCATAAACAGTGAGCAGACATGGAATCTAGTGATGAACACTTTATACAGTGGCTGGATAGTGTACTGGTTAAGGGCTCTGCCTTTGACATGGGAGACCAGGGTTCGAATCCTGGCTAGGTCAAGTACCTATTCAGTAAGGAGTTCAAGGCAAGACTCCCTAACACTGCTGGGTGGCCTCTTGAGTGCGTCCCTGTGGCTGCAGCTCTTGAGCACTTTGAGTCCGACAGGAGAAAAGCGCTATACAAATGTTTGGATTATTATTATTATTATTATTATTCTGAAGCACTGTCAGCAAAGCTACGTCCATAGAGTAGCATACAGCTTTCACCTAGCTGGCTCACATCAAAACTGAGGGCTCGTTTCCACTATTGCGGTGCAGAATCGCCTGGATTCCACCGCTGTTGAAATTCCATGAATTAGCATGCGGATGCGAATTTTTGCGCGTTTTTTGCCGCGAATTCGCATGCGAATTCGCATAGGTGAGGGTATATGCGAAATTAACCATGTCACTGCCTGTTTGAATTACATTGGTACCTATGCGAATTCGCATGCGAATTCGCATGAAAATTCGCATACCATAGACGCATGCGAATTTCCTATTAAATACATTAGCGGCGATTCGCATGCATTCCACTCGCAGGCGAATTCGTTGGCTCTTTTGTGCGTTTTTTTACCGCTGAAAAAAACGCACCTCAACAACGCTACAGTGGAAACAGGCCCATCCACTTGCATTACATGTGCGAATCTGCATGCGTTGGACGCATGCAGATTCGCGATAGTGGAAACGAGCCCTAAGGCCAGTCTGCTAACACACAACAGAACAATAGTGTATTCCCCACAGGACTCCAGTAACACAATCACTGCAGGGTCTAATCACAGCAAACAAGCAATGCAGGAACAAAATATATGAAGCAAAACATACAATTATCACATATCATACATCACAGTTTACATATCATACATCACATTCCTCCCCCATATGTTCCTGGACCCCCAGGTGAACCCATTAGTTGGGTAAGACTGAGGTACAGGTACATGGCAAATCTGTCCATTTACTCCTTCTCAGTCTAAGTGGGAGTTGATAATTAATTGTCCTTGTTTTCATACATGCCAGTTCGACTTTTACTTGATGTCCACATATGATTTGTCCACTCAATCCAAATACAGCCCTCGCTGCATCATCTGGTTTCTCAAATTCAACAAAACCGAACCCAGGTGGACTACTCGAGACCCAGATATGGCGCACAGGTCCATAGCGGCCGAACGCTCGCTCCAACTCCCACTTGTTGCTCTGTCTTCCTAAGTGTCCAATGTACACTTTGGAGTTTGTACTGTGAGCTCCATGAGACGGGGCACAGTCAGATACATTATTGATAGAAACATCATGTGACAGACAAACGTAATTAATCCCTCTGGCGTGTTCTCTTTCCGCTACTGTTCTTAAGCGTGGGGAAACGCCCGAGGAGTTTGTTGCCACATTTCTACCATCAGTGGGCTGAGGAAACTGAGCAGCTCTATTGTCTCTGATGACATGCGGGCATGCTGCTACCAGGTGCTCAGTCGACCCACAGCCAAAACACGACTTCCTCACCTTGTTCCTTGTATCAGCTGAAGTGGCAGAACTCCCCTCTGGATGAGGTGGTCGGGGCTCTACACAGGATGCTTTCCTGGATGCTTCACATAAATCCTCTGGTAGATGACACACCTGGGACCGTTCTCCACAAACTGATCAGCCAGCTTTGCAGCCTCCCACATTTTTAGAAGGTTCCGATCCAGCACCCACATTTTCAACTCTGGTGGACAGCAGCTCAGGAATTGTTCCCTCAAACAAAGTTCTTTTAAGTCTTCCAAAGTCCTGACACCACTGCCCTGAATCCACTGATTAAATACATGATTCAGCTTTACTCCAAACTTGGTAAAAGAGTTTTGTGGGGTCTTATGCATTGAACGGAAAGACTGTCTGTATGTCTCTGGAGTTTTGGCATACCGAGCCAGCAATGCCCGCTTCAATTCAGCAAAGTTAATGCGTTGTGCCAGAGGGAGCAATTTAAAAGTGTCACTGGCACATCCTGTCAGCTTTCCCAACAGAATGCGATGCCAGTCACTAGTTGGGATACAATGTGTCTCACATATCAGTTCAAAAGTTTCCAAGTAGGCATCAATTTCCTCTTTACTTTCATCAAGCATCGGGAATAATGAGTACAGTCTAACAGTGTCCATATGTGGCCGTGACATTCCCCCCTGAGATCTGTTTGAGCTCACATTCTGTGCCATCATCTCACAAACCATCCTGAGCAATGTGAGAAGCATGTCCTCACCTCTGGCAACACTTTGCTGGGCCTGATCCGTACACTGTTCCTCCGAGCCTTACTCGGTGCCTCAGCATCACTGGTAGCTTGTATCCTGTGCATCAGAAGTTCCACAAGCTGAGGTTTCTTCAGTTCATCAGGAAGTAAGCCCTTCTTACAGCATAACTTCCGAAGGGTAGTGATTTTCAGCTCCTGCAGCATCTCCTCCATGCTTCTGGTGTTCCAATGTCTGCTCTGTCCCACCACTGCTCACCAATATGTCATGATATGACATGCGGACTGTCCATAAACAGTAAGCAGACATGGAATCCAATGATGAACACTTTATTCTGAAGCACTGTCAGCAAAGCTACGTCCATAGAGTAGCATACAGCTTTTACCTAGCTGGCTCACATCAAAACTGACTGTCTCCCTCTCTACCAGACAGTGTATCAGCTTGTCAACAAACAGACCTCAAATCTTATCAAGTGATAAGGATAAGGCCAGCCTGCTAACACACAACAGAACAATAGTGTATTCCCCACAGGACTCCAGCAACACAATCAATGCAGGGTCTAATCACAGCAAACAAACAAAGCAGGAACAAAATATATGAAGCAAAACTTACAATTAATACATATCAAACATCACATTTTACATATCATACATCACATTTTACATATCATACATCACACGTTCACATTCATGCGCAAAGTGATTGTACGCAAACCTTCGTTTAGCATGCGGGCGTAATGGCCCATACTCACGGGCAACATTTCTGGCCTGTCGCTAGCACATGGGAGCGTGTGCGCGACAGGCCGGCGACAGCTCGTCGCCAGGTCCCTCCGCATACACACGGCGGAGGGACCTGGCAACTGATGCGGCGGAAGCTTTCGCTGTTTTTCCTCCCCCCGCCGGAAGCTCAATGTATTCCCTGCTTGTTGCTGTCGCTAGTCCGCATACCCACGCGGACTAGCGACAGTTGCGGCGGCAACTGTCGCCAGGAGATTGACCGCGGCAATCGCCTGGTGACATCAGCGACGAGCGACAGTTCGGGGTGCGCGCCCGTGCAACGCCTCATACTCAGAGGCGACCTGTCGCCACAACACGTGCGCGCCGCGTGTTGCGGCGACAATTGTAGCCCGTGAGTATGGGCCATAAGCCTTTACGCACGCAGACCTGTGCGTGGTAACTGCATAGCATGGCAGTGTGATCAGTTATCACGCTTTTGTGAATCAAGCCCATTGTCTCTGCTCAACAACACATGCATTGAAGTATGTCAGAGCTGAAATCTATGAATAATTGACCCTTTTTATCTCTTTCCTGCTCCAGGAAGCCATTTACTGACAGGAAAGTGTTTTACCGCTGTAATTACTTATCAATGAGGGACTGAGGGTTACCAATAGTCTGGCCTGGTCTTGGCCCAGGCAGAATCTGTCACTTGCATACTGGATGTTTAACTTTTTCAGGCAGAAAAAAAAGGAACAGAGCATAGTTAGTTGTGTGCTAGATACTGTACATATACATGTCTTTCTCATCATGTCACATGTCACCTCGGGTATCCTTTAAGACCTCTGGTTTATTTTGACATCCATGTAATGGTATACAGGGGCCAAAGTAAAAGGCTGCTGCTGTTTGTAATGGCCATACAGCTAGTTCATTCACCATGACTGACTACTTGTACCACCATTATAAACAAAGTTTTAGAGAGAGTCAAGCCATGCAGCAAGTTAGACCACCATTAATTTTCTTACCCCCTCGCTGTTGCTGGCTGAAAACAAGGTTAAGCCATGCAGCTAGTTAGTCTACCATGATTGACTAGTCTATATGTGCCACCATTATAAATGAGATTTTGATGAATACATGAAATAAAGGCACCTGAAAAAAAAAGTGCAGGGCACTGCCGCTAGTAAAATATTGCTAGAGTTAGAAATATTCTGCTACTGCATTTTTATAGTAAAATATCTGTAATATTTACCAATATTTTACTATGGCTAAACCTAACCCAACTCTCACACAGATCCCTTCACTGGTGGTTCCTAACCCTAAACCAACCCCGGATGGTGCCTAACCCTAACCACCCCCTGGTTGTGTACCTAACCCTAAGAGCCCCACATTGGTGGTGCCTAAACCTAACCCCCCCTCGTGGCGCCTAACCCTAAATCCCCCTCCTAAAGCTACCCCTTCTCTCAACCGCAAAGCCGCCATATGCAGCTATAAAGGTAAATTGTTACTGCTAATAGGGCGCCTCTGGGCATCCAAATTTACCTTCATAGCAGTTCCGATTTGGGACAAAAGAGGTAAAATTTGGCACCCTGAGGCGCCCGCTAGCAGCTGCCAGCCATTTTATTGCTCTCAAAATGCAGCTTTTATCATAGGCGTTTATGGCTGCACCATTTTTCTTTTTTTCTGTAAGGGCTCCTGTGTCCTTTTTTCCTGCTTTGATTCTGAGAGAGTCAAGTATTGAAAAGCCTCTGTGATTGCACTGCCCTTTCCAGAACTCATTTGTTAAAGAGACTGTGACGGATTGCGGAGAAACCGCCGCGGTCTGGCAGTGAGGCGGCGGAATCCGCGCACAGAGCGGCGGTTTCCCCGCAGCAACATGCTTCTGGTTTGTTTGGACCTAGTAGTGCATGTAGATGGAGAGCTACGTGCGCGCGCGCCCCAAGACAGGCTCTTTATGCCAATAGGAGAAGGGTCAGCTGATCGAGGCAGTCAGCTGATCCCAGCTCAGCAGGTGATTGGTTGATGGGAGCTGGGCGGCGCTGTGGAGCACTTTATTATATATATCTCTTGCTGTTCAGTTGCTGGTTGTCTGGCGTTGCGAATACCTATGTGTTAGCACTCAGACCTTAGTCAGATCCTTCAGTGTGGTGGAACCAGGAGGACCTGGGAATCCACACTTAGCCAGTTCACTGTATTGTCATCTGTGTATTCTCTAGCATAGTTCCAGGGTGTAGAGACCACGGACCTCACACCCCAGACTAGGAATATTGTATATCATCTGTGTTATTCCTTAGACCAGTTCCAGGGTGTAGAGACCACGGACCTCACACCCCAGACTAGGAATATTGTATATCATCTGTGTTATTCCTTAGACCAGTTCCAGGGTGTAGAGACCACGGACCTCACACCCCAGACTAGGAATATTGTATATCACATGTGTTATTACTTAGACCAGCCCCTGGGTGTGAGACCACGGACTTCACACTCAAGACTAGGCATTATTGGATATCTGTTTATGAATTGTATCTCTCCTTACTTCTCTTCTGTTTTCTGATTCAGTACCTTCGCACATCTGAGCTACTGTTGCCGACCCTGCCTGTCCCTGGTTACCGAATCTGTCTCCTGTCTCTGTACTTTATCTGCCTGTGTGTTGCCGACCCGGCCTGCCCGACCCTTCTGGCTGTCACCCAACCTTTGGGTGTTCAGTCCTCCTGCAGGGGTCCCCTCTGCTCCTCAGAGGGGGGCCCTGCTGCAAAACCAGTCGGGGACTCTCCCTCCTGGAACCCTTGACTGCAGTCGAGTCTTTCTCTACTTATTGGACCACCTGCTACCCCGGTAGTTCAATTCCTACTGTTACACCAAACACTTACACGCTTCAGGTGTCTAGAGGTTAGTACTATATCTGTATTATTGGTAAATCTGCAGATCATCCATAATCAGGTATAGATCTGTATTCTTGGTGATACTGCAGATCACCAATAATCAGATTCTCTCTGGTTGCTGACACCTATCATTACAGAGACTATACAGTCAGGATAAAAAGGAGTCCTACAGTCAGGATAAAAAGCAGCCAGTCAACCACCATGGAGGACTGAAGCCACATGGAGATTAGCTGGCTGCAGGACAGCTGCAAACTAACTAGGAAGTGGAGGAGACACGATCTCCCGGAACCAGGTAATGTATAACTACACCCCAGCCTACTCTCACACTGAATCTTCCTTCTACCGTTGCCTAACCCTAAGACCCCTCAGGTGCCTAAGCCAACCACTCCACCCCAGCTGCTTAACCCTAACCCCCCTGCCTAATTGTACCTACTCCCTGCCACCATACGTGGCAATAATAAAAGCCGCAATTAGTGGCAAGGAGGTTCATTTATGGTGACTGATAATTTAATTTGGCGCCTTAAGTTAACCTCCGTCCCGCTAAACGCAGCTTTTACTATTGCCACCTACAGTGGCTCTATTTTTATCGGCACTCGTCCTGCTCCACTTTTATCTGCTCCAACCTAAGCTACCTAATTCTAAACTATAGTGCTGCCTGCAATGTCCTTTAGATCTAAATTTATGAAAGATGTGTCTTTTTTTTTTCTTGGGCGAGGTAGTATGTCCTTGCAGCTCGCGCCTGTAAAAAAAACATTCCTGGTACTGCAGAGTTTAGAATAACCTGTCAGTTTGCGCCTTGACTTTGTGTTTGTTTTTCTAACACTTTGGAAAACAGAAAGGAGGACACTCCTCATTGTGAGTGTTCTTTGATCTCCATGTAAATAATGTTGGTAGAGCACTTGTGGTTTTACAGCCTCCTCATGTCTAAGTGACAAGATGACTTACCATAACAAATCAGCTGCTGAACGTGTACAGTGACAGTGACATGAGGAGACAACACTTCAAGCAGTAAATCACAATACTACAGTGTCAGTGACAGACACCGAGATATAGGCAGAGAAAAACTTTTTGACCTAAAGCATAATAAATGATTTATCACTGGTTGAGTGGCTGTCTTTCCACAGTTAGTGTTGCATCAGTGAAAACAAAACAATTTCAGGGGAAACAGGTTCTGATCGCTCTCGGCAGCATGCAAGAGTTGCTGCTTCTATTTTCACAGGATAAAAGAAAGACATGTTTCACCACCTGCCAAGCTGTCCACTTATGATAATGATGATAATGATGACAATAGTAATTATTTTAAATTTTATTGTTTTTTTTTTCTTCAGCCAACTATAGTACAATATTGCACAAGACATGAGTAAATAATTATGGAATATTTATACAGTATCAAGGTAACTAAAAGAGCAAAGATAGTGTTGCGTCAAAGCCAATAAATGAGAAAAAAAGTGATGTACAGTAAATAAATCAGCAGCAAAACCAGAATAGAGTGTACTCAACACTCCAAAAGTAAGACTAAAGGTGGCCATATATTAGGTGACTTGGCGGCTGAGCGACCATCCAATTACATTATTAAGTGCATGCCCGACCGACAATGTGACCAATTTTGGACCGAAATTGGCCCCATATATTGGTCGGACATGCTGCAAGATATTGGGTTGACGTGGTCGGTCAGCTGAGTGATATTGAACGCAGCGAAACCCCCGGCGCTGTTCCCGCAATGTATAAACGTATCTAATGTGTGCATTTAACCATTACCTATCCTGATTTGCACTGTCCATATTGGAAATCACCGATCTTCTGTTAGCCCCATACACACTGCCGGCGTAGTGTATGCGGCTATGGAACAGCAGAGTATTCAGAAGAAGGATGGGCACCGTGACCAGGGACAGGTAATGTATAAATGCACACATTACATACATTTATACATTACGGCCACAGCGGTGAAGCGGCATGTTCGGCCGACTCCCGAGAAATTCCATGCTGAAATTGATCGGCCTACGGTGTATGGGCAGCCGGCAGATCCTTCTCTAATCAGATTCGATTACAGAGAGATTTGTCTCTTGGTTGAATGTACTCATCATTGCTAGATGTATGGCTACCTTTAGATAAGTAGAAACCGGAATGCGCAGTTTCAATAATATACAATGGATTTTTTCAATTCAAATAAAGTACAGTTCAATGCAATACAATGCAGAGTATTTTGGATCTGGATGCGATTCAGAATGTTTAAGCATACATACATTCCCACATTCATCCACTCACTCAGAAAAATTGCATGTGCAGTGGAAAGGGGGAAAATGGGGGCGGAGTCACAGTTGCATAAGATTTGCACTAATGCCCTACTTTTTGGTACTTTTTTTCAATTGCCAAGTGCTGAAAAGTTATTTTTAACAGAAGAAGAAAGTTATCTCCCAGGAGAAAACTTAGGGGAAAAAGTGAATTGGATGGTTGGCAAAGGCCCTCATTTTTTAATGGACCCTTTCGCACATGTCCGCTGTGGTAGTTTACATTAGTGATGAGAATTAATTTCGCATAATCATAATTTTGCATTGTAATTTGCAATTAATGTGAAATTTCTGGGAAAAATAATTTTGTTTGTAACCATAATCAAGAACCGTAATTTTGCAATACCACGTCATTTTTGTGCCGACTTTAGTGTTTAATAGAAAGCCCCCATACATGCTATCATCACCAAAATTGCTACGTATATTTAGGAGAATAGCGAGAACAAGTCAACAATTTTTTTTTCAAAAAGACCTTGTCGTTTTTTCTTTGCAATTTTTTGCACTTGTTCCCACTAATAACATACCTAGCAATTTTGGTGACAATAGCATTTTTGATGGCTTTGCTATTAATTACACAAATGGATTACGCAAAATCATGAATGGATTACGTGAAATTAATTGAATTTCCAAATCATAATTATGTGTGACCATAAATGAGAAATTTTACATGAAGTTTTGCGTAATCACAATTAGCAGGTTACAATCATCACTATTGTCCATTGTGTTCCGCTGCAGAAAATACTGACCTGTATAGGTGCGTACACACGCACTACCGCCGGCAACAACGGGTCCGCCGGACCCTCCCGCTGGGCGGACGTTCAGCCGACAGTAGTGCATGTGTTCGCGCTGTCGGCAGACTGATAAGGCTGTTTCTGAATGATCCGCTGACCGGATCGTTCAGAAACAGCCTTATCAGTCCACCGACAGCGCGAACACACGCGCATACTGTCGGCTAAAGACCACCCAGCGGGAGGGTCCGGCGGACCCGTCGTTGCATTTAGTAGTGCGTGTATACGCACCTTAAGATCTTCCCAGGCAGCTGGCTGATTGTATTGTCACTCATCTGGTGAATGGCACATACTCCATTACCTCCAGTGTGGCAGCAGACCCAATAATAATCCATGGAATTAAGTAATTAGACACAAGAGTCACATGCCCTTTTTTAAAATATTTTTTTTCTGGCTCTCATTTGAATGATACAACAAACTGTTAGGCCTGAGACCCACTAAAGATCGCTGATCACAGTCACAATCGCTCAGCGTTTTTGTTATCATTTTGTAAAGCAATTTCAGCAATGATTCCCAGCGTTTTTTGTAGCGATTTTAATTTAGTGCTAGCGGTTGCAAAAGCAATTGTTGGGGAAATGTAGCCACTTCCTGCCAGGCCAAGAACCACAGGATGTGAGAGAAATTCTTTCAGATGAGACTGTGACTTAAAAATGTAAAAGCGACTCCAACTTTTTTTGAAACTTTAATTCTAAATACATTTTTTGTTACTTGAGTCCAAAACTACAAAGTATGTTTTGTGTACAAAGACTATTTCGTGTTTTCTCAATCCGTCTATCACATAAGTTATTCTTAAAAGTGTTCAGCTCTGGAATGAAAAACACATTACATTCAAAACATTGTTTGTTTTTCAGCTTGGGCAGTTCACAGAAGGAAAAATAATGTTTGTTTTGGTAGCTGCCCAGTCCCACTGACCATTCATGAAGTGTAAGACATGAAGGGGGAGGCTTCGAATAACATTATACATCAGTAAGGTGAACTATTGTTAGCTTTAGGAAGTTTTAATATATTATAACCGGGAGGCATCAATGAACCTTCCCATAGGCTCACCTTAAATTTAAAGTACCATGAGGTAGCCATCTTGAATTCTGTAGAAATTCACAATTTCTGGGATCTCCGGTATTTTTAAACATCAGTCAGGGCTGGTGCACACCGAGCAGGTTTTCACGCGTTTTTACAGCTGCTTGCGACTGTGGATACGCTAGGGTAATGTATTTCAATGGGGTGGTTCGCACCAGAGTGGGAGGCGTTTTGCTGAAACGCATACTCCTGGGCTGAGGCATTTTTTGGATTTTGGGGGCGTTTCTGCCTCTATGTTAAAGGGAAGGTCCAAGCAAAAAAAAAAATGAGATTCACTTACCTGGGGCTTCTACCAGCCCCATGCAGCCATCCTGTGCCCTCGTAGTCACTCACTGCTGCTCCAGTCCCCCGCTGGCAGCTTTCTGACCTCGGAGGTCAGGGCCAAATTGCGTACATTTTTACACATTCCCGCTAGTGCAGGAACATTAACACATACATTTTTACGCGTTAGTGGTGAAACGCGTACATTTTTGTTCCTGCACTAGCTGGAATGCGTAAAAATGTATGCAATGTGGCCCTGACCTCCGAGGTCAGAAAGCTGCCAGCGGGGAACTGGAGCAGCAGTGAGTGACTACGAGGGCACAGGATGGCTACATGGGGCTGGTAGAAGCCCCAGGTAAGTGAATCTCATTTTTTTTTTTTTTGCTTGAACCTTCCCTTTAAGTATAGGAAAGTGGAAAAACTGCTCTGAAAAACCCCAGTTCAGAGCGGTTTGGCAGGTGTTTTTGTTACAGAAGCTGTTCAGTAACAGCTTTACTGTAACAATATATGAAATCTACTACACAAAAAACGCTACCCAAAACCGCAAAACGCTAGCTGAAAGGCTTCATAAAAAATAAGAAAAAGCGTTTCAAAATCCGCTAGCGTTTTGCGGATCTGCTAGAGGTTTTTGGCGTGCACCAGGCCTCAGTTAGTAGGTGTAACCTCTGTGCATGGTGTAATTAATAGGACATGCAAGCACCACTGATGGTGTGATAAAATAAGGAGTGGTATTAGTCAAGTTTGTATAGATTTAACTTTAATCTCTCATTTAAAGGGTGGCATGGCTGCATAGAACTCTCACCTTCCAGCACTGCAGTCCCAGGTCTGTACTTTGGCCAGGACGATATCTGCAAGGATTGTTTATGTACTCCCTATATTCACGGGGTTTTCCTCTGGGCATTCTACTTTCCTCCAATATCCTAAAAATATACTGATAAGTTAAATTAGTTCCTCACAAAAATTGCATTAAGAGGGCCACATATCTATATCCCCCACGCGACAAAATAATTGATCTCTTTTTGATCGATTATTGATCCCTTTCACACACTGAACAACAATTCTCAGTAAATTTCCGCTTGAAGAAGCAATTATACATCAGCGATGCACTACTTTAATCGGCTGCTGCTCTTGCCCCGCCCCCGAAATTTTCTATCTATTTTAGCACAAAATACGTTGGAATGTCAATCGATTGGACATGTGCTATAGATTCCCGGCAATTTTGATCAGAGTATGAATATATTATATACATTTTTTTTTTCAATTAACGTTTATTTAAAGGTATAACCTAAATATATTCTGAATATTAACAATCATCTATAAGCGTTAGCAAATAGATCCAAATGCCAGATTAAGAACAAGAGAACGAAAACAAGCTGTTGTTTACAGGTACAAGCTTAACCACTTCACCACTGAGGGGTTTTACCCCCTGACCACCAGAGCAATTTTCACCTTTCAGCGCTCCTTCCATTCATTCGTCTATAACTTTATCATTACTTATCGCAATGAAATGAACTATATCTTGTTTTTTCCGCCACCAATTAGGCTTTCTTTAGGTGGGACATTATGCCAAGAATTATTTTTTTCTAAATGTGTTTTAATGGGAAAATAGGAAAAATGTGGGGAAAAAAAAATTATTTTTCAGTTTTCGGCCATTATAGTTTTTAAATAATGCATGCTACTGTAATTAAAACCCATGAAATTTATGTGCCCTTTTGTCCCGGTTATAAAACCGTTTAAATTATGTCCCTATCACAATGTTTGGCGCCAATATTTCATTTGGAAATAAAGGTGCATTTTTTTCAGTTTTGCGTCCATCCCTAATTACAAGCCCATAGTTTATAAAGTAACAGTGTTATACCCTCTTGACTTAAATATTTAAAAAGTTCAGTCCCTAAGGTAACTAATTATGTATTTTTTTTAATTGTAAATTTTTTAATTTTTTTTTAATTACAAAAAAAAAAAAATGGGGAGTGTGGGAGGTAATGAGTTAATTTTTTGTGTAAAAGTCATTTATTTGTATGTGAAAAATGTGTAGGGTGTAGTTTACTATTTGGCCACAAGATGGCCACAGTAACTTTTTGCTTTATTGCGACCTCCAAGCCTCCTTCCGGAAGCTTGGAGGAAGAATAAGGAGGCTGGACACGTGAGTTTCTTCTCACAATGATCGCGCTGCCCATAGGAGAGCAGCGGGTCATTGTGGGGCTTAGATCAACGAACGGGAATGGATTTTCCCGTTCATTGATCTCCGGGCGAGCGGGCGGCGGCGTGTTTACTAGCGGCGGGCGGCGTGTTTACGAGCGGGAGCGCGGACAGCGTCGGGAACGCGGAAAGTACGTGTTTCTCCGTCCCTGGTTTTTAAAGGATGGAAAAAGGGGCGGAGAAATACGTACGCGCGGGGGTAAAGTGGTTAAACAGACATCTTTGGGCACCAAGGTTTAGGACATGCTATTGTAACGAAGTTTAAGAATAGCCATAGATGTCCAGGATCGTCTCCTATGTATTTATAATGAACCACCTGCAAATACATGGAGGAACAGAAACATGCTAGTAGCGTATGAATAGACAGAGCTTAGGAGAACAGTATATTATACCCTAGTCATATATAGCAGTTATTCAGCACTGGGTGTCTAGGGGGAGGGAAGGAGAGAAAGACCCTATGCAGCAGACATCGAAAGGGGTAGAATCTACCACTAGGAGTACAATGTAGGGGAATAGAATGTTTGTGTTAGAGAGATGTGGGAGGAGCAGATTTGTGAGCAAAGATCAATGACCCATGAGAAGCTTATATTTTTCTGATACTTGGAATTCGTTCCAGAGGGCCCAAGTGTAGTTAAACCTTTCCATTTTGTCTGTCGCACAGGCTATGATCCTCTCCATTGACTCCACAGCTCCCACCCTTCCAATCCATTCTCTGATTGTAGGTGTATCTGTTTTTTTCCAATGAACCGGAATAAGAGCTCTAGCAGCATTGATTAGGTGGATTACTAGAGACTTTTTGTAGCTTTTGTTCGAGTCTGTGGTATCATGAAGAAGGAGTGAGGCTGGTGTGAAGGGAACCTTGTCCCAAGTTATATCTTTAATTAATTGGTGAATCTGGGCCCAGTAGTTCTGAATCTTTGGGCATTCCCAAAAGATATGCATAAGAGATCCCTCTGAGTGATTGCATCTCCAGCACCTGTCGGACACTGAAGGGAAAATTCTGTGTAATAGTTTAGGTGTCCTATACCATCTGGTTAGGAGCTTGTAGCCTAGTTCCTGTATGTTGACACTAATGGAACTCCTGTGATTAAGGGAGAGGAGTTTTTGCCACTGGTCATGGGTAAACTATGTGTATTCAGGTCTCTTTCCCATTCCTCTTGAAATCTCGTTTTGTTAGGTAGTGGGTTTGTAAGGAGGATCTGATAGAGTTGGGAGATTAAGTGTTTATGTGGTCCTTTACTACATATTAGTCTTTCAAAGGGAGACAATGGTGTGGCCCAGTTAACTTTGCTGGAGATTGTTTGTGTGAAGTGACGAAGCTGGAAATATTGCCATTGAGATAGTTGACACTCATCTCTCATTGCATTAAGATCCGGAAGAGGCTTAACTGTACCATTATTGACGAAGTCCTGAAGTCTAGGACAGCTACCATTAGACCAATTATGAAGAAAAGCTATGTCTTTTGCTGGGGAGAACGCGGGATTGTTGGAGAGGGGAGTGAGTCTGCCAGGGAAGGACGCCAAGCCCTTAGGCGGTAGGTATTTGCGCATACTTTTGATAGTGGCTTCAATCAGGGGGTTTTCCCAGCTATTTTGCGTGGCGAGAGGGAAATCAGACCAGCCCAGGACAGAGGTTGGGAGATCAGAGTTTTCTCCCTCAACCAGTGCCCATTGTTTAGGTAGGGTATAGTTGGACCATTCAATGGCTCTGCTTAATTGAGAGGCCAGATGATATGTATGGATATCAGGGAGTGTCATGCCTCCCATTTCCTTGGGGAGGATCAGGATTGATTGCTTGGTTCTTGGGGGTTTCCCTTCCCAAATGAATTTATTGATAGCAGATTGGAGATCTTTAATATATGTTGGCGGTAGGGAAATCGGGAGGCATTGGCTAACATACAAAAATCTTGGAAGCAAGGTCATTTTGACAGAGGCTATTCTGCCAAACCAAGAGAGCTTTTTTGGGAGCCCCAAGATATTAGGTCTGCTTTGAGATTTTTACTTAAAGGGATGAAGTTGCTTGTAAAAATGTTATTTAGGTTCTGTGGGATATCTATTCCTAAATAATGTAGCGATTCAAGTGACCAAGAAAATGTGAATGTTGTTTGACAGTGTTGGACTGTTTCAGGTTCAAGTGAGATGTTTAGGGCTCTTGACTTGTGAAAGTTTATTTTGAGGTTGGAGAGAGAGCCGAATTGTTCAAATTGCTTCATTAGATTGGGTATAGAGGTTAGGGGATCTTGTAGAAAAAATAATAAATCGTCAGCAAAAGCGGACACTACATGATTTGAGGATTTCATGCGTACACCTCTAATCGTGGGGTTTGCTCTCACGGCGTTGAGAAAAGGTTCTAGAGTGATTACATATAGCAGAGGGGAAAGGGGGCACCCTTGACGCGTGCCATTGGTGATGGTAAAATTGTCAGAAAGCAAGCCGTTGGCCTTTACTTTGGCTGAAGGGTTGGAATATAGTAGGTTTATCCAGTTTAACATATTGGGACCCAGACCTAGGTGTGACAGGGCAGCGCGGGAAAAGTCCCACGCTACCCTGTCAAATGCCTTCTCGGCGTCGGTTGAAAGAAGGAAGGCTTTGAGTTTGAGTTTTTTGGTGAGGGCCATAACACCTACTGCTCTCATCACATTGTCTCTGGCCTCTCTACCTGGGATAAAGCCCAATTGGTCTATTTTAATATGATCTGGAATAAATGGGATAATTCTGTTTGCCAAGATTTTGGCAAATATCTTGGCATCCAGGTTGAGAAGGGAAATGGGCCTATAGTTTGAGCAGAGCTTGGCGTCCTTCCCCGGTTTAGGGATCACTGTTATGTGGGTCTCTAGGAATTGGGAGGAGGGAGTTGTGTCAGAGTTGATTGACTTAAAAGCTGAGGTAAAGGCTGGAGCCAGCACCCTGGCAAACAGTTTGTAGTATTGGGAGCTAAACCCGTCAGGTCCAGGTGCTTTGCCAGGTTTCAGGTTTCTAACTGCCACTAGAAACTCATCCTCAGATATTGGAGCTTCGAGGTCTTTAAAGTCATCTTGCGAGATTTTAAGGGGCGAGGAGAAATTAGATAGGTAATCTGCAATTTTATTAGCTCTAGAAGCATGAGGCCTTTTCTCTGGGTGTAAGTCTTGCAGATTGTACAGGTCTTTATAGAACCGGCGAAACTCTTCAACTATATCCTCTGACTTGGCTAGCTTAGTCTGTTTAGCGTCTATGATGGTGAGAATGTGGGAGTTGAGCATTTTTTGACGTAGAGCTTTTGCTAGGTATTTACCACTCTTATTTCCCAGTTCATAGAAGATTTTCTTCCCTGACAAAATTTTTTGTTTAGCCTCAGTAAATAGTAGGGAGTGTAGTCTAGCTCTGCGCTCAGTTAATGTTTCTAGTGTTTGTGTAGCAAGGGATTGTTTATGAAGCTTCTCTAGGTTGCAGATCTCTTTCGAGAGTTTAATTATTCCCTCCTCTTTTCTCTTTTTAGTTTGGCTCCCAGCTGTATCAGGCGCCCTCTGATTACAGGTTTATGGGCCTCCCAAATTGTGAGAGTGGACGTGTCAGTGTTCTTGTGGTCTTGGAAGTAGTTATCTAGCGCTGAGGTTATGGTGGCTACTCTAGCTTCATCAGCTAGGATTTGGGGATTGAGCCTCCAGCACCAGGACTTGCTTATTTTCTCAGGGAAGCTTACAATAAGGGAAACGGGAGAGTGGTCTGAGATTGTCTTGGAGCCAATGGATGGAGCGCGTATGAGTGACAAGTCCCTTTGTGAGACAAAAAAGTAATCGATACGCGAATACTTTTGGTGTATGGGGGAGAAGAACGTATAATCTTTCTCCTGAGGATGTGATATTCTCCAGGGGTCCATAAGTGTCAATCTTTGCAGGTTAGACCTAATAAATTTTAGTGCCCTGTAAGATAATGTGGAGGAGCCATTCGAGCAGTCAGTTAGTGGTTGTAAGGGTATGTTAAAGTCGCCTCCAAGGATCAGAATGCCTGATGTGAAGTACGAGAGACGGTTGAGGGTTGATGCGATGAAGGAAGGCTGCTGCTTGTTAGGAGCATAAATTGTTGCTAAAGTAAAGATTCGATTGTTGAGCTTTCCTTTTACAAACAGGAACCTTCCGTCAGGATCTTTCTCGACCTCTTCAATTAGGAAAGGGGCGTTTTTGTGAATAAAAATTGACACTCCCTTTGTTTTGGTTGTTTGGGATGTGGCATGTATAGCTGTTGGAAAGTGTCTATCAAATCTAGAAGGGATATGATTTGTTCTGAGGTGAGTTTCCTGGAGAAAAGCAAAATGAGTCTTTTCTTTCCTAAGGAAGTCGAAAACCATTGTTCTTTTAGCTGGAATGTTCAACCCATTCACATTAAGTGAGAGAAATTTCCATGCTAGTTGTGTCCGACAGGTGCTGGATGCTTCAGTCATTATGTGCAAGAGAGTGGGTTCCCCTGGTATTTGGTTAGTTAAGGAGGTATATGATATATCTGGTAGTAGGGCTAGAAGAGCTCGACGTGGGGAAAGAGATGTTAAAAATGTGGGAGTGGAGGGTGGTATTAGGGGAGAGAGGGAGGTAAGGATTGCAGACACCCAGAGTTGAAAAAGCAAAAGCTGCATCAAATGTTGTGTGTTACGAGTATGACCCGGGTAAAGGGATTTATAGGAGTTATTGAGTCCAGCAGAAGAAAAAGGAAGTTACTCCCAGTGTAGGTGTAGTTTATTAAACCAACACCTACTTTAGTAGTGGGAGAAGTATTCAGTGTATATAAAACTAATACATACACTGTGCGGGGATGTAGAAGACACCCAGTATCTGTAATGACTAGCCACTACCGTGTGGGTCTAATCAGCAGATAAGGTGTTGTAGGCGGTAAGGCGATTGGAAAACCGCATCCTCCGCTTTACAGGGTGTAAAAGTTGCTAAAACCAGCTATACTATTGTTAATTATTACTAAAAAATAAAACAGGACTAGAGCAGCAAGGCAACCATATAAATCTATATGATGAACAGTGTCACTTAACCTGTCTCTCCATCCCTATTATGCCTCGTATTCTAGGCACTAAAAACCATAAACATGATAAAGAGAGGCTTGTATTCTATCTCTGAGCTTGTCAATGACACTCTTTGGGGGAAAGGTATATAGGTGTAGAGTTGGGCCGAACGGTTCGCCTGCGAACGGTTCCACGCGAACTTCGGTGGTTCGCGTTCGCGTCCCGCAGGCGAACCTTTGTGGAAGTTCGGTTCGCCCCATAATGCACATGGAGGGTCAACTTTGACCCTCTACATCACAGTCAGCAGGCCCAGTGTAGCCAATTAGGCTACACTAGCCCCTGGAGCCCCACCCCCCCTGATATAAGGCAGGCAGCGGCGGCCATTACGGTCACTCGTGTGCTGCCTGCGTTAGTGAGAGTAGGGCGAGCTGCTGCAGACTGTCTCTCAGGGAAAGATTAGTTAGGCTTAACTTGTTCCTGTCTGGCTGCATACCTGTTCTGTGAACCCACCACTGCATACCTGTGCTGTGAACCCACCACTGCATACCTGTGCTGTGAACCCACCACTGCATACCTGTGCTGTGAACCCACCACTGCATACCTGTGCTGTGAACCCACCACTGCATACCTGTGCTGTGAACCCACCACTGCATACCTGTTCAGTGAACCCACCACTGCATACCTGTGCTGTGAACCCACCACTGCATACCTGTTCAGTGAACCTGCCACTGCATACCTGTTCTGTTCAGTGGACCCGCCACTGTATACCTGTTCATTGAACCCACCACTGCATACCTGTGCTGTGAACCCACCACTGCATACCTGTTCTGTGAACCCACCATCACTGTTCTGTCATTCAGCTACATCAGCCAGGCAACCATATGGGCTGTAAAGCCACCAAAACCTGCACTCTCGCCATGGTGCGCACCAGTCCAGCACGGCCGTCACTACACAAACAGCTGTTTGCGGTGCGTTACACGGTGAGTTTGGTGTGTCAGTGTGAAGCAGTACCTTAATTACACTACCTGATTGATGTATACACATGCAAGATGTTTGAAAGCACTTTAGGCCTGTCATTTAGCATTCAATGTGATTTCTGCCCTTAAAACGCTGCTTTGCGTCAAATCCAGATTTTTCCCCGGGACTTTTGGCATGTATCCCACTCCGCCATGCCCCCCTCCAGGTGTTAGACCCCTTGAAACATCTTTTCCATCACTTTTGTGGCCAGCATAATTTTTTTTTTTTAAAGTTCGCATCCCCATTGAAGTCTATTGCGGTTCGCGAACTTTAACGCGAACCGAACCTTCCGCGGAAGTTCGCGAACCAGGTTCGCGAACCTAAAATCGGAGGTTCGGCCCAACTCTATATAGGTGCCCTGGGGGGAACCGGTGAGCAGCCATGTGGTCATCAAAAGTATGATGAAATCGGGGAGTAGTGTCTATTGGGAGGCTATGAATTTGTAATAGGAGAGAAATCTCTCAGTGTATGGCCGATACCGGTCTCATCCAGGTCACTACACACTTATGCAAGGACTGTAATGTTTTTCTTGTTTCATTGCATCACGTTAAGATCATACTATGCAGTCAGTGAATACTATTAATAAACAGACTCTCAATTTAAATTTTGGAAATATGCATTATGATAGGTGACCATTCAGTGTATACTTAAAGGAAAAGGGGGAAGGAGGAAGGTGATTATTTTTCCTTCGGTGTGCTCCCATATGGCCCCCTTGTCCTGTATGTATGGATACGTGAACTAGGAATCATACAAGGAAACACTTTTGTTGGTGTTGAATGGTCAGCCATCAATACACTCAGTATTTTATAATTATATGCATAGAGAATACATCATCAATTATAACAATTATTACACATGAGGTCTTTTCAAACTGAGTGGTCTCATAAATGGCATCAAAGGTGTATCCGTGAGTTGGTGTCATGTATACCAGTAGTATAAAGAAGCTGGATGTCAGCATGGCATGTCAGGGGTGGTGGATTGAAGCAACCTTGATTCACGGGGGATGGAAAGACCCAAGGAAGGGGTCGTATCATCGTTGCCAAAACAGAGCGCAGTACAATTATGGTCGCATGAGTATGGTTGCTCGCAAAGCAAAACACTCAGGGGTCACATAGGCTAAAGGTGGGTCTTGCGCGATCACTGTATGAGATTAAAAGGAACATACTTAGTCTTCATCTGAGGAATCCCGGTCTTGGCAGTCAAGGATAGGCCTTTTGTATTAACTTGATGGTCTTCCAGTGACATTACATCCTACAATCTTTCTGCTGCACATGTAAACCACCTCATGTGCGCAGATGTATCAGATGTTTGTGGGCCTTAAACTCAGACTACTAGATCCTCCAAAAAGAGCTCTACAAACCAGGCCTCACTGTGTCACATATCAAAAACCTTTATTGAAAAACTTACAGCAATCAGAACTTGTATCAAGGAAATTCAGATAAAACTCTAAAAACACTTAAAGCATAAGGCTAAACCTGACAGCCCCTGCATCCCACGCACGCTTCACATACATCCATTCATGTCATGCAACACATGGGAAGGCCTGCGCATATTGAAAAATGACCACAGAGCTCTGGGTAGAAAAAAAGGACCAGTTTTCCCCAAGTGTTCAAAAGAAATGCACCAAGCTTTAAACAGAACCTGTCCGTTATAAGTATTGATCCAGGACTTCCTCAGATCAAGCAGTCAGAGCTACGGCAGTCCTTTAAGTACACATAGCAAGGCAGTTTCCGCCACATGAGGTTAAATGTGCAGTTCAGCAAGCTGTTATAGTATTAGCGTTAGCATGACATTATTGCAATAGCACTTTGAGACAACACACTGACAGCGCTGTCTTGCTCACAAAAGCACACATAGCCTTGTGTCTTACGTCTCCCAGAGAGTCTGTGTTGGTCATCTCAGCAGAGGGTGTGCACGCAGGCTATCCCATCGGCAGGCAGGATGATGTACCAGAGTTCCGCTGGGTCAGCACGTCCAGACAGCGGCAACAATGGCGGCGACAGAACGCTCCCAGAGCGGCATGGGTTGAAAGCAGTGGGCGAGGCCGGCCTCCTATAGCTCCTCCCACCTACATGTTTCGCCCAATGGGCTTCATCAGGGTGTGGCTTGTAAGGGGAAGGGGATGGTCAGTCTTTTTATATTCAGACAGCAGTCACCTGACGTATCCACAGGCGCCATCTTTGTTATTGGCAAGGTTGCCCATATCTTAAAACGTATGTTTTTCTCAAGGTACTACAGATTTTTCCGGATTTTAAAGCAACAAGTACATCAGGAAGGAGGGGATAGACATTCTCACACATGCAGGAACTTCAAGTAATACTTTTTATTCTTACATATTTCGCTGCGGGTACAGATGCTAATACTACAGTAACTTCATATATATCACAGGCTGCACTATCCATGCACGGTACCTCCCATGTCCTATTCCTCACACAGTTTTTCTTGTCATTTGTATTTGCTCTGGCCTCTTTTTTGTATATATGTATATGTGTATCAGAATAATTCCTTTTTTCACTTCAATTTGAGCACATATCATATATCAGATGGCGCATTAATATGTACGAGAACATCATCCTAAGCTCCATAGGCTATACACTATACTACTCATGGCCACTAATGAGATAAATACAATAGTCACAGAGGAATTACAGACATATATGGGGCCGTGAATGGATAGCACAAAATTTCATGGGGCTCATTAGCATAGTCTAATATGGATCCACATAAACTGAAAAATTAATCTCAGAGTTAAGACCATCAGGGGACAATGTACCTAGTTTATATATCCACATTGTTTCCTTGCGGAGAAGTTCTCTCTCCACACTTATCTTTCTTGCCCCTTTGGTTATAGAAGTTAGAACCTTTACTAAGCTACCTTTAAAGCTCCCCCCATGATATTGTTGGTAGTGTTCCCTCAGAGGTCCATTGTTTTCCTCATTTTTGTTTTTCACGTTTGACATATGTTCCAATATTCTAACTTTGAACAAAGATGGCGCCTGTGGATACGTCAGGTGACTGCTGTCTGAATATAAAAAGACTGACCATCCCCTTCCCCTTACAAGCCACACCCTGATGAAGCCCATTGGGCGAAACATGTAGGTGGGAGGAGCTATAGGAGGCCGGCCTCGCCCACTGCTTTCAACCCATGCCGCTCTGGGAGCGTTCTGTCGCCGCCATTGTTGCCGCTGTCTGGACGTGCTGACCCAGCGGAACTCTGGTACATCATCCTGCCTGCCGATGGGATAGCCTGCGTGCACACCCTCTGCTGAGATGACCAACACAGACTCTCTGGGAGACGTGTGCTTTTGTGAGCAAGACAGCGCTGTCAGTGTGTTGTCTCAAAGTGCTATTGCAATAATGTCATGCTAACGCTAATACTATAACAGCTTGCTGAACTGCACATTTAACCTCATGTGGCGGAAACTGCCTTGCTATGTGTACTTAAAGGACTGCCGTAGCTCTGACTGCTTGATCTGAGGAAGTCCTGGATCAATACTTATAACGGACAGGTTCTGTTTAAAGCTTGGTGCATTTCTTTTGAACACTTGGGGAAAACTGGTCCTTTTTTTCTACCCAGAGCTCTGTGGTCATTTTTCAATATGCGCAGGCCTTCCCATGTGTTGCATGACATGAATGGATGTATGTGAAGCGTGCGTGGGATGCAGGGGCTGTCAGGTTTATCCTTATGCTTTAAGTGTTTTTAGAGTTTTATCTGAATTTCCTTGATACAAGTTCTGATTGCTGTAAGTTTTTCAATAAAGGTTTTTGATATGTGACACAGTGAGGCCTGGTTTGTAGAGCTCTTTTTGGAGGTTTTTTGCAAGGATAGGCCTTTTGTTAGGTTCTTCGCCATTGCTGCTGGCAGATCTGTGTCTGATGCGGTTTGCGTTCCCTTGGTTGCGGCGGGGACCTTTGGAGGAAGCCGCGTCTGGGCGAGGAAACATTGGAGCGGTCTCCCAGTTTGGGATGTCTATGTGGTCTAAGCCCAGGTCATCATAGAAGTCGGATAAGCCCGCAGGGGATCTTAATGCGACCACTTTGCCTTCGTGAAGTACTGTTAAAGCAAAGGGGAAACGCCATCTATAAGCAAAGCCATTCTCTCTAAGGGCCTTTAAAAGAGGTTTCAGGATTCTGCGCTTGTTAAGAGTTATCAATGATAGGTCCTGAAATAGCTGAACAGGAGTAGTGTTGAATAAAATCTCGTCCTGTGTTCTAGCAGCTCTCATGATGTTTTCTTTAATTTGAAATGACTCAAGACAGCATGTAATGTCTCTTGGAAGATCGGAATCTCCACCTCGTGGTCTAAGAGCTCTATGTGCTCTAACAAAGGGGATCAGTGAGTCCTCTGCACGTTGTAGGAGGTTGTTAAAGATGGCCGTCAAGGCCTGTGGGATCTGTTCTGGACTCACAGTCTCCGGTACTCCTTTAACGCGAATGTTGCACCGTCTGCCCCTATTGTCTAGATCTTCTAGGTGTCTAGCGTGTTCAGATAGCCTGATGTCATGGTGGTCTGAGGACCGCTGTAATTTATCAATGCGGGTGTCTCTTTTTTCCCCTCCGTTTCCACAACCGCAAGTCTGCTGCTAAAACCCACCATGTCTGTGCGGATGTTGGCTATGGCGTCTTGAAATGTGCACTTTATATCCTCTGCCATGGCGTGCATGTCCACAAGTGTGGGGGATCTATGTAGTTGATCTGATTTCTTGCTACTTACACTTGCCATGGACTCTGGGGAAGACGGTTGCGATGCTGTGTTTCCACCCACCGGCGTCATCTTTGAGGCCTGTGTGATCTGTTTCTGCTGACGGAAGATCTCCGGGACCTTTTTGCCTGCAGCTACGGGAGTGGCACCCGACTCAAGTGTGATGCCTTGCTGCTTTCTGGTGGATCGGACACTCATTTTGGGTCAGCTGGATAGCGTGTAGAAGAAGCTTTAGCGGAGGGCATGCGGGAGCTCCGGGTTTAAGCGGCCATCACTGTTGCGTGTCAAGCCACGCCCCATTATATAAAAATTTGACTATGGTAAGGAAGGATTCGATTTTGAGCTCCTATGTAACATGATTATCTACACTGCAAAGTGCTGCAGAAGATGTCAGTGCTATATAAATACAAACTAATAGTTTATTTTAAGTGTACAAGAGCTCAGGAAGCCTTTTGCAGATAATAGCTGTAGTTAATAGTTTCCCACTCACAGACAAGCCTATACATACATTTTGCTTAAACATCTGAAGGTCCATTTAGAAGATATTTATCTTTTTCACCGTTGATTGTGAACTAATAAGCCTGTGCAAGGATTCAGCAGGTGCAACAGCCTAGCACATTTTTTCCTCTTTACCACGCCTACCGGAAGCTGCTCCACTGTGCTTCTTGCCATTGTCCCGCCTTCTCTCCCCATAGCAACAGTATGGCTGTAGCCAAGGGACATGTCTATGTGAGCTTCTGCCAGGACTGTCACCCTATGGATGAAGTCCTGCTCCCTACATCCGACAACTGTAGTGCATGTGTATGCAACTTTAGATTCATTTTGGGGGAAAACAAAGAGGAACTGTAGTGAAAATAGCATAATGAATAAAATTGGTTTTTTTAATTAAAATTTTCATGTATAAATTATTTAGTAAGTGTTTTCCAATTGTAAAATCTTTCCTCCCCCTACATGCTGAAATTTTGTCACAGGTAGCTATGTCTTTAGCCCTGTCAGGTGATCTCTAAGGAATGTTTATAAAACCCAGAGGATAGCGCTCAAAAGCTTTTAGGTAAGACAAGTCCAGTGTCCTGCATTAAACTATCCAATGGTGATCAACTTCAATAGGCTTCAAACTTCAAACTTCACAGCCATAAGATAGTGTAAGCCTCCACCTCACCCTTTGTGAGCGACTCACCAGATTTCAAAAACCTAGACAGGTCTACCTGTGCCTTGGGACCGTTCCCAGGTCGTCCCCCACCTCTCGATCTGTGTATGTGGATAGGCCTTTCTCTCAAGCAATCAAGTTACAAGTCTCCATGTACCTCAATAAAAAAACGCCTCACAAAGCATAAAACCAGCTAGCTTTATTATAAAATGAAATTAAAATACACTTACATGTCCCCTCAATGGGTATATGGCATAGAATAATTTTGACACAGGCTCTCCCCCGCTATAGCCGCCTATGAAGCAGTGAGAAATAAGAAAAGGGGTTACATGGCAGTGACTGCAAGCCAGATAACTAGAGATTATGGTGTTGGGGCCCTGTGGCCCTCTTAGTCTATTAGCAATCAGTGTGTGACGGCTGGGGTGGGAGGGATGGAGGGGCGCACTTTGGTGTCTCAGCCTTGGGTGCTGCTGGAGGACCTTGTCTCGGCTCTGTTCAGGGCAGCAGACTGTAGGGGGCAGCATCAGTATCCCCTCTGCTCTGCTGCTTCTGCCTGACTCATAGAGCCTGACTCATGTGAGTCTGTGTGTGCAGGCACGCCCCTTAATTGCTACATGACTGCGTAACGCCAATGCGAGTGGCCGCGGCAGCCCCAGGACTGCCTAATGCCGATCGGCGTAAAGTCCTGGGGCTGCAGTTTGCAGGAGATCGCGCACAGACTGCGTGTGCATCTCCTGTTGGTAGGTGGAGCAGAGTGGAGCCTTCAGTCTCCGATCACCTCTCGGTAGACTGTTAGAGGGAATCGGAGGTGATCGGCTGGCGGGCCTAGGGGAAAAATAAAAAATAGGGAAATTTATTAGTAAAAAAAATAAAATAAATATTTGTATTAAAAAAATAAACACTGGGGGGGATCAGACCCCACCAACAGGAAGCCCTTTTGGTGGGGAGAAAAGGGGGGGGGGGATCACTTGTGTGCTGTGTTGTGTGGCCCTGCAGCTTGTCCTTAAAGCTGCAGTGGACTATTTTACATAAAATGGCCTGGTCTTTAGGTGGTTGCTCAAGAGGTTAATTGAATATGCACTGCTCTTTCCTAGCCTCCTCTCCATGTGCCATTCTACCCTCTGGTCTTCCAGTTTACTGTGGCAGATTATTGCTGTGCATGTATGACTGAGGAAAGCATGCTGTGTGTGTTCTCCTGGGGATGGGGTGGCGTATCCTGGTTTGCTTCAGGCAGCAAAAAGTCTTGAACTGGCCCTGTTACTTATTGCCAGTTTCCTAAACCCATCCCAACCAGGGCTGCCAGATTGCTTATGTTTCTCATTGTTCTCCAGCTCGGGAGAGCTTTAGTCAATACAACACCCTATAATAAGAAGCATGTTGCTGCAAATGGTGGCAGATACAAGCCAATCCAAGGCAAATATTCCAGGATTCACCTAAGTATGTATAAACAGTCCTCATGCATTGTTCCTGTCTTGCTGGGCACATGGTTGGAAATCCTCGCCTTTGTTCACATGTCATTAATTTGCTCTTCAGCGCTTTGTAGATACTTAACAAGGTTTTACCACAATTAGTAACTGTAACATAACCTCCAGGCATGCAGAACTGAGACTCTCTTTGACAATTGTAATGCAAATAATAATGTGTACATTTTCTGAAAGCTCTGAAAGGTGGCAAATGTTCAGCTATCGGGCCTTTTGTTAATGCATACATGAGGACAGATTACAATCTATCATTGCAATGTTTAAAAGGGCATGTGTTGTATCTCATCATCAGATGTAGGTCGAGCATTGTTTCACGTATATATTGTATGGGCTCCATGAAAGAACAGGCCTGTCATTTACAGCAGGCATAATAATAAGACCGTGTTGTAGTGGCTTAGTGCATCTATAGCCTGTTAGTTTGGGGAGATTTTACACAAGGCAAACTGTAGATGATATGAGTCATTTAATGTGCTTACTATTGTCATTTCACTATGCAACTCTTTCGATGAAAACCACAGACAAATGTCAAATTCTCTGTTTACTGTATGTAAATGTATATATTGAAAAGCAAAATTGTAATGAAGCTAACATTCAGCGCCGGACCACCCACGACGTCAAGTAAAACTTTGGCGTCAGGCGGCATGTGTTGCTGGAGCAGCATCTCGCCCACCTTGCTCCCTGTGGCCGCTGCTTGTTTTACCTTCTCGGGGTTGCTTCCTCTATAATAGTCCCCGGCCCCTTGCATGCCGCCGCTACACAGACAACTGTCCGGTATGGAGCTAGCACCCAGAAGAGAATTGGTTGATGTGCCCTGGACTCCCAATATCTCCACACTCCGATATTCCAATTACCAGTCCACAGTGGAGTTGGCACCATCAATTGAATTAAAGCTGTTTTATTAAAGCAGCATGATGAGCAATCTATAACAGCGACAGCCCTGCTGTTTCGGTCTATCCGACCTTTCTTAAGCCGTTCAGCATCACATCTACTGACATATAAAATCTTTCTCCTTATATACTCC
This sequence comes from Hyperolius riggenbachi, assembly GCF_040937935.1. Lineage (NCBI taxonomy): Eukaryota > Metazoa > Chordata > Amphibia > Anura > Hyperoliidae > Hyperolius > Hyperolius riggenbachi. The sequence continues at coordinate 109,612,084 of NC_090646.1, read as the reverse complement.
AACCACCTTTAAAACACCAATCAAATCAAAGATCCTTCAGCCAATCAAGACTTCCAAAGGTGTCCCACGGACCTGATGGGGAACTGTAGCTCCTTCTATGCTAATCCAGTACCTCCCATAGCGCTGTCACTCAACACAGCTACACCGCTACACAGACAAGACCTGAGATCAGAGCGTCCTGCTGCATCGCTGTGACAGGGGAGCGGCTCACCTTGCAGCGCATATACAGGAAGTAAGTACCTACTTCCTTTATATGTGCTGCTATGGGAGCTGCTCTCTTGTCACAGCGGTGCAGCGGGTTGCTCTGACCTGAAGACTTGTCTGTAGCGGCGGCAAGCAAGGGGCCGGGGACTGTTATAGAGGAAGTGGCCGCTGAAAAAATAAGATGGGCGGCAGCCGCAAGGAGAGAGGACTACCTGATGGGGCATGGGCACCTATCTAACTACCTACATAGGACCTGGGGGCAACCATACTGCCGGCTACCTATACTGGACCTTAGGGCAACTTTACTGGCTACCTATAATGGGCCTGGGGCAACTATACTGGCTACCTATACAGGGGACAACTATCTGGCTAACCTATACTGGGGCCACTATACTGGCTACCTATACAGGGTGCAACTATACTAGCTACCTATACAAGGGTCACCTATACTGGGGCACCTACGTGGCTAACCTATACTGGGGGAACCTACCTGGCTAACCTTTACAGGGGGACACTACACCACTGACTACTTGTACTGGGGGCAACTATACCTGGCTAACCTATACAGGGGGCACCTATACATGGCCACCTACCTACCTATACTAAGGTTGTTTTTCTTTCTTTGTTTTTTTGTTGCACCGCAGCTATAATGTGCAGTGCAAACTGTCAGGTGATGTGCGATAATTCCAAATTGGGTGTGGGGGTGGTTCAGGGGGTGGATCCTCCCAAGTTTGCCTCAGGCAGCAAAAAGTCTATAACCGGCCCTGCTAACATTTGTATAGCACTTTTCTCCTGTCAGACTTAAAACACTTGAGAGGTGCAGCCACTAAGCCCGCTCGATAGGCCACACAGCCTGCAGTCTTCAGGAGTCTTGCCCAAGCAAATAGGTACTGGCTTTAAGCCAAGATTCAAACCATGGTGACTTATGTCAGAGGCGGTTCCCTTAACCAGTATGCTATCCAGCCACTGTTGTCCTTCAGCTTGTTTTTCTATGCAGCACAAATAATGTGCTTGAGCTAATGGAAAGAAGATATCTTTCTAAATTTTCTGCTGTTATTGAGCAGTTTGTCCCCTTCCTTAGCAGAGGCCTTCTTATCATTCGGCACATCAAGCTGCACTTAAGCCATTTAGCCTGCAGCCACGGTGACTGATACCTCTGTGGGCCTGGGCAGTGACCACGATGATGCCAGTCACTGACCAAGCATATCTCTCATTTTCTAGCCGTCAGATCCATTTTCTTTGGCTGATTTAGAATAAAGGTGAAGGACCTTGTTTAGTACACAAGGCAGCTCTCAGGCAAATGGTTATGGATTATAAAAAAGAGATATAGTTTAGGCAGTAAAGAGAACATAACTGAAAGAAAGGAACAATCAATGTCAATACATTGCTATAGTCCTCGGGGAACTTTTATCTTCTTTGCCTGTTTGCAAATCTTGCTTGATAAGATTGTAAAACTGCTCTTAAAGGAACATTAACCGCAGGCATGCCATCTGCTTAAAGTGAACCTGAACTCAAAACTTCCTCTCTGCTCTAAAAGATGTGCAACAGCATAATAACCTTTTTAAAGAAAAACATTTCTTTGTTACAGCTGATACAAATCATTGTTACAGCTGATACACATCAATAAATCTGCAGTGTGTCTACTTCTTTCTTTGATGGAAGCAGACATAGGGTTAACATCCTGTGTTTACAAATTAGCTGCCCTGCCATGGCAGAGGTGATTCCTGAGCTGACACAGCTGAGGGATCAAATTATACTTGTGATTTGTCTAAGATAAGGGGAAATTAGACAGGCTAAAATCTCTAAATACATAGAGGGTGCATTTCTCTCTGTTTTCCGTCTGTCATGTGCAAAAGTTCAGGTCCACTTTAAATGGCAACTCTGCCTACATGATTTTTAGCACAGCAGAGAGAAGTGAGGCTAGCTTGTTAATAATATTTAAAAAAAAATAAAAATTATATACTGTCCACCATATTTTAAATTAGGATGTAAATAAACAAGAGTTCAAAGTGGGGTCCAGAAACATTCAAAATGTATTAGACCAGGTCCTGAAAACGGTTAATTCTGTTATCCTTAACCCCCCTGGCGGTATGGACATGCTGAGTTCGTCCAGGAAAAACATGCAAAAAGCGGTAATGACGAGCTGAGCTCGTCCATGCCGCCAGGGAGGTTTCCTGTTTCTCTGCACCGCCAGCTGCACTTTTTACTGATCAGAGGGATTCCCCAGGATGGCTGGATGCCTGTCTACATGCTGTGGGTAGCGATCTGTGCTACCCCCAACGTGCAGAACTAGCATCCAGCCACCCTGGGGAATCCCTGTGCAGCCAGCGGGGCAGAGAATGTGCTGGCTGCGTGCGGGATTCCCCTTTCTGGCCAGGTGTCCCTTCTGTGTGTGTGGGGGGGGATGTCCCCCTTTTGTTCAGGCTGGTCGGGGACTCCTTTGTGTGTAGGGGGGAGATTCCCCTTCTACGTGGGCTGATCGTGGCCTGCAGGGATCCTCCTACTGTGTGGGAGGGTTTGGGTGTCCCCTTCTATGGGGGCTGTGAGTGGCCTCTTCCTCCTCTTCCCCCATCCCTCCCTCCCGATCCCCCGTACCCCCCCCCCCCCCAGTAGCCCCCCCATCCCGTTGCATCCGAGCAACGTTCATCTCCCATTCATTCGCCAATAACTTTATCGCTACTTGTCACAATTAATTGATCTATATCTTGTTTTTTTCCGCCACTAATTAGGCTTTCTTTGGGTGGTACATTTTGCTAAGAATTATTTTTTCCTAAATCCATTTTCACAGGAAGATTAAGAAAGAAATGGAAAAAATTCATTATTTCTTAGTTTTTGGCCATTATAGTTTAAAATTAATACATGCTACTGTAATTAAAACCCATGTATTCTATTTGCCCATTTGTCCTGGTTATTACACCATTTAAAATATGTCCCTATCACAATTTATGGCGCCAATATTTTATTTAGGAATAAAGGTGCATTTTTTGACATGCATATTTAAAAAGTTCAGACCCTTAGGTAACTATTTATGTTTTTTTTTATTGTGATTTCTTTTATTTATTTTTTTTATTAAAAAATGTATTTGGGTATTTTTTGGTGTGGGAGGGAAACAGATCATTTTAAATGTAAAATAATGTAATTCTTTATTTAAAAAATGTATGTGGGTGCAGTTTAATATTTGGCCACAAGTTGGCCACAGTTAAAAAAGTCCTGGAAGCATACGATCACGCTTCCAGGAACAATAAAGAGCATGGGAAACTTTCTTTCTTGCAGAAGAACTGCGGTCTCTGATAAGAGACCGTAGGTTTTTCTGCGGGAAACTTAGATCAGTGATTGGGAATTATATTCCCATTCACTGGTTGGGGAACTGACGGCAGGCAGTGGGAGTCCAGATAGACTTAAGTGGTTAATGTAATTTTCACGTAATTTTGTACCGACTTTAGTGGTTAAATGCAAAGCCCCAATGTATACCATTGTCACCAAAATTGCTGCCTATGTTAAAAAAATAATTTTTCAAAAAGACCTTGTCGATTTTGAGAAAATCGATTTTTAGAATGCAAAGGAAAAATGTTTTTTAATTTAGAAAAATTATAATTTAAAAACCATTTCCTTTCTATTTTTAACATCAATTTTTTCAAAAACTAAAAAGGCTCTTTGAAAAATAAATGGAGGCTTGGCTGTAAACCACTAAAGTTGGCACAAAATTATGCAAAAATGATGCAAAATTACAAATGGATTACACAGACTCAATTGAATCCCCAAATCATAATTACTATGATAGCAATTGATAGCAATTGTGAAAATGTATGCAAAATTTTCGTAATCCCAATCAGCTGATTACAATCATCATAAAGGTGCCCATATATGGTACATTTTTTTCGAATAGATAATTTAGTTTTGATTATTCCGCTAGATCGAATATAAAGATTTTTCCAACATGTCCGATCGGATTTTTATTGAAAAAAAAAGGATAATCATTAGATTTTCTTGATAAAAAAAAGGATTCTTTTCAACTTTCATTCGATTTGATTGTTTTGGTCGAATAAATGGAAAAATCGAACATTTTTATTGTACCGTGTATGGGCAACTTTAGGGGAAATAGCATTTCATTTAATTTCCTATTTTTCAATCTTTCATCTCTTTTAAAGCAATTTCCACAGGTCTGCATCAACTTCATTTCTCAGCTGCTTCAACGTTTACTTGACTTTTGACTTATAGACTTGCTTGTGGCTGTTGGAACGGAGACTAACTTAAAATGTTTACCTTTTGCATATAACTGTGCTAGCGGTGAGAAAAAGAGACTATAAAACATGGTTAAACATAAACATTTACCATTGTGGTGATATAGCAGGTCACATAGCTTAAAGTTACAGTGCTGAGAAACAGTTAATAAAACCCTTAACACAATAAGAAAATAGGAGTAATAAAACAATATTTAGATCCATTTACTGCTCAAACACAATTGTTCTGTGAAGATTTCAAGCATGAATGAAATGTTGCCTTCAATTAAATTTTCTTGAACTGCACATACATTAGATGTTATAAAGGCGCATTCATTTTATTAGAAATCTATTTCTAAACGCGGCATATTCCACCAATTACACAATACCATGCAAAAAAATTACCTTCAGTGAGTTAAGTATAATTTCTCTTTCACTAAATAATCCGCACCAAGATCAGCTTTATGCTTTGCAAATACAGTATCTGAAACAATTTGTGTTACATTGACATACTTTGTACATTATGTGGTAATCCCCAGTGGCGTAGCTAAGAAGCTATGGGCCCCGGTGCAAGGTTTACATTGGGCCCCCCCCCAAGCACTATATACATAACAATTGATACAGCACACAAAAACCAATCAAGGACAACCGCAGTGCCAGAAGTGCAAGGAGGGGATGGGGAACAGTGTGTTTATGATCACTACTAATAAAAGCACGTATAGAAGTGATTATTACCAGCATAGGACCAATAGAGCGCTAATTCTGTGGTTGAGGGTAGGCCCCACGGGGCCCCTCTGGCCCAACGGCCCCAATGCGGTCTCTCTACCTCTGCAACCCCTATTGCTACGCCCCTGGTAATCCCCTGATGACGGCGTACAGCCGAAACCAGATCGGGAACGAGAGACAGGCTACTCCTGAGGTCACCAGAAACGTTTTTCCTTAATATAAGGTACACATGATTGTTAGTTCAGAAGCCTTAAAGGCAAATTTATGCAGCTAGGGTCCAGTGTGCATGAACCCGCAATGTAAGTTGTGTGTTTTTATGTATATGCTTTTAAATAAATTGTTTCATCCTCTGTTATATTTGAAATGAGCTTGTGTTTTGTACCCTGGGTGGTGGCCACATCTTGTTGATGTGCACTGGGTGTCTACAGGCAGTAACAAATTGGGTTGATAGAAGCAGCACTGAGGATTACACTTACCGCACAGATACACCTGGTACATTGTTTTAAGGTACACCCAAGCCGAGGCTCGTGTACAAAAATAGATACTCCCGTAAAAAGTGGGTATCCTCAGGATGCTATTGAGGCTTCCTTCTGTATTCTGATGTCCTCCATTGCTGAACAAGGCATTCTCCCTAACCTTATCGGGGCCAGGCAGCTCCTTTCCCTGCAGGGTGGCCATGCGAGCTTGCCCATGCATGTGCAGTAATCTGGAGACCCTCGCGTATGATCTGGTGGGGAGTAGTGATGATCGAACACCACCTACCCCCCCTACCGCGCGTGGGGGGGGGGCAGGCCGGCTCTCGGGAGGACCGGCGCCCCCTGGTGGCGGGAGGGGGCAGGCGGGCTGGATGACGTCAGCCGAACCTAACTGAACCCGAACATCTAGGTGTTCGATCATCACTAGTGGGGAGCTGGGCTCGGTGATGGGGGACAACGGAGTAGGGAGGCTTCCCTCTATTAAGGTATCTGATTTTGAGCCTGAGCTTCGGCTCAGGGTCACTTTATATTGATATACACTTGCTGTGCTCTGAAACTAACCAGTTTGTGCACCGTAATCACTTCTAGGCAGGAATAGTTAGTTGGGTGTGAAATGCAGGGATGAGCCAGTGAGTACGAAATTGATGGAAGATGGAGAGCAGTATGCAGCACATTGGCAAGAGGCATAGGGGAGAAAACACTCTCTGCCGCGGCCCACGCCCACCAACACACAGGTTAATTTCAGCTGTCGAGACTGTACTAGAGTCTAGTTTTCCTGTTTCAAGCAAAATCTGTGTAAACATTACATTTTTTTACAATCCAATCTACAGCATCATACACACACTAGAAGCGTCTTGCTCAGGGTCGCTGGTCGGGGTAATCTCTGCTAAAAAGCTAGCATGTATACCAGGCTTTCTCAACCAGGGTTCCTTGAGTACTCTGCAGTGATTCCTTGGCATTTTTCCCCATTGTGGGGTTGAGGGAAGTATGATAGGGAGCACACTATAATAGGGGATACTGTAAAAAGAAGCATTAAATTGGGGGTCAGAATAATAATGAGAACATTAATAAAAAGCACTAGAATAAGGATACATTGTAATAAAGGGCACTGTAATGGGGGTAATGGCATAAACAGCCACACCAGCTTTTAAAGACCATGCCAGGAGTTCCTTGAGATCCAAAAATTACTTACAGGGGTTCCTTGAGATCCAAAAAAGTATTTGCAGGGTTCCTCCAGGATAAAAAGGTTGAGAAAGGCTGATGTATACAGTCTCCATAATGTGTCGCTAAGACATCCAAAGTGCTGGATGGTCTCGGGCTGTGTGCATTGTTCTCCCCTTTACCCTCTTCATGAAAGCATCTCCATTGCGTGCTGCACCATTGCCCCCCCCCCCCCCCCGCAGGTGATTTCCTTCTTGCATGTGTACTTTAACAGGGGATTTACTAATTGGAGGAATTATTTGATGTAGAAGGTTTAAGGTGGCAATACAATAGATGATGGCAACCACATCAGCCACCAGATAGATCTCTTTTTGATTGAATCTGATCATAGTAGATGCAGTGTTGTAGCAATAGTAAAAGGCAGAGGTTGCGACTGCACCAGGGACTCTGAACCAGAGGAGCCTACTAGCGTCCATCCTTCATCCATCGTATTAGCTTTTCATTGCTATGATATGCTGATAATGAACACCTCTGTATGTGCATTGCTTAGTGGTTATCTTAAACAAACTGTTTCCTTCCTCTAAATACACCTCTGACGCTGCAGCTGTACTTGGTAGGTTTTGGGGCCCCGTATCAATGTAGAGCTTGGGGCCCCATGTAAAACTCACACTTGGGCCCCAAGCTCCTTCGTTATGCCACTGCATAGAAGTATCTATTGCCTGCAGACACACTGAACACAAATATCCAATAGACTTCAGAATTAAATCTATTGGAAATAGTCCTAGTGTTGCCACCTTCACCTGCTGGGTCACCCCCTATGTCATATGTCATTCCCCAAAGCCCTTGGTGAGTGTGGATGGCTCATCTGCCATAGTAGCAGAGAGCTGTCCTCAACCAACGGGATCCAGCTGGTCAGTAATATCCGAAGCTTGTGGCCTCCCGTGGCTCATCTGCCATGCCAGTGCAACTCCTTGCCTCCTACTGTGTCCAGTGCCTTTTTGAATTTCCACCACGAGCACACAGGAGCATGACAGGTAAACCTGTAACACTGACCACGGGCCCAGGGGGTACACATACACTTAGGGGAGACCAGCCAGGAGTCCATCAGGTCCGTCGAACATAGGAAAATCAAACACTGTTACCACCTTGCACTCTATCAAGCCATTTCAAGCAAGATTTTTCCAGGATAACTGATCAGTCATTTGAATCGACTATGCCAGAAAAAGATCAAAACAATTGATTGAGTGGCCATGTTGCAATCTCTGTCAGATTCGATGATCAAAGGGAATCTGAAGTGAAGATAACCTTATGAGATAATGAATTGTATGTGTAGTACAGCTAAGAAATAGAACATTAGTAGCAAAGAAGGTCTCCAATTGTTTCCAGCATTGGAAGAGTTAAGAAACGTTGCTTGTTATCTATGCAAAAGAGCTTCGCTGAGCTCTTGGAACCCAACTTGGGTCGGCTACAGTAATTTCTGAAGCCCTTATACATCAAAGAAACAGTGAGAGACAGCTTCAGATAAGGTTTTACTGCAGGGAAGTTCAGAGGATCCATAACGCTGCTCTGTTTCATAGTTTCAAAAATACAGAGTGTGGTTTGTAAATTGCATATATGACAAAATGATGCAATGTTATGAAAAAAAGACTCTTTTAATACTAATGTACTATTAACGATCTATACTACACATACAATTTGTTATATCATAAGGTATTTTTTGCTACAGTGTCGAGTAATGTATGGGCAGTTGGGCACCATTAGTTTCACTTTAAACAGCTGCCCAAACAATAGCAAAATGGTGTCCCAGATATAGTGCATTGTAACACAGGCTGCCTGTTTATAAAAAAAGGCTTTGCCAGCTTGGTTGAGAAATGACAACTTCACTAGCTTTTCCAGATCTCAATTTTCCTATTGCCACTGAAGGTTTTTCTGCAGGGCACGAATGCCGAAGGCTTCCCAACAAGCTAGCGAAAGAGATCAGCAGCTCATTTGGAACTAAACCTGAACAACCTTCCTCCTGTATACTTTAAGCATTCATAAAAAAAAAAAGAACAAACAAAAAAACCCACAATGGCAATAATTATCTGCAATAATGGACTCGCCTTCATGGTGACCCCATCAGTAATTAAGAGGTTAAGCATTTTTGCTGCTGACAATCTCCTACTTAAACAAGAAGTGATTATGAAAGAGGAGTCAATTTTCAGCTATTCCGAGTTCTTTTGACTAGTTTCCCAGTGGGGCCAATTTGCTAATATTAAGCATTTTTGAGCTAAATAGAATCCGATGAAGACTGAGAAGTACAGCTTAAAAAGTTTAGGACTGAATTTGAAATGAGTGAGAGTAGCAGCAGAGTCCCCTAACAGAGAGAATATGTCCTAAAGAGCTAATTAATGGGAAATTATGGCTGGAGAAAAGTGCTGCTATTATCTTAGAGAAAAAAATGAGAACAATATTTGGTATTAGATATCTCAGTAGAATTCCCGGTAACCTCAGTGTGTTTGAAAAGTAATGCCTTTGTGTTAAGCGTACTGAATTAACAGTTTCATGATTGCATTCCATGTTTATTTCTGCTGAGTATCAACTAATCAAAACGTATTTCGTTGGTTTCCAAAGCCAGTCATTTTGCTTCACTTGTGAAGTCCTAAGTAAAAATAAACACATGTACCTGAGAGATCACTGGTCATACATTTCACTGTAATGACTAGAGTTGGGCCGAACCTCCGATTTTAGGTTCGCGAACCTGGTTCGCGAACTTCCGCGGAAGGTTCGGTTCGCGTTAAAGTTCGCGAACCGCAATAGACTTCAATGGGGATGCGAACTTTGAAAAAAAAAAATAATTATGCTGGCCACAAAAGTGATGGAAAAGATGTTTCAAGGGGTCTAACACCTGAAGGGGGGCATGGCGGAGTGGGATACATGCCAAAAGTCCCGGGGAAAAATCTGGATTTGACGCAAAGCAGCGTTTTAAGGGCAGAAATCACATTGAATGCTAAATGACAGGCCTAAAGTGCTTTCAAACATCTTGCATGTGTATACATCAATCAGGTAGTGTAATTAAGGTACTGCTTCACACTGACACACCAAACTCACCGTGTAACGCACCGCAAACAGCTGTTTGTGTAGTGACGGCCGTGCTGGACTGGTGCGCACCATGGCGAGAGTGCAGGTTTTGGTGGCTTTACAGCCCATATGGTCGCCTGGCTGATGTAGCTGAATGACAGAACAGTGACTGTCCAGCTGATCAAGTTTGGTCTGACCACAATGAGGCAACGACCTTATTATCGTGGGTGTGCTCCCCGAGACACTCATCTAGGCGCAGGTCATTGCTTCATTGTGATACGCAAGCCCCTTCACCACGGCAAGGTAATGATCACGAAGGGGAATGGGCGCATGTACATGCCTTTTCTTTTGTTGTTGCAGCTGCCCGCAGTGCAGCCAGAAAAATTAGGCAGTCATGTACACGCACCAGAAAAATTATTGCAGCGGCCGCTGCTAGCAGCGGCCTAAAAAATTCAGCAATCCGCCTGGAGTCCCGGACCCTGTTGGTAGTGGCGGAGAAGGTAGTCAAGCGGCCTGCAGGCAGACATGCTGTGTGGAGGGACTGGGAGCGACTTAGTCTTCTTGGGGCAGGCCAGGCAGCCAGTCACACGGCGTGCAGGCAGAGATGCTGTGTGTGCGGGGACTGACTTAGTCTTGGGGCGGGCAGCAGCCCTCCGGGATCCATGCCTCATTCATTTTGATAAAGGTGAGGTACTTAACACTTTTGTGACTTAGGCGACTTCTCTTCTCTGTGACAATGCCTCCAGCTGCGCTGGAGGTCCTTTCTGACAGGACGCTTGCGGCAGGGCAGGAGAGAAGTTGGATGGCAAATTGGGACAGCTCTGGCCACAGGTCAAGCCTGCGCACCCAGTAGTTCAAGGGTTCTTCATCGCTGTTCACAGCAGTGTCTACATCCACACTTAAGGCCAGGTAGTCGGCTACAGAACAGGTATGCAGTGGTGGGTTCACAGCACAGGTATGCAGTGGTGGGTTCACAGAACAGGTATGCAGTGGTGGGTTCACAGCACAGGTATGCAGTGGTGGGTTCAATGAACAGGTATACAGTGGCGGGTCCACTGAACAGAACAGGTATGCAGTGGCAGGTTCACTGAACAGGTATGCAGTGGTGGGTTCACAGCACAGGTATGCAGTGGTGGGTTCACAGAACAGGTATGCAGTGGTGGGTTCACAGCACAGGTATGCAGTGGTGGGTTCAATGAACAGGTATACAGTGGCGGGTCCACTGAACAGAACAGGTATGCAGTGGCAGGTTCACTGAACAGGTATGCAGTGGTGGGTTCACAGCACAGGTATGCAGTGGTGGGTTCACTGAACAGGTATGCAGTGGTGGGTTCACAGCACAGGTATGCAGTGGTGGGTTCACAGCACAGGTATGCAGTGGTGGGTTCACAGCACAGGTATGCAGTGGTGGGTTCACAGAACAGGTATGCAGCCAGACAGGAACAAGTTAAGCCTAACTAATCTTTCCCTGAGAGACAGTCTGCAGCAGCTCGCCCTACTCTCACTAACGCAGGCAGCACACGAGTGACCGTAATGGCCGCCGCTGCCTGCCTTATATCAGGGGGGGTGGGGCTCCAGGGGCTAGTGTAGCCTAATTGGCTACACTGGGCCTGCTGACTGTGATGTAGAGGGTCAAAGTTGACCCTCCATGTGCATTATGGGGCGAACCGAACTTCCGCAAAGGTTCGCCTGCGGGACGCGAACGCGAACCACTGAAGTTCGCATGGAACCGTTCGCAGGCGAACCGTTCGGCCCAACTCTAGTAATGACCAGATTTTTCTAGGTCCAATCTGGGATAGGGCCAGGTGTGTGTGTGTGTGTGTGTTGTGGGGGGGGGGGGGGGCTGCTACATACCAATATACAATATACTTATCACTTTGGGTCCTACGGAAGAAAATAACTTTACACATGTTTTGTTGTTTTTGTATATACTCGAGATTTGGGACCAAAAAAGTGGCCCAAAAGTGGGGCCTGAGCTTATACTCGAGTCACTACCCACACTATGCACAAAAGTAATCCCTTTCAACTTCTGAGGTCTGGGTCATCACGTGCACCACTGCAGGCATCATTGCAATGAGACTGGACTGACAGGAGACTAAGGATCCTGACACAGTACAGACCAGTGAGAAAGAAACACTAACCGCTCTGCATATGCAAAGCCCCCCATCACTGACCACGGTGCTGCATTGACCCGGCCTCAGAAGTTAAAAAGGATTCCCGGCGGCGCGTATTGGTGAGCTTAAGAACGCATCAATCTCCATATGCCGGGAGATTGAGACAGGTGTCAGCTTATGTCACTCCACTCTGGCTGGCTGGTGACCAGGCGGGCGTCGGGACACACAGCCATCATCCATCACATGGCAGGGGACAACACAGCCATTACTGATCTGCTGTGCCTATGGTGAGGTTGAACTAGGGGGGGCGAGGAGGATACTTTTGTGCATAGTGTTGGGGCTTATTAGTAACCACTGAATGTCACTATTTATGGGCAAATGAAATTTTCTGATTTTTTTTAGCATGAATTTATTGGTGTTGAGCATTGAAGCACTTTACTATTAGGATTAATAAATGAGCATGTATTGCTCTTGTCTAGCACTGTAGTTCTCCATTTATTTACTGAACTTTTGTTCAATATTAAAGGAAACACACACGGCCATCACTAAATTTCTCCCTGAAATTCCACCTGCAATGTGCCATTTCCTACCCTCGGCTTATACTCGAGTCAAATAACTTTTTCCCAGTTTTTTTGGGTAAAAGTTGGGGGGTTGGCCTATACTCGCATTGGCTTACACTCGAGTATATATGGTATTTCTATTGAGAAACTACCAAAAAAAAAAATACATATCCTGACCTTAAAACACTACATATAGGTTGGGTAGGTTGTCAACCAAAACGCATTATGAGCAGGAGAGTTGCCAAAACCACAGAAGTAAGCATCATTGCACAACTGGGAATAAAATCCAGCACCCTAACACTGCGTACTGAGTTCATACATATGGCTAAAAGGAGCTCACAAGTATATGCAAGAACTGACCTTCAACTCTAAAGTTAGGGCATGGCATACACCTACTAGCCCACATTACTACTAGCCCACTAGCCCACATTAAAGAAAGCCTGGGAGATTACAAAGAGCAGCCTTTATACTTGCTTGGGGCTTCCTGCAGCCCCCTTTACTCCATGGCCTCCCCACAGTCCTCCCGGGCCACTCTGTTCTTTTACATCTTTTCCTGCAATATGGTCAGTCATGCTGCACTGTGCATATGTGGCCATCGCACTCTCTAGCACACTTGCGCTTGCGCAGTACGGAGCCGCCCCTCTTTGGGTGCACTCCGGCTCCCGAAGCCTCACCAGACAGGAGATATGATAGGGGGAGACAGAGTTAGAATGAGGGGACCATGAGAGGAACGGGAAGCCTCAATAGGACCCAGAGCCTTCCCCCTCCTTAGGTAAGAATATGTTTAAAAAAAAAAAAACTCTGATGTCCTTTAAGCTTTAAAGAGTAACTGTCAGGCTGCAAAAGCAAATTTAAACCTCTGTTCTCCTGTGTTAAACAGTATAGAAGGAAGCCAAAAAGGCAATACTGAAGTTAAAAAACTCTCTTACTTTGATGTTTGCTGAACAGCAAGCCTCTTTATTCCCAAGCTCCTAAGAAGGCCGGCAGGCCGCATAACAGATACTGCAGAGCATGCTGGGGCTGCTTCTTCTCCCCACTGCACTCCCTTGGTCCTCCCCTTCATTTCCCTATCCCGCCCTAAGGCTGCTTTCACAGTGGGAAGTTACAGGCTCATGTTACAGCAGCCAGTAACGCAGCCTAACTCACAGCACTGAAAAATCAATGTGCTGTTCACAGGGCACATGTTCTGTTAGAGTATACAGCATGGGTCCGCTATTGTTCCTAGCCACATGGTTAATTAATATTCACTGCACAGTAGTGTTATCCGGATCATGAACGATTAGGATCTTTGATCCTGATCTTTTTTTGTGAGTCGAATCATCAGGAAGCAAGGTGAGGGAGGATATTACTTCACAATTGGCTTCATACAAGACAGTCAAACATGGAACCTGCCATGAGCTGTCAGGAGCATCAATCTCTGCAAATACTATATAAAAATTCTGTGAAATCCAAATGTAGACAGTGAAATGCATATGTAATGTAAGTACAGCCAATATTTACCTACTGATATATGTGTTTTTTTTCTCTGAGACCCTATACCTAACAGCTCCTCTTTAATGTGATTCTAAGCAGACATAACAACAACAACAACAACAACAAATAACATTTGTGAAGCGCTTTTCTCCCGTAAGACTCGAAGCGCATGAGCATGGCTCAGACCATCGTGGTACAGAGGAAGAATTTTATAAGTTCGGAAATACCAGGCTAAACAGGTGGCTTTTCAGTCTGGATTTGAATAGCTCCAGGGATGGTGCTGTTTTTACTGGGTGTGGCAGGGAGTTCCAAAGAGTAGGGGCAGCATGACAGAAGGCTCTATCTCCAGATTTTTTGAGGTGCACTCTGGGAGTGACCAAGTTTATAGAACTTGCTGATCTGAGGTTATGAGAGGTGTGGTGCAGCTTCAGCAAGTCCTTCATGTATCCAGGGCCCAGATTGTGCAGGGATTTGAATGTCAGCAGTCCAATCTTGAAGAGTATTCTCCATTCTACTGGTAGCCAGTGCAGTGAGCGAAGGATCGGTGTAATGTGACAGTGGCGAGGCTGGTTTGTTAGCAATCTGGCAGCAGCATTCTGCACTAATTGCAGGCGACGCAGGTCCTTTTTGGGGAGGCCAGCATAAAGGGCATTGCAGTAGTCCAGCCGTGATGTGATGAAAGCGTGAATTAGGGTTGGAAGATCCTCTGGAGGAATCAGATGTTTAATCTTTGCAATGTTCTTCAGATGAAAGTAGGAAGATTTAACTACAGATGAAATTTGGTTTCTGAAACTCAATTCCCCATCGATTAGTACACCAAGGCTGCGCACAAAGTTGGAGCTGTTTATGTCTGAATTCCCAATCCTGATTGGTGTTGCTTTAGGATAGAGCTGTTTTGATGGCGAGCACTGGCTTTGGACAAAAAGGACCTCAGTTTTGTCAGCATTCAGTTTCAACCAGTTATCATTCATCCATGCCTGTAGCTCAGCTAAGCAATAGTTTATTTTTGAAAAAGGGTCTGTTCCACCAGGTTTGAAGGACAGGTATAGCTGTGTGTCATCGGCGTAGCAGTGGTACGTCAGGCCATGTCGTTGGATAAGTGTACAGAGTGGCAACATGTAGATTGCAAACAGCAGAGGGGATAGGATTGATCCTTGTGGCACTCCGAATTGTAAAGGTGCAGGTTTGGACATTATAGGTCCTAGTGACACTCTCTGTGTTCTGTCAGTCAGGAATGATCTGAACCACTGGAGGACTAATACACTGATGCCACAGTACTCCTGCAGTCTGTTAAGCAGGATTTCATGGTTAACTGTATCAAAAGCCGCTGAGAGATCCAACAGGATTAGGATGGAGCATTCCCCTCTGTCCCTTGCCATGAGCAGATCGTTGCAGACTTGCATGAGGGCTGTTTCACAGCTGTGGTGTTTCTTAAAGCCAGATTGTAGAGGGTCAAAAATGTTGTTCACTGACAGCCTGGTTTCAAGTTGACATAATGGTGCTTATGCAATTAACGTTTTCTCCTAAGTTTTCTTCTAGGTGATATTTTCACACCATGTCAATTAAATGCCTTTTAATCCACCAATAAGCAAAAAAAAAAAAATACTCAAAATACTTTTAATAGTATGATAGTTCTTTTTTTTATATCTACTCTGATGCTTTTTTTAATTGCAAAGTACTGAAATCTTATTTTAAAGAGAAGGCGTAAGAGTATCTCCTATGAGAAAAGTCAGGAGAAAAAGTTAATTGCATATTTTGTGGCAGGGGCGTGATTAGAGGTGTGGCAGGGCGTGGCACTCTTTCTCATCTCAAAAAGTTGGGAGGTATGCAGCAGTAGCTCCCAAAGTTTGTGTCCTTGGATTTAAATAGTATGATAGTTCTTTTTTTTATATCTACTCTTAATGCTTTTTTTAATTGCAAAGTACTGAAATCTTATTTTGAAGAGAAGGTGTAAGAGTATCTCCTATGAGAAAAGTCAGGAGAAAAAGTTAATTCCATATTTTGTGGCAGGGGCGTGATTAGAGGTGTGGCAGGGTGTGGCACTCTTTCTCATCTCAAAAAGTTGGGAGGTATGCAGTAGTAGCTCCCAAAGTTTGTGTCCTTGGATTTAAACTAAAACTATCTGAGCATCTGGGAACAGTTTTCAAACAAGCAAGCAAAGTACTGTATGGTAAAAACCCACAGATAAACAAACAACAATGTCCTAAATAAATTGGTACACGCCTCCAAATATTTATAAATGTAACAGAATGAAAATGCGACCGGGTTTAGGTTTCATCGCGACAGCCCGTCTCCAAGACAGATGCTGAGACGTCCGCCTTGTAACGAACGGAGAATTTACAAGGGATTTTCAATCGACTCTTAGAATTTCCACGATTCTTTTTCCGCAGATTATTAGAAATGGATAGCATCATAGACAAATAGCTGTATGCACAGATGTGGGTTTAAGGTAAAAGAGGAGAAGATTTGCATATTTAGTTCTGCCTTGAAGCCTTCATTTAAAAGTGGAATTAATGATCTGGTAAATTATTGCAGTTCCAACTCTTCGGCGTACAGAGGTATATACAGTACTTGCACTCTGCTCTCGGGAATCTAAGCCAAAGTTCAGCTGAAGGTCAAATTATAACTAGCAGAGAAAGTCATGTGCCTCTTAAGTTGGTTAGTAGTATGTCACTTTGAACAGCTTTTATCTGATACTATTATGACCTACCCAGTGCTGACAGCATAGAACAGGCTACAAAAGCCATGTGATGATTATTTAAGGCATCGCTGAGTACAACATGCAGCTGATATTAATCCAGTCTTTCAGGAATATCAGTTGTTCTATCAAAGTTTAACAGTCAAAGGGGAGGGCTCACAGGGGGGGTGGAGGGGAGGAGTGCATGCTTGACATTTAAAGGCCAAACTGCATTTTGTTTTCCACTAACATACTTTCACATTAAACTTATAACAAAAATAAAAAAGTTGGGCATGCTGCACATTGTGAAGGGAAAGACAGAACGAGATTAATGTGCCACCCATGGCATTTCACAAAACTCAAGCGGGACCTTTAAAGTGCACCCTCTGCTATGCAGAGCAAAGTTTAAAAACATGTTTGCTAAAAGCAACTAAAGTAAGCGGCGCTGTCCTTAGCATACCCCTTATAGAGTTCTTGGGATGCTAAAATAAACAGCTGACTTCTAGGATTCCACCACGTTAGGCAAAGGTCTCCTTGTGAGTGCTGCTTCCCTGGAACGTATACCTACCACTGGCTAAATTAATCTGCATGGTATGTTATCTAACATAATCTCAGAACAACAACAATGAAACATTTGTAAAGCGCTTTTCTACTGTAGGACCCAAAGTGAATAAGCTTGTCTCAGATCAGTACATAGTGATGTGTACAGAGGAAAACGTTATGTGATCATAAATGCCAGACTAAACAGGTGGCTTTTCAGTTTTGATTTAAACGAACAGAGTTGAAGCTGTCTTCATTACGTTTAGCAAGGCATTCCACGGGGTAGGGACAGTATGACTGAAAGCTCTGACTCCAAAAGTTTTTAGTTGGACTCTTGAGGTAGTCAGGTTATTGGATCCTTTTAAGCTGAGGTAGTGGGAGGTGTGACGCAGTTGCAACAAATCCTTCAGGCATCCAGGATCTAGGTTGTGTAGGGATTAAGAATGAGATTTTGCATTTTATGGGTAGCCAGTGTAGTGAGCAACCCATAAAATTCCTCTACTGGCTCTTCATTGGAACCTGCTATCTGCTGGCTGCAAGTGGTAAATGCATACTTCGCAACATTTTTTGAAATGAGAAAGAGACACCTTTAAAACAACTTCCTATGAACACCTCTAATCACACCCCTGCCACAGCCCTTGTCATTCACCTGCCACGCCCCTAGTCACACCCCTGCCATACCCCTAGTCACAGATGCTACAAGTACAAAAAGATTATGAGAAAAAGACATACCGTATATACTCCTATGTATAAGCCAAAGAACACACTTTTCCCTCAGAAACCAAGAAAAAGTGATTTACTCACGTATAAGCCCCCTCCCCAGTATAGCCTCCTCCACAGTAGCCAGATGTGCCCCCAGTACAAGTCAGCCCCCCTCCCCATAGCCAGATGTGCCCCAGGATCATACAACTGTGTCTTAAAGAGAAACTTCGACCAAAAATTGAACTTTCAATCAGTAGCTAATACCCCCTTTTACATGAGAAATCTATTATTTTTCACAAACAGACCATCAGGGGGCACTGTATGATTGATATTGTGGTAAAACCCCTCCCCCAAGTAACCCCTCCCACAAGAAAAGTTCGACCTTTTGTGGGAAATAGCTGTTTACAGCTGTTTACAACTGCCAAACATCATGCAGCAGCTACATCACCTGCCAACAGTAAAATGTTCACTGGAGTTCCTCTTTAAGAAGCCCCTAGATGGCATCATAGATATGAGATACAGCGACTGCCACCCAGGAAGAATCCCTGATCATTGCACAACTGACACACCACTGCATGCTCCGCTCTACAAGCCAGGGGACACAGGTAGTCTTGAGCAGAGTACTCTGTTACACCATGTTGCAGAGGATGGGGGCACGGACACAACAGGGCACAAGCTGGCAAGAGCAGGATCACTAGCATACAATCCTTATGCTCCTCTGCAAGTAACAAAACCTGCTTCACCATCTGTTCTCCTCCACTGACTCGTATTTAAGCCTAAGGGTTAACTTTTTCAGCACATTTATTTGTGCTGAAAAATTAGGCTTATATGTGAGTATATAACGTAGTTTTATAATTTAAGCCACACTGGTCCTTTCTATCGCCATTTGTTTTCCATCATAATAACATATGTAAATAATAAATATATCAATTTAAAAGATGGAAATAAAGTTTAGAGTTAATTAAACACATACATCAGTAGAAAACTACACATATTTACATAGCTCTGTACATCGGTCCTGCAAGAGGGACAAATGAGGAGGAATAGAGGGACAGAGGGATTTGGATCCCAAAAAGGGACTGTCCCTTTAACAAAGGTAAAGTTGGGCGCTTTGGTAAATGAAAAGTATTTATAAATAACAGAAGCTGAGTGGCAAGCACTTGTACCTTGCTACTGTAGTAATCTGCTAATGTAGTGCATTTGTGTCTCTGAGTGCTTCCAAAGATGCATGCGCAATCACCTGACTCAGGCATGTGCTGTGCGGACCTGCTCGTCTTTGGAAGTAAGTTCTTCCAAAGCCTGCACGAGGAGACTCAAAGAGTTCTTTGACCGTGACTTGACCAGGGTGCAGCAGTGGAAAGAGGGGGCAGAGAGAGGATCAGGAAGGCTCTATTGGATGCTGAACCTTCCCATTTTGTTAGGTAAGTTTCTAAGTCTTTTTCTTTTTGACATAGTTTCAGGTTCACATTAACATTGTCAGTGTCTGATGCACAGACTGACAATACAATTTCCATGTGCAGGCAGTGCGTAGCATTTTTACTGGAACTTACGCAGTTAACACGTGGTACGCTACTTGTGCAAATAGCGTAATGCATGTTAGCAGTGTGCACGGCAAATGTACACACAGTTTGTGCATCAAGCCCTATGTTTCCCATTTAGGAGTAAAAACTATGATAGGAATACCACAGTGCAAGCTTCTACAGACAAACACAGAAGTCAATGGCTGTTTATAAACTGTAAAGTGTTGCATTGGAGGATGGTGATATACCATAGATACTGTGCCTCATACTGAGTATGGTCTCATTTCACCTTTAAAACAGTCTGATGCTGGGTACACACCATGGAATTTCCTGTCAGACAGGTTGAATCGATTTATTTCCGTACATTTTTCTGATCGATTTTGTATAGAGGTGATTGGAACAAAATGATCAGAAATCAGATCGGACCTTTCAGAAATAATCAATTCGACCCGTCCATCTGATGGGAAATTGCATGGTGTCTACTAAGCATTAGTGCTTTACAGCATGGATTTCACAAGATGTTTGCAATGAACAAAGTTCCACTGAGATTCTGGTCCTGCATGACATGTCTGAATGTATTTCTGCATATTTGTCAGCTGCACTTTCATGATGCTATGAATCTCCCATTCTACCACATTCCAGGCTACTGTGCTGAAATGGCTCTGTGGCCTGCAGGCTTGTGGCTTTCATATGAGACCGGTAGCTAAAGGGACAGGATACAAGGCACCGCAATAACTCTTCTCTACAAAACTGTTATGTTTTCTGCTTTCTCTTTCAGCTCAGACCACGTTCACATCTACCTGACACAGATGGCTGTACGATCCGAACGCAGCGCATCCGATCGCACGCCATCTGTGCCGCTGCGCTGCTGATCCCATCCATGGACAGGATGGGATCAGCTCTACGTTTCCGGGTAAAATGCATGCAGCAGTACGCAAGCGCTTCCCAGCGCATCGTACTGCTGCGCAGCGCAGTAGATGTGAACAGTAGAAGGGCAGTCTATACCCTTCTGCCTCTCCGGCGGTACGCATAGTGTCAGCATTGCGCAGCAGCGCTTAAAAAACGCCCTAGATGTGAACTAGGCCTTAGAGAGCTTTCTCTACTTCCTGCCTGGACAGGAAATGACAGAGGTTCACATAGAGGGGGTAAACAAAAGAAGTGTGATCCCTGCTTAATGAGGATCTAACCTTTACTTCATTTTCAAAAACTAAAATAAATAAACCCTGATATTGTGCTTTGGGTCGCAGTTTTCAGACAGCATGATAGACACGCTTCTCAAAACCACACTTTAAAGTGTGGCATCTTACTGGATGAAATGTGATCTTTTAAAAATAGTTAGGATTTTAGTGCACATTAGTAATTCTTATCAGTAGCTTTAAAAGTGTACTGGGTCAGCATGTACCTGCTATTATAACTGCATAGTAGGCATCCTTATTAACCTTGGCAGCACTGGTTTCTGTCA
Source organism: Hyperolius riggenbachi (assembly GCF_040937935.1). Lineage (NCBI taxonomy): Eukaryota > Metazoa > Chordata > Amphibia > Anura > Hyperoliidae > Hyperolius > Hyperolius riggenbachi. The sequence goes on along the minus strand of NC_090646.1, from coordinate 109,591,189 downwards.
AATGCTATTCTTAGGCCCAGTGAGCCACCCTAACCAGAATCTGAGTATGGACTTGACTACCAATCCCACTCCCCCTCCCTCCCTCCTCCAAATATGATCTCTGTCTGGCCTCAGTATTGGTGCACAGGCCGGGAAATGACATCACTAGGAAACTGGGAGCGGGATATGACCATCAAGTGAGAGGTGTTAAAGGGTGGGGGTACGGTATGAAATGGAGGGAGGAGCTTTGGCTTCTGATGCAGTAAGACCAAACACCGGAACTCACCAGGAGTTAGTAGAGATTCATTTGTAACTACAGCCTGTCCTGCTATTCCATTACTACCATCATCCTCAACTACTGTGGTCAAAAGCAGTTCATAGAAGCAGTTGAGGACCTATGTTAGTGATTTCACTAGATTATTGAGAACAAGCACTCAGATAATGCTCCATGGGAAAGATAGGCAAGTTTTGCCTTTTGTACTCCACTAAGATTAGCAGGTAGCAGGTCTATCTTTGAATACCTTAAAGAGAACTTGTCAGCTAAGAACAAGGTACGCCGTCATAACAAACCTTTTCTAATGTAGATTTCTGAATATTGTTCTACATTAACTTGGTTATGGTTTTAATACTTATTTAGTGGCAAGGGTGTGATTAGGAGTCACTAGCCCCCCCCCAGCAAAACTTTGGATGGGCCCTGCTCCTCCATCATGCCCTCTGTGGAGTTTATATAATGGCCACCCACCACTTTTCCTGTGACACTTCTTCTTGTCATGGTCTTTTAATGCCTAGGAAACCTGCAAATACTTATGAAAAAGTAGAACCGTGAACAGCCCTCACAGCTACCTGTTCTTCCCACACAAAAGTCCCCCTGATCTGTTCCCCCACCTCTCTGAGGTCCTTTTTCAATGTGTCTCCTCCATCTACATGTGGTGTTGCATGCTTTCTTCGAAATGTGATGTTATTATCCCCCCAGCACTGGGTGGTGTAATGGATAGCACTCTCACTTTGCAGCTTTGAGTCCTTGGTTAGAATCTCAGTCAGGGCACCATCTGCACAAAGTTTGTATGTTCTCCCCATGTCTGAGTGGGTTTCCTCCAGGAATTCCGGTTTCCTTCCCACATAAAAAAACATACAGATAAGTTATTCGACTCGATAAGTGATAAGTTAGTCGACTTCTCCCTAAATTGGCCATAGAGTATGATGGACATATGACTATAGTAGGCTTAAAGTGTGAGCTCCTCTGAGGGACAGCTAGTGACAAGGCTATATATATTTTGTAAAGGGTTGCAGAACATATCACTGCTATATAATATTATTAATACTAAATAATTATAATCTCATTGGCTGGTAGCAAAACAGCAGCTCTGCCTATGCCTGCCAGTAAGCCAAGCTTGAATTACATTTGTTAAGGAGCACAGGCCTACTCTTTGCTTGTGTGGGTGGCCCAAGCTACATGAGGATGGGCCCTTTTGTGCCCTCGTGGGTTGCAGGGGCTACAATTGAGCCATTGATCAGTGGCCAGAGCAAGTATACAGGGTGTGACTTTTGACTTTACTGGCTGCATACTTGTTCTTAATCACTCACTAAGCTGTAAATCCATTGGATACACACAGCAGATATTAACAGAAAAAAATATATAAAAGACATGAATGGCAGCTCTCCTGTTACTATTATGGCAGATTGCAGTTAACATTGTGAGTTTTTACTGGGCTTCTTTCTCTTGATGAATGATCGATTATTTCTGGTTCATCAAGGAATTTCCATATCACAATAGGGCAGTCTGTATTGATGCATAAGACTGTGACACAACCGTGCCATGCACAGACCTGTCCACACATTGTCACGGCTCTTCTTTAATATTGGCATGTACAGTATGCCTCAAACTGGTTCAGCTGCAGGAATAGCTCTCACCAAAGTACACAGCTCTTTGCTAACAGATGTGATGACAGTGCAACCTGATAGTCTTAAAAAGTGATAGACCTCTCCTGTATACAGCAAACAAAGGCAATTAGTGGCATGTCAATTCTCCTGTCTGTGACTTCTGCAGCTAACAACAGATACAGTTTCTGTTACTTTGTTTTAAATGTCTTTAATAAAAAAACATCTTCGTCTAAATTCTTATTTTTAACACCATGGAAAGCAGTTTTACAAGGAAGGGAGAGGAGATTTGTTTCAGCACTGCCATGTTTTATTGTAAATACAGCAAAGTCAAGCAGTCACCACTAAAGTTTATAGTGTACATACAGCAGGTGTTTGTATCTAAGGCAATACGTTGTGGACAGGATGGTGTCTATAATTTAATAATAATCATTATTATCATTACTATTATTATTGTTATGCATTTATATAGTGCTCATACGATCAACTATCCATGTCACTAACTGTCCCTCAGTGGTGCTAATAACTGAATGTCTAGCATAGACTAAAGTCATTTATTTTATTTTTTATTTTTTTGAGGGGAGAAAGTGGTGGTAGTTAAGAAGGAACTGCACTGAAAATGACATATTTCATAGTGTTTTTTTTTATTTTATTTATTTCTTACATTATATCTTTATATAATTTCCCTGTGTCCCAGCATCACATGTACCTGTGTCAGTGCTTCTGTGCTACTGCGCATGTCCAGCGCTGACAGCCGTTGGGACAGGATGCAGGATGGGCCAGCGGGCGGGCCGGCTGGGCGGACGTGCGTGTGTGCATGCGTGGCGAGCGTGTGTGTGCATGCAAGCGGCGGGCATGTGTGTGCATGCATGCGGGGTGTGCCATTTTTAAATTCCTTATAATAAAGTCCTTGTCACTGTGTCCTTTTGTGTACCTGTGTCCATGCCAGCTGCTTTGTGGCAGGGCTATATTCAGCAGTCATGGATGGGTGTGCGTGGGCGGGTGCAAGGGTGGGGAGTCACAGTTGTGTGCACAAGTGGTGTGCATGTGTAGGGAGTCACAGTCGTGTGCGTGGGCGGGTGCAAGGGTGGGGAGTCACAGTTGTGTGCACAAGTGGTGTGCATGTGTAGGGAGTCACAGTCGTGTGCGTGGGCGGGTGCAAGGGTGGGGAGTCACAGTTGTGTGCACAAGTGGTGTGCATGTGTAGGGAGTCACAGTCGTGTGCGTGGGCGGGTGCAAGGGTGGGGAGTGGCAGTTGTGTGCACAAGTGGTGTGCATGTGTAGGGAGTCACAGTCGTGTGCGTGGGCGGGTGCAAGGGTGGGTAGTGGCAGTTGTGTGCACAAGTGGTGTGCATGTGTAGGGAGTCACAGTCGTGTGCGTGGGCGGGTGCAAGGGTGGGGAGTCACAGTTGTGTGCACAAGTGGTGTGCATGTGTAGGGAGTCACAGTCGTGTGCGTGGGCGGGTGCAAGGATGGGGAGTCACAGTTGTGTGCACAAGTGGTGTGCATGTGTAGGGAGTCACAGTCAGGTGCGTGGGCGGGTGCAAGGGTGGGTAGTGGCAGTTGTGTGCACAAGTGGTGTGCATGTGTAGGGAGTCACAGTTGTGGGCGGGGGCGGGGGCTTCGCAGCAGTTTTCATGCAGGTTTCCCTAGTGCTCATTTTTAAGCGGGCAACCTTGGGACTAGGTCATTTACAAATGATTTAGTCAGTGTTTGCCCATTGTGAGAGCTTTCTGTTCCCTGATTTTTATCACAGATGGCAACTTCTTTAGTGCTGTCAGGTGACCTGTGCAGAATGTTCATTACTGAGAAATCCAAAGTCAGTACAAAATGTACCTGGTCTACCAGAGTGTGCCCTAGACTAACCATGACTGGGAGGGTGGAGATATAGAGCAATATATAGAAAAAATATAGGAAGTGTTTCGGAGGCTGAAGCCAGGAAAAACACCATAAAAGGGGATATCCTGAATAAATTACTGCATTCTACTTTATGTCACTACAGTGCCTCTTTAAAGTGTACCTGAGACAAGAAGTGTCTAAAGTATCATACTTACCTGGGGCTTGCTTAAAGTGAACCTCCGGACTAAAAATCTACTCAGCAGAACTGAAAAGGCTTGGTGTTTCTTTAACAATTTCACAGCAATAGAACTTTGTTTTTTTTTTACCAAAGCATCATTTTTAGCTGAATTTTTAGCTAAGCTCCACCCATCAAAGAAAACTGCCCGGGCTTTTTTTCCCTGATGCTGTGCAAAGCATGATGGGATTTCCTATGTTGTTATTCACGTTGCCTAGCAACTGGGAGGGGTGATCAGCACACAGGACAGTTGGAACTGTGTCTCATGCTCCCTGTCACCTCCTTTCAACCAAAAAGATGAATGCCCCCATGAAATCAAACATTTGCCTGTTCTTTTAAAACAGGGTGGGTAAGAGATTATATTACCTTTCTATTAACATAACTAATGTAACTTAATGACTGTATGTTTGTTTAGGCTGAAGTTCCTCTTTAAGCCCCCTCAAGGCCGCTCGTCCCTCACCGTCTCCCCAGGTGGCTCCTGTCCCCCACAATTCAGCCCAAAAGCCTGGCCGAGTCGTGGTTCATTGCGCATGCTCGGCCAGGCGCGCTCTACCATCATGCTGAAAGCAAACCTGTAACATCTACAGTACCGGACTGTAGGGTGCCTAAGGAGCTTGAGACTTGCCCAGTTTGACTCTATGGATGCACTGGCCCTGTCTGCAACAAAGCAAGCATGCTATCCGCTTTACCACTATGCACTTGTTATATGAAGATGAAATGTGATGTAATAATTAGTTTCCCCATAGAAATCAAACAAAATAATATCAATCAATTTAAGTGTAATGTCTAGTGATAGGCAGCACACACAGATTGCTGGTTGTCTCTGGAATTTCCAGACACCACGTGCGTTCATCCGCATTACAATGCTCATTTTGTCCCAATAGAGAATGATTGATAATGAGATAACACGTGAGGTGTGCAAAAATATGCAGCAGGCTGTATGCTTTATTTTTTCCTGCATGCAAAAATGTACATTAGACGTGAGCCCCTTGATTTACATAGGCTGTCAGTTCTAATAGGAATTCACTTGTGGAAAAATGCATGCAATGCAATCTGTGTGAACCCTGCCTCAAGCTTCTACATCATACTTAAGCCCCGTACAAACTGTCCATTGAGGCCACCCTTAATTGTCACTGATTGATAGTTACAGTAACATTTTGGGGAATTAATTCTTTAGTATTATATATTATTATATATGCTTTGATTTTTTGTAGTTAATACACACCTTCGGCAAGGCCCATAAAGGACCACTATTGCAAAAAATTGTGAAATGTAAAATACATGTAAAGTTAAACGCACACAAATAAATGCATTTCTTCCTGAGTAAAATGAGCCATGAATTACTTTTCTGAATAATAGTGTCTGGTGACCACACATTATACTGCAGAGGTGCATGGAAAACTAAACAACAAATGGAGATTGATACACTAAAAGATTCTCACCAGAATCCCCACCCCAATTCTCCAACCAACATGACCACATTTGTAATGCACCCGGTATCTTTTAGGCTTCATAAATAGCTACAGAATTAGATAGGTTGGCAACCCTGCTGCACTGTTATGTGGTCAGGTGGGTAAGATGCGTACATCAAAAAAGGGCGTCGGAAGAAAAGGGCGCGTGGTATAAACGATAAGCAGTATTATTGTTTATAAAAATATTGTGTAGAATTTCGTTTACAAATAGTGTTTTAAGAATCTATAAATCATTAAATAATGTGTATGAAATCGGCAATTCTTAAAACGTTAATCTTCCCTGTTTCGAAACTGAAACTTATAATTACGTTTGTTAAAAAAACAGTATTATTTGTTTAAACATTATAATTATATATTGTTATGAATAATCTTGATTTATCGTTTATTATTATAATAAAATGGGAAAATATTGTTTATAACAATGATATTAATATAAGTGCATTCATAATAACTGTTGATTAGTATTATTAAAATTGTACTAAAACTATACCTAACCCTACTCTCACACAGAACCCTCCCTGTACCTATCCCTAACCCCTAGACCCCCCTGGTAGTGCCTAAACCTAAGACCCCTCTGATGGTGCCTAAACCTAAGACCCCCCTGGTGGTGCCTAAACCTAAGACCCCCTAGTGGTGCCTAAACCTTAGACCTCCCTGGTGGTGCCTAAAACTAACCACCCCAAAGCCCTCCCTGTACCTATCCCTAACCCCTAGACCCCCTGGTGGTGCCTAAACCTAAGACCCCCTGGTGGTACCTAAACCTAAGACCCCCCTGGTGGTGCCTAAACCTAAGACCCCCCTGGTGCCTAAACCTAAACCTAAGCCCCCTCTGGTGGTGCCTAAACCTAAGACCCCCTATGGCTAATAATGTTTTACAAACATTAATAAATAAAAAATTTAAATAAAAAAATTTAAATAATTTTTTTGGGTGGATAATGTTTTAGAAATGTTTTACAAATAGTGATTGTAAAAAATATATTGCAATTTACGTTACATACTGATCGCTTTATTTTGTGAATAATAATGTTTTACAAACAGTAAGGGTTAAAATGTTAAATAATGTTTTAATTAAATAGGATAAATATTTTTAGTATTTTTATAAACGTTATTCGTCACGGGCTCATTTTCTAAACGTAAATCATCACAAGCACAGTTATAAACATTAAAAATCTCCGGGCGCCGTTTGTAAAACGTTAATAATCTCCGGCGCCCTTTTTTCCCTGTTCGGTGCCCATTAAACGATATTTATAATGGGAGTGAATGGTGCTGCTGCTGCTGAGCCTGAGGAACCAGCAGGCTGTGGGACCTGCCTACTGCTGCCAATGCTTGCAATGATGCGCCTCCTTGCAAGGCCCACAAGCGCATCCTCCTCCTCAGAGCTGCTGAGGACGACATCCCCTGGAGGTGGTGGCACCCAGTCTCTGTCTGTCACCGGGTCATCATCATCCTCCCCCTCCTGAAACATGTCCTGCTGGGATGATGACCCCCCAAACTCCTCTCCTGATGCATGGATGGGCTGCTTGACTGTCGCCACAGTCTTGCTGTCCAATCCCTCATCCCCCAAAGTGCCCATCAGCATCTCCTCCTCAAGATCGCCAACAACAGCAGACAATTTACTCATGATGCCTGGGGTCAAAAGACTGCTGAATGACAGGTCGGCGAGTGACGGTGAACTGGCCTCCTCCCCAGACCCTGCTGGGCGGCTGCTGCGAACAGGGGTGGTGGTGGTGGTGGTGAGGGTGGAGGCCTCGGATGCAGAGCTGATGGCGGGCTGCTCATCCTCCGTCATGAGTTGCACCACAGTGTCTGCATGCTTTTCCTCAATGGGACGTTTCCGACCCGGCTGGAGGAAAATCGGAGCAGGTGCTACACACTGCTGCTGCTGCTGTGTCTCTGCAGTGTGAGTTGCAGATGCTCCTGCTGGGCGGCGCCCAAGGCGTCCACGGCCAGTGGCTATGGGAGGAATGTTAGCCACTGACGCTGCTGCTGCTGCTGCGGAACTGTGCATGGTGGCGCGGCCGCGGCCTGCCACAATGCTGCTCCCTCTCCTCCTGATTCCCTTGCTGCCCTTCCCCTTGCCCAAACCGCGCTGGCTGCCACTTCCAGACATCTTCGAGTTTTTTAAAAGGGCGGGTGAAAAGTGGGGTACTTTAATGGAGTGGGTTGGTGGGTGAGGTGACTGAGTGAGTGTCCCTAGTACAGTAAGTAAGTAGTAACAGCCAGGAAGTACAACTAGCAGTTACAATAATCAGTAGTAATCACAAGTAAATTTAGTGTGTGTACACTACAGACAGTGAGTGCACGCACGCGCAAACACGCGCAGGAGCTAGCCTATGAACAGTGACTGAGTGAGTGTCCCTAGTACAGTAAGTAAGTAAGTAGTAACAGTCAGTAAGTACAACTAACTAATTACAATAATCAATCAGTAATCAGAAGGAAATAGAGTGTGTGTAGTGTGTGTACACAGACAGTGAGTGCACACACGCAGGAGCTAGTAGCCTATGAACAGTGACTGAGTGTCCTAGACTCCTAGTACAGTAAGAGTAAGTAGTAACAGTAAGTACAACTAACTAATTACAATAAGCAATCAGTTATCAGAAGGAAATAGAGTGTGTGTAGTGTGTGTACACAGACAGTGAGTGCACACACGCAGGAGCTAGTAGCCTATGAACAGTGACTGAGTGTCCTAGACTCCTAGTACAGTAAGAGTAAGTAGTAACAGTAAGTACAACTAACTAATTACAATAAGCAATCAGTTATCAGAAGGAAATAGAGTGTGTGTAGTGTGTGTACACAGACAGTGAGTGCACACACGCAGGAGCTAGTAGCCTATGAACAGTGACTGAGTGTCCTAGACTCCTAGTACAGTAAGAGTAAGTAGTAACAGTAAGTACAACTAACTAATTACAATAAGCAATCAGTTATCAGAAGGAAATAGAGTGTGTGTAGTGTGTGTACACAGACAGTGAGTGCACACACGCAGGAGCTAGTAGCCTATGAACAGTGACTGAGTGTCCTAGACTCCTAGTACAGTAAGAGTAAGTAGTAACAGTAAGTACAACTAACTAATTACAATAAGCAATCAGTTATCAGAAGGAAATAGAGTGTGTGTAGTGTGTGTACACAGACAGTGAGTGCACACACGCAGGAGCTAGTAGCCTATGAACAGTGACTGAGTGTCCTAGACTCCTAGTACAGTAAGAGTAAGTAGTAACAGTAAGTACAACTAACTAATTACAATAAGCAATCAGTTATCAGAAGGAAATAGAGTGTGTGACTGTGTGTGTACACAGACAGTGAGTGCACACACGCAGGAGCTAGTAGCCTATGAACAGTGACTGAGTGTCCTAGACTCCTAGTACAGTAAGAGTAAGTAGTAACAGTAAGTACAACTAACTAATTACAATAAGCAATCAGTTATCAGAAGGAAATAGAGTGTGTGTAGTGTGTGTACACAGACAGTGAGTGCACACACGCAGGAGCTAGTAGCCTATGAACAGTGACTGAGACTCCTAGTACAGTAAGAGTAAGTAGTAACAGTAAGTACAACTAACTAATTACAATAAGCAATCAGTTATCAGAAGGAAATAGAGTGTGTGTAGTGTGTGTACACAGACAGTGAGTGCACACACGCAGGAGCTAGTAGCCTATGAACAGTGACTGAGTGTCCTAGACTCCTAGTACAGTAAGAGTAAGTAGTAACAGTAAGTACAAACAACTAACTAATTACAATAATCAATCAGTTATCAGAAGGAAATAGAGTGTGTGTAGTGTGTGTACACAGACAGTGAGTGCACACACGCAGGAGCTAGTAGCCTATGAACAGTGACTGAGTGTCCTAGACTCCTAGTACAGTAAGAGTAAGTAGTAACAGTAAGTACAAACAACTAACTAATTACAATAATCAATCAGTTATCAGAAGGAAATAGAGTGTGTGTAGTGTGTGTACACAGACAGTGAGTGCACACACGCAGGAGCTAGTAGCCTATGAACAGTGACTGAGTGTCCTAGACTCCTAGTAGAGTAAGTAGTAACAGTAAGTACAACTAACTAATTACAATAATCAATCAGTTATCAGAAGGAAATAGAGTGTGTGTAGTGTGTGTACACAGACAGTGAGTGCACACACGCAGGAGCTAGTAGCCTATGAACAGTGACTGAGTGTCCTAGACTCCTAGTACAGTAAGTAGTAACAGTAAGTACAACTAACTAATTACAATAATCAATTAAAATAATCAATCAGTTATCAGAAGGAAATAGAGTGTGTGTAGTGTGTACACAGAAAGTGAGTGCACACACGCAGGAGCAGCTAGTAGCCTATGAACAGTGACAGTGAGTGTCCTAGTACAGTTACAGTATATAACTACAATACTAATACAATCAGTAGTAAAGGACAGCAGAAATACTGGTATAGAATAGAGAGAAATAAACAGAGGACAGGAGGACAGCTGCCCACACAGGCAAGGCCCTGAGGCCTAAAGCTGTAAGCCTGCAGCAGCTGGCCTGTCTCTATGTAACACAAAAGCTACTAACTAAAATACAATGTCTAACTAACTAACAACAATATAGGTGTGTATAGGAGGTGTATGTGAGCAAAAACGCTAGGTAAATGACCACAATAGAGCTCTTGCTAAGCCAAAGCACAAAGGAGCAACTCTCTCTCTGTACAAGTCTCAGGCAAGCACGGAGAAACCTAACATGGCGGCCGCTATTTATAGGGTAGGGGCTGGCCAGGGTCCCCCTCTGTGATTGGCTGCCGTCAGAGGGCCTGGGAGCCCTCTGATTGGCTCTAAGGACATCAATCTGGGCTATGACGCTATTCGAGCTCGGTACCGAGCTCGAATAGCGCCGTTTTGCTCGAATAGCTCGAATAGTAAATGGGCTATTCGAGTGTACTCAAATAGCCCGTTTCGAATAGCTACAGCTATTCGGAGCTCGAATACCGAGCTCGAATAGCTGGAAAAGAGCTCGAATATTCGAGCTACTCGAATATTCGAGCTCTGCTGAGCACCACTGCCTGGTACACACCAAGCAATTTACCATCAGATAGATAGGTCGAAATTGATAATTTCGGATCCATCTATCTGATGGGTCTGATCTGATTTCTTATAATTTTTGATGATAATTATGTATATGAAGCATTTTGGGAAATCGATCATAAAAAAAAGATCTAAAATCTGTTCGGACCTGGTGGAAATAATCGATTCAACCTGTTTATCTGATAGAACATTCCATGGTCTGTACCTTAGGCAGATAGTAAACAATTTGCTTAAAGTGATATTGAAGCAAGTTTTTCTCCCTAACTGTCCCACAGTGTAGCAAGGGGTAAGTGTGGAACCCTACTCCTCCCCACCCCTACCATTGACATGTATTCCAGGCAGCACTTGCAATGTCTTACTAGCATCAGGAAGACATGGTCAGTCATTCATGGATAGATTTATTGTAAACAGCAATTGGTCATCAATTCCATTGAGATGTTTACTTCTACACAAGTCTGTTTGAATCCGCATGTGGAATAAAGGGGCATTCAATGCAATATTACATTCTATTGCCTGCACACATCAGGAATTACCTAAATTGAGTGCTATTCCAATCCCCAGTGTGGCCAGTAGCCATTTTGTGTTTTTTTCCCCATAAAGTGATATTGCAGCTTATCTCCCCTTCTCCCAGGCCAGCTGTTGTAATGGTCCTCCCCCTGGTTACATCCCTCTATTTCATACATAGCAACAAGCAACATCTGTGAAAGTGTCTTGGCACAATAAACTGCACATGTGTAAAGTAATGAGATAATACAAATGAATGCTCCACTGACATGTCTTACAATATTGACTATGACAAAAAGGTGGAGTTGTGCATCAAGGATTCAAGGATTAGCTTCCATAATTAATAAAGCTTTTATGCTTTTTTTCTCTCTGTAATTTTCCATCAATGAGTGAGTTTCAACTTGACCGTGAACTGCTCCTACATAGAACTCCTTAGGCCACTAGCATTTTACTCAAAAACACGATAATTCACCATGATAATGATTTTAATAATTACAGCTCTCTGCTCCCATGGGATACAAAGCGCCTTTACATGAGGGGTCACAGCGGACAAGCTGGGAAGCAGAAATAAAGGCAAGTTCATGCCTGTCCCATAAAAGTTGTATGGAAGAAATCCTGTCAGCGTGTGTGGAACCTATGCAAATAGGCTGATGTGTGGAATGATGAGGAGTAAAATATTCATTTATAGCTGTAAATACGAACACTGCAGCAAGCACGTTGCTTATTTAGGTATGTCATTATTTTTCATCATTTTTCAGGCACAAGTTGAGATACCAGAATGTCTACAGGCATCTTACATTTCACTTACCTTCTCTACCTTTCCCCTAGTGTCTTCTAGCTCTATTTCACACACACACACACACACACACACACACACACACACACACACACACACACACACACACACACACACACACCCACACACCCACACACCCACACACCCACACACACACCCACACACACACACACACACACCCACACACACACACACACACCCACACACACACCCACACACCCACACACACCCCCACACACACACCCACACACACATACCCACACACACACACCCACCATTCCTACCATAGTCATACTCTAATGTCTGACCATATTATTATATTATGCGTTGCTCAGAGAGACTTTTCAGGAATCCCTCCCTTAAAAATCCTGGGTTTGCACCTTGACCCAGGGGCCTAACTATAGGGGAGCAGTCCCTGCGATCTCAGGGGTTTCGCTGGTGGCTCCATGAATTGTAGCTACACCACTGTTATGGCCCAATCACATACAAGTATAAAATATGATTTACATTAAAGAGACTCTGTAACAAAAATGTCATCCTTTTTTCTACCATCCTACAAGTTCCTAAACCTATTCTAATGTGCTCTGGCTTACTGCAGCACTTTCTACTATCACCGTCTCTGTAATAAATCAATGTATCTTTCCCCTGTCGGACTTGTTGCCCTGTGTCTGGAAGGCTGCCAACTCTTCCGTGCTGATCTGTTATGCACACCCCTCTCCAGGCCCCTCTATGCACACTCCAGTGTGTGTGTTATTTGCATAAGCCAGCAGCGTCTCTGATCTCTTATCAGTGAAAGAGAGCTGGATAAAAATCCTCCTCTGTTAGGCTGTGAAAGGAGCTGGCTGACACTGAGGAATTACAGACAGGGCAGAGCTTTCTGCAGGAAGAAACGATCAGCCTCACAGCCTGTCACTAGTATTCAGTGGATGAGAGCTGCAGAGGGACAGAAGATAAACACACAAATGATCTCTTGAGATTCAAAAGGAAGGCTGTATACAGCCTGCTTGTGTATGGATGTATTTTCTACGTGTGGACATACTGTACATCAACCTACTTCCTGTTTTGGTGGCCATTTTGTTTGTTTATAAACAAACTTTTTAAAACTGTTTACGACTACTTTTAATGCGATGGGGAGCGGCGACATTGTGACAGAGGGTAATAGGAGATGTCCCCTAACATACTGGTATGTTTATTTTTGTGCGATTTTAAAAATACAGATTCTCTTTAACACAGTACTTTCAGAATGTGATCCGGGTTTGTGTAGTTTTATGTTATCTGCATTATTAAGATCCAACCATGATTGGTTATGACCACGCCCACTCACATGGGGCCCCATCATTTGTTCTACACAGGGGCCCACTGTTGGCTTTGTCTGCCACTGGTCATGAGGATCACCTTTTGGGTCCTATGTATGGTCATGTGCAGTGTGTCCATTGATCCTGGTCCAGAGGTGTTTTGGTAAGATAAAGACATAAATACGTATTAAAGTTACAATTTCACAAGTGTTAATGTTTTTGCCTATGTTCAAAAAGTGGAAGGAGCAGGGAGACTTTGATAAAGTTAGACAAACCGAGAGCCCAATATAGTGTAGTATGTTCAGCATAAATATAGTAAAGATAATTAGTGAGAAGAGTATACTCACAAATGTGGGTTACCACAAAGGCAACCACTGTATAGGCAGGTGAGGAGATTAGACCTGTCCTCACTCAGGGTTAAGAAGTCGCTCTCTGTGGATCAGGAAAGGGGTAGATCACCCCTCCACCAGGGGTGGACACGGTACAGCGAAAGGAGAATAGAGGCGCCAGCAGGGTAAAAGTGGATAAAACCTTTCAAATTTGCTTAGAGAAAGCAGTGGACTTACCTCCATAAAGCAGACACTAAAGACTGTCTGTATAATAGTAATCACATTTATTATATAGTACCCCAAAAGTGAAACGCGTTTCGCAGGCCATGCCCGCTTCATCATGCAATCAACGTGGGGAGAAACAGAATTTCAGCAGTAGCAAGAGTAGCGCCTCAGTCAAAGTGGGGAGAGTTTAAGGTTGATTCACAAAGTTTTTTCTTGCATTATCTCACCTTAGTTATGAACTCATGGTTTATCTCTCCTTGGGATACTTTCACAAAATTTCTGTAAAATGTACTAGATCCACAGAAAGTGCACATAGTTATGCACACTACATAACGCAAGTTACATATTTTGCTTATGTCTTACACTAAATAACACTCGTTGCACAATCTCCCTAATGTGGGTTACGTAGGTTGCATAACACCCACTAAAATGTATATGTGCTGCCTGCTCAGGTAACTTTTAGTTTAGTGAATAGCGAGGACAACAGAGTAACCAGGCAGCTCGGGGTGACCCAAACCACTAGGAATGTATTCGGGGGATAAAAGAGACTGAAAAGCCCTCCTACTAAAAAGCAATAGCAATACTAGATGAGCGCTCAACCAACAATAATTTACTCTATATAGTCCAGAATATTCCAAAAGCGTAGAGTGTTCCCGTGCTTGTGTGTAAAGCCAAAGAGAGTTTTAGGATAAAAATGGGTCACAAGCGCTGCATACAGTTCACATATAATTGATCCAACTTAAATTGTCCATATCAGGTGCTAATGCTGAGAGAGGGGTTATTGCCTGGGACACAGAATCACTTTCATGTAATCACAGCTAGGGATTAACTTCCTCCCTTCGTGTCCCCACTCACCAGATGTAGCGGCCGGATTGGGCCCGTTATTGCATCTGAGGTATCGGCCACCTCACAGCCTCTCGACCAGGTCACCGTCACTCTCCAAATCAGCAGGTTCAGTCACCAGCAGTCATTGGCAGTATCCACCCGATATGTAAAAATACAACACGCTCACATCGCGTAAAAATATCTAGTTTATTTGTTTAAAAGTGCACTGCATACCATGCGTAGTGCAATATGCATAAAATAGAAGTAAGAAATTAATATACAACGGATATTTTAATAAGTCCAATGCTGGGCTATAAGCGGACATAAGCGCAGATGGTAACACAGACACCGCCCTGATGAGTTGCTTAGCAACAAAACGTATTGGGCGGAGCTACATAGCGACATGGTAGCGTGTGATGTACCCGGACGTGGTACATCTTTCACAAAAAACATTAGAGCTTTTTCTCACAGTGGTGCAGTTGGCGGCTGTAGCGTGAGCCCGGTACTGTGTTACCCTCAGCACTTATGTCCGCTTATAGCCCAGCATTGGACTTATTAAAATAACCGCTATATATTAATTTCTTACTTCTATTTTATGCATATTGCACTACACATGGTATGCGGTGCATTTTTAACCACTTAAGGACCGCAGTCTTTTCACCCTTAAGGACCAGAGCCTTTTTTCCATTCAGACCACTGCAGCTTAAATGGTTTATTGCTCAGTCATACAAGCTACCATCTAAATGAATTTTACCTCCTTTTCTTGTCACTAATACAGCTTTCTTTTGGTGCTATTTGATTGGTGCTGCGATTTTTACTTTTTATTATATTCAGCAAAAAAGACATGAATTTTGGCAAAAAAATGATTTTTTTAACTTTCTGTGCTGACATTTTTCAAATAAAGTAAAATTTCTGTATACATGCAGCGCGAAAAATGTGGACAAACATGTTTTTGATAAAAAAAAATCCATTCAGTGTATATTTATTGGTTTGGGTAAAAGTTATAGCGTTTACAAACTATGGTGCAAAAATTGAATTTTCCCATTTTGAAGCATCTCTCTCATTTCTGAGCACCTGTCAGGTTTCATGAGGTGCTAGAATTCCAGGATAGTATAAATACCCCCCAAATGACCCCATTTTGGAAAGAAGACACCCCAAAGTATTCACTAAGAGGCATGGTGAGTTCATAGAAGATTTTATCTTTTGTCACAAGTTAGCAGAAAATGACACTTTGTGACAAAAAAAATAAATAAAAAAAAGTTTCCATTTCTGCTATCTGGTGACAAAAAAAAATGAAATCTGCCACGGACTCACCATGCCCCTCTCTGAATACCTTGAAGTGTCTAGTTTCCAAAATGGGGTCATTTGTGGGGTGTGTTTATTGTCCTGGCATTTTGGGGGGTGCTAAATTGTAAGCACCCCTGTAAAGCCTAAAGGTGCTCATAGGACTTTGGGCCCCTTAGCGCACCTAGGCTGCAAAAGAAATGTCACACATGTGGTATCGCCTTACTCAGGAGAAATAGTATAATGTGTTTTGGGGTGTATTTTTACACATACCCATGATGGGTGGGAGAAATATCTCTGTAAATGAGATTTCTTTTGATTTTTTTACACACAATTGTCCATTTACAGAGATATTTCTCCCACCCAGCATGGGTATGTGTAAAAATACACCCCAAAACACATTATACTACTTCTCCTGAGTACGGCGATACCACATGTGTGACACTTTTTTGCACCCTAACTGCGCTAAGGGGCCCAAAGTCCTATGAGTACCTTTAGGATTTCACAGGTCATTTTGAGGCATTTATTTTCTAGACTACTCCTCACGGTTTAGGGCCCCTAAAATGCCAGGACAGTATAGGAACCCTACAAGTGACCCCATTTTAGAAAGAAGACACCCCAAGGTATTCCGTTAGTAGTATGGGGAGTTCATAGAAGATTTCATTTTTTTTTCACAAGTTAGCGGAAATTGATTTTTATTGTTTTTTTCACAAAGTGTCATTTTCCACTAACTTGTGACAAAAAATAAAATCTTCTATGAATTCCCCATACACCTAATTGAATACCTTGGGGTGTCTTTTTTCTAAAATGGGGTCACTTGTGGGGTTCCTATAATGCCCTGGCATTTTAGGGGCCCTAAACCGTGAGGAGTAGTCTAGAAACCAAATGCCTCAAAATGACCTGTGAAATTCTAAAGGTACTCATAGGACGTTGGGCCTCTTAGCGCACCTAGGTTGCAAAAAAGTGTCACACATGTGGTATCGCCGTACTCAGGAGAAGTAGTATAATGTGTTTTGGGGTGTATTTTTACACATACCCATGCTGGGTGGGAGAAATATCTCTGTAAATTAAAATGTTTTGATTTTTTTTACACACAATTGTCCCTTTACAGAGAGATTTCTCCCACCCAGCATGGGTATGTGTAAAAATACACCCCAAAACACATTATACTACTTCTCCTGAGTACGGCGATATCACATGTGTGACACTTTTTTGCAGCCTAGGTGCGCTATGGGGCCCAACGTCCTATTCACAGGTAATTTTGAGGCATTTGGTTTCTAGACTACTCCTCACGGTTTAGGGCCCCTAAAATGCCAGGGCAGTATAGAAACCCCACAAGTGACCCCATTTTAGAAAGAAGACACCCCAAGGTATTCCGTTAGGTGTATGGTGAGTTCATAGAAGATTTTATTTTTTGTCACAAGTTAGTGGAAAATGACACTTTGTGAAAAAAAACAATACAAATCAATTTCCGCTAACTTATGACAAAAAATAAAATCTTCTATGAACTCGTCATACACCTAACGGAATACCTTGGGGTGTCTTCTTTCTAAAATGGGGTCACTTGTGGGGTTCCTATACTGCCCTGGCATTTTAGGGGCCCAAAACCACGAGGAGTAGTCTGGAAACCAAATGCCTCAAAATGACTGTTCAGGGGTATAAGCATCTGCAAATTTTGATGACAGGTGGTCTATGAGGGGCCGAATTTTGTGGAACCGGTCATAAGCAGGGTGGCTTCTTAGATGACAGGTTGTATTGGCACTGAAGTGCAGGAATGTTCTCAAATCATGACCTGGACATGGCAATTAAGTCGTACTAGCAGTGATCAGAAAAAAAATTTCTGTCACTGCGGTGGGGCGGGTGAGGGTTTGGCCGGGTGATCAGAAGCCCGCAGGGGGCATATTAGGGCCTGATCTGATGGGTAGCAGTGACAGGTGGTGACAGGGGGTGACGGGTGGTTGATAGGTGATCAGTAGGTGATTACAGAGGAGAATATATGCAAGCAATGCACTGGTGAGTTGATCAGAGGGGGTCTGGGGGGCTAATTTAGGGTGTGGGCAGGTGACTGGGTGCCCGCAAGGGGCAGATTAGTGTCTGATCTGATGGGTAGCAGTGACAGGTGGTGACGGGGTGATTGATGGGTGATCAGTGGATGATTAGAGGGGAGAACAGATGTAAACAATGCACTTTCAGAGGTGATCTTAGGGTGGGTCTGCACGCAATCTGAGGGTGTGGGTGGGTGATCAGGTGCCCACAAAAGGCAGGTTAGGGTCTGATCTGATGGGTGGCAGTGACAGGTGGTGACAGGGGGTGATTGATGGGTGATTGACAGGTGATCAGTGGGTGATTATAGGGAAGAATAGATGTATACAGTACACAGGGGGGAGGGTCTAGGGAGGATCTAAGGGTGTGGGGGGGGTGTGTTCAGGAGCCCCAAGGGGGCAGTTTAGGACCTAATCTAAAAAATAGCGTTGAGATAGTGACAGGGAGTGATTAATGGGTGATTAGGGGGGTGATTGGGTGCAAACAGGTGTCCCAGGGGTGGGCAGGGGGGGTCTGATGGGTGCAGTGGGCGATCAGGGGGCAGGATCAGTGTGCTTGGGTACTTACTAGGAGGGCTGCAACCTGCCCTGGTGGTCCCTTAATCACTGGGACCACCAGGGCAGGAGGCAGCCTGTATAATACGCTTTGTATACATTACAAAGCGTATTATCCGCTTTACATGCGGAAGATCGGGGGTTAACAACCCGCCGCCGCTGCTAATTGGCTGGCGGGTTGACGTCGCGGGTGGGCACATCCAGCGTGCGATCCCCGGCAGCTAGTCCGCAACGAGCCGCCGCCGATCGGCGTATTTCGCGGTCGTTGCGGGCTCCACTTTGCCGCCGCCCCTAGGTAGGGGCGGCCGGCAAGTGGTTAAAATCACAATCCAGTAATATATATATATATATATATATATATATATATATATATATATATATATATATATATATATATATATATATATATATATATATATATATATATATATATATATATATATATATATATATATATATAGATCTATATATATATATAGATCTATATATATATATAGATCTATATATATATAGATCTATATATATATATAGATCTATTTATATATATAGATCTATATATATATAGATCTATTTATATATATAGATCTATATATATATATATAGATCTATATATATATATAGATCTATATATATATATATAGATCTATATATATATAGATCTATATATATATATATAGATCTATATATATATAGATCTATATATATATAGATCTATATATATAGATCTATATATATAGATCTATATATATATAGATCTATATATATATAGATCTATATATATATATATATATAGATCTATATATATATATATAGATCTATATATATATATATATATATATATATATATATATATATATATATATAGATCTATATATATATATATATAGATCTATATATAGGTGGTTGGGAGGGGATCAAGGGATACATGGGGGGGGGGGAGAGCTGGAAAAAAGTTTATTTTTACACTAAAATCGCACAGCCTGTCACGGCTGCAGGCTGTGCGTCTCTCCCTGTCACACAAGATCCACAGTGACAGGGAGAGGGAGGCGGAGAGGGAGGCGGAACGGCAACTATGTTGCCTTTCGGAGGGTGATCGCTGTGATTGGCTCACAGCGATCACACGGCAGGGAGCCAATCAGTGACGGCTCCTGCCGATACCCGGAAGCCTTAGCTGTCATAAGACAGCTAAGTGCAGCCGGTTCGGTGCGCGCGATCGCGGCGGGGAGCGGCGGCGCCGGTGATAGAGATCTACGCCTTGCCAGCCAGGAGCCCATCAAAACAGGGCGTAGATCTCTATCACTGCGGTCCGGAAATGGTTAAACAAATAAACTACATATTTTTATGCAATGTGAGTGTTTTGTATTTTTACGTATCGTGTGGATACTGCCAACGATGGCTGGTGACTAAACCTGCTGATTGGAGGGTGACGGTGACCTGGTCGAGAGGCTGTGAGGTGGCTGATACCGCAGATGCAATAACGGGCCCAATACAGCCGCTACATCTGGTGAATGGGGACACAAAGGGGGGAATTTAATCCCTAGCAGTGATTACTAAAAAGCAATGCTTGGTGTAATTTCATTTGCCTTCTTAAAAACAGAAGGAAATTTGCAATAATTCAGCTATAAGTGAACATTTGTGGTTGCCCACAATGCACCACTACTTAATATGCAAATGATCTCTTTTGGCCCCTGTAAGCCAGGCAAGCATCCTGAACCGCTGGTGTATAGCAAGCCTATAGCTTTACATTTTACACAGCCACACCAACACCACATGTAGACAGCCTGTTTCGGACTTTTTGGCCCTCCTCAGTACATGGCAGGGGATTGATATGGCTGTATGGGATAGGGCTTGGACCAGTACAACAGAGTACTTTATATTGTTAAGGAGGATATCATGAGCGCACTTCCTTCTCTAGTGGTGAGCGAGGCTGAAGTCCTGCAACTCCTGGCAAGGCTAAACACCAGGAAAGCCCCTGGACCGGATGGAGGGTCTCCAGCCTGCCTGAAAACTTGCTCCAGGCAACTAGCTCCCGTTCTCTCCGCCATCTTCACCAAATCACTAAGCGAAGGAACAGTCCCCAGATGCTTCAAGAGGTCGACCATCATACCTGTCCCTAAGAAGCAGGGAGCCTCTAAGCTGAACAACTTTAGGCCGGTAGCCCTTACGTCCATCATAATGAAAACCCTGGAGCGAGCGGTCCTTTCCAACCTCATGATCTCCACCCTGCCCTTTCTAGACCCCCATCAGTTCGCGTATAGGGCAAACAGGTCCACTGACGATGCAATAAACATCTGCCTAGAGTTCATCTATGACCATCTGGACAGACCAGACACGTACGCTAGAATACTACTCCTGGACTTTAGCTCAGCGTTTAACACGATCTGTCCGCGCATCCTACAAGAAGAACTAGCCACACTTGGTGTGCACCCAAGCCTGCGCCTCTGGATCACAGACTTTCTCACCAACAGGACCCAATCTGTCAGGCTGGGTGAGATCCACTCACAAATTAAGACCACGAACACAGGGGCCCCTCAGGGCTGTGTCTTGTCTCCACTGCTGTTTTCCCTCTACACAAACAATTGCAGATCCAAGGCAGATTCGGTCAAGGTCATTAAGTTCGCTGACGACACCACCATTGTTCGTCTCGTCACCAAGGACAACATCCAGGAGTACTGTCAGCAGGTGGAGAGAATCTCTCACTGGTGCAAGGAGTACAAGCTAGTGCTCAACACCGCAAAAACTGTTGAGCTAATCGTTGACTTCAGGAAATCCGCTCCCACCCCACCTCCAATTCACATTGATGGTACGGAAGTGGCCAGAGTGTCTTGCGCCTGTCTCCTGGGCACTACCATCTCCAGTGATCTCAGCTGGAGGCCCAACATCACCGCCACCCAAAAGAATGCCCAACAGAGACTCAACCTCCTTCGTCAGCTGAGGAAGTTTGGCATGGCCCCAGAGATCTTGACCAGCTTCTACTCCGCCACCATTGAATCAATTCTCTGCTCTTCCATCCTGGTCTGGTACTCCGGCACCACCACCAGCGACAGGCTCACACTTCAGAGGGTCATCAGGGCAGCGGAGAGGGTCATTGGAAGACCTCTCCCTGCACTTGACCTCCTACACAAGAGAAGGCTGAGAGCGAGGGCGCTGAGGATCGCTAATGATCCCTCTCATCTGGGCCACCGCTACTTCTGTCAGCTCCCACTGGGATGGAGGCTTCGGGCCATCTCCACAAGGACTGCCAGACACAATAACTCTTTCTTCCCCTCGGCCGTCAGCCTCCTTAATTCCCTTCACATACTCCCATCAGCAAACACAAACTAATTGCTGACTGGCCATTCTAAGTCTGACTGGCCATTCTATGACTTTTGGAACTGTTACGGGTAACATGAACCGCTGGCCAAGTATGTAACGCAAACGTATTACAATAATGTAGATGTAACTTGTCCTTTGTGTATAGTGTTATGTGTCAACTTTTCTGTTCTTGCTGTTCTATACTACCTATCGGAGCTATTATGTACTGTGCCAAATCCAATTCCGGGCATGACCCAGTCATGCTTGGCGAAATAAAGATTCCTGATTCCTAATTCCTGATCCTGAGTAACCAAGCAGCTTGGGGTGACCCAAACCACTAACTGAAGTGCCAGAATTAAAGACCAGGTTGCAAGGGCATAACTACCAATCATGGGGCCCCCAGCAAGGGGGACCCCAATGGCCGCCCCATTTTCCTTGCATACCCCTGGTGACCCTCAGAGGCAGAGGGCGCATCTCACAAGGGTCATAAAACAAGTGTGGACATCATAATCTTCACACCCATAACAAGTGTAGCCACAAAAACACCTGATCTGCAGGGCGGACCCCTTTATCAGAGGAAGTGAAGTAGTACTTAGGACCCCCTTTCAGCTCTGCCCCCCTGCAGTTGCAGCGGCTGCCCCCTGTAGTTATGCACCTGCCAGGTTGCTGTCTCTGCATACATAGTGCTTGTATACTATTTACTCTTTTGAGAAAAGAACCACAAACATAACTCTGCAGGCTTAAACTATTGGCCGCTGACCATTTTTTTTCTTTTTCTTCAATAGCCATATAAGTTAAAAATCCTTGAGCGCATTCACAGGCCTAATTACAAGCTGCAGGACTTGTAAAGCGGGTAAGTTAAATAACATAACAATATAAAGTAACAGTATAAAGCTTTTTATTACCTAGCTATATCAGCAACTCTATTGGCAACGTGGGATCCAAGTGATAAAATGAGGCCCTGGTATATTTAACACCCGAGGAGCTACACTTCCTTATTTACTAAGCTATTCATAGATCAGTGAAACAGTGGACAAGATAAAGTATGTTGTTATTTCTGATGTACAAAGTTAGACGTACTGCTTTCTCATGGAGAGGAATGTGGTCACAATATATGACCAGTTTAGATAAAGCTACACATCTATTTAGAGCAGCCTAAACACAGGGACTGCACTCTGCATGTAATATTAGCAGGCAGGGGCACAACTACAGGGGATCAGCCCCTGTGTCTGCAGAGGGGCCCAGAGGTGTAAGGGGCCCCTATTAACCCTCTATCCCTCCAATGCTCCAGATATGGTGTTTTTGTGGCTACACTTGTTATGGGTGTGAAAACAATGATGGTCAGGGCTAGGATCCTAAGAGATCCGGGGCACCTTTGGGCATGTCAGAAAAAACTGGGTGTGGCCATGCACCAGAATGTGGTTGTGGCCATGGGAGGAGCCAAATTTACATGACCTTAACAGTGTAAAGCATAGCGGAGATGCCGCCGCAACAGGGAGCGGCATGGCGGCTATCTCCGCGTCTCAGCCGGCAGTTTCCAATACACAGGTACATGATGGAGTTGTGCCTGGGACTATGGTGAATGCGGGGGAGGCCGCCGCAGCGCTGAGCGACATGGCGGCTATCCCCACATCTCAGCCAGCGGCCTCCGCCGCGCTTTTACATGATGGAACTGTGCCTGGTCCCTCAGTCGCACATAGACTGAGGTCTACGCACGCGCGCGCGCGCACAGACAGGACCTTTATGCAAGCAAAAGGGAAGTCAGCTGATCAGCCGGTCAGCTGACTCCAACACTGATCCTGATTGGCTGAGTGACTGGGGCGGCGCTAAGGAGCGCTCCCAGTATATATAGGACATGCCTGTCAGTTGTTCCTCGTCTGCTGTTGCAAATGCTACGTGTTAGCACTCAGACCTAGTCAGATCCGAAAGTGTGACTAGAACAAGCAGGAGCTGGGGATCCCCACTTAGCCAGATTCTGTTGATAGCTTAAAGTACTAATTGAATTGCATTATTTGTTATGACCCTCTGCTAGCCTTGACTACTCTTCCGTCTTTTGATTCTGTGCCTTTACCTATCTGATCTAGTTGCCGACTTAGCTTATACCTCACTCTGATTCAGTCTTCTGCCTTTGTACTGTATCTGTCTGTGTGTTGCCGAACCTGCTTGTCTGACTCTTCTGCCCTCAACAGTGAGCTTAGTTCTGGTGAGGGATTCTCAATTTAGTAATCATCTGCTCCTCAGGTTGATAGCTGCAGTACAGTCTGAATCAACTGCTCCTCAGGTTTATAGCTGCAGTACAGTCTGAATTACCTGCTCCTCAGGTAGATAGCTGCAGCACAAAATCACCTGCTCCTCAGGTAGATAGCTGCAGTATAGTCTTAATCACCTGCTCCTCAGGTAGATAGCTGCAATACAGTCTTAATCACCTGCTCCTCAGGTGACTAGCTACGCGGTACTGTCTGGATCTCCTGCCCCTCAGGTGATCACCTGCTGCAGTACAGTCTGAATCACTCGCTCCACGAGTGATCAGTATACATTGTCTTACTGTGCATCACCCACTCCTCGGGTGAACCTATATTACTAACTCATCTGTGTCTCCAGCCTGCTGGAGTACTGATTACAGTGTTCGTTAGAGATACCTCCTTTTACCAGCTCCTCTGGGATAGTGGGTATCTCTATCCATATTTACTGTTGCACCAAACACTTATCTTACACCTGGGTGTCCTGTGTCTTGCTATACTTGCATTATTGGTGATTCTGCAGATCACCACATAATCAAGTATAACATCTGTAATATTGGTGATACTGCAGATCACCAATAATCAGAAAATCAGTTCTTGCTGACACCGATCGATACAAACAGCAGTTTGAGTAGGTCTGCCCAGCAAAATATTGGATGAAGTCCCACCCCCCATTAATACAAAAAAATGCAGCATATCACATAAATAGGCTGTGTCACTTAAACATAACTATCTCTCATTGAGGCATCACTACTCCCAGCATGCCCCACATAGAACAACCACAGCTCCCTGCATGCCCCCATAAAGGCATCACAGCATCGTACATAGCATCACAGCACCCAGTATGTTGACATAGAGCACATGTGTTGAACTCCAGGCCTGGAGGGCCAAATCCATGCCAGTGTTTAGGATGGACTGAGAAAGAGAGGAATGTGTTCTACCTGATGGACCACACCTTTCCTGAATCAGACCCATCAATTCATTTGAGCTGTGTCAAAAATGTGTGAGGACCTCGGTCCTTGAGGGACCGGTTTGACATCCCTGACATAAAGGCACCATAGCACTCAGCATACTCTCATTGCTGTATGCTGTGGTGCCATGCTGGGTGCTATGGTGTCATGCTGTAGGTGCTATGGTGCCTCTATGGGGCACGCTAGGTACTGTAATGCCATGCTGGGTGCTGTGGTGCCATATTAGGTGCTGTGTAGTGCCATGCTGAGTGCTGTGGGGTATGCTGGGTACTGTGTAGTGCCATGCTGGGTACTATGCTGGGTGCAGAAGCGGCCTTTGGGGGTGGCAAGTGGGGCGATCGCCCAAGGTCCCGCACATGAAGAGGGCCCCGCATGTCATTCCTGCCATACCATGCTCATTTTGGTGGTGGTGAAGGAAAGGTCTACAGAAGTCTAGCTGTTTGTGTTCTGAGCAGTGTATCATTTACAAATACTCAGATTTTCCTATTTTTGTTTTACACACCTTATATTTTTCAGCGCCCCCTCTTTTTATTGCTTAGGTTTTTTTCTTCAGCATGCTTTACTGGACTATGCCGTTTGTATTTTTGTAATGAATTTCTGCACTGACATGAAGCTTGCCAAATGTCAGATTAAGGTAACGTGCAAGAGCCTCAGCCTAAGGGCCCCAGGGGCATTTAGGTCAGTCAAGCATGGACTGCAGCTAGAGGGGGCTCAGGCTGGAGCTTCCAGACTGGCTTGGGATTGGTGCTAGGTTTCATGGGGAGCTAGGGATAGGTAGAGGCTGGCTGGGGAGCTAGGGACAGGTACAGTTTGATTACATTACGTATTGTAATTGTTCCTGTAATGGTTGGCTTAGGGGTCTTCAACAAGTTTTTAAACAATAATAAGGCATACTGCTTTAGAGGTGGACAAGCCCGTGACTGTGGTGGTACGGTACATGGCCTTCACTTATGCCTCTAGGCCCCGCATATGATACTCGCCCCAGGCCCCGCGTACTCTAAGGCCGGCTCTGGCTGGGTGCCATTACTTTGCCTGGGAAACATCTGGGGTACCCCAGAATAGATTAGGGGCATGTGCCACTGATCTTTGGGCCTGGCAACGCCCCAGATGATGGTCACACTTGTTTTATGAGCCTTGTAAGATGGAAACCAACTTGTGAGGATTACCAAGGGAAGGCAAGGAGAGGGTTGTGAACTTAAGGGGGCCTCAGCAGAGTTTTCCTGGGGGGGGGGGGGGGGGCATGATTTGTAGTTATGATCCTGTTAGCAAGTAACAGCACTAGTCATATGTCTTGCCTTTTATGAAAAAAAAAAGATAGAAAACTCAGGGTGAGCCCATGTGCTTATACCTAAAGGGTACATTAGACTATTAGGTGGTTTTCACAGGTTTGACATCTGCTTGGAAGATACAAAGGAGATAAATAAAGAGCCCTTGATAGTGTAGTATGTTACTGTCTATGGTTGTATTGAAGTAATGAAGGAAAGGTACTCACAAAGGTGGGTTACAGCTAAGGCAATCACTGTGACAGAAGGTGGGGAGATCATTAGACCTGATCCCACTCAGGTTAAAAAGTCGCTCTCTGAAGATAGGAAAAGATCACGGGGTGACACCCCTCTACCAACAGTGGACTTAAAATGCAGTGTAGATAATTTAACAGAGACACCAAACTAGAATCAAATATTTAAAAAGAGAGATAGTGGTGGACTTACCCCACACCAAGTAGACCTGCAACAGTCAATTAACAGCAAAAATTCTCTTCAATTCGTATCTCCAAATTTTGCAATGCATTTCATGGGTCTATGCCCTCCTCATCAGGCTATAACAGGAGCAACTGCTATACAGCTTTAGCCAGCCAAAGCACCTCCATCGGAGGCAACATTTGGAGTTATGAATAAAAGAGGCACCAAAGTGGTGTAGTGGATAGCACTCTCACCTTACAGTGCTGCATCCATTTTGGAATCCCAGCCTGGGCACTATGTGCACAGAGTTTGTATGTTCTCTCTGTGTCTATGTGGGTATTCTCTGGACACTATGGTTTCCTCTCACATCCCAAAAAACATACAGTTATGTTAACTAGCTTCTCCCTAAAAAAATGGCCTTAGACTAAGATGGACATATGTGAACAGCAAGTATTATCAGCTCACCAACTTTGCGATTTATAGCAAACTCTTTATTGTGCCAATATCCACAGGTCCAACAATTGTTTCGGGGGGCCTCAAGGTCCCTGAGGCCCCCAAAACAAATGTTGGCACAATAAAGGGCTTGCTATAAATCACAAAGTTGGTGTGTTGATAACACTTGCTGTTTGCATTGGGCCGGTGTTACTGCCTATACCACTTTATCAAGCACCCTTGAATTTTGAGTGTGCCAACTCTACCTTGGGACATTGTCCTAAGATGGACATTTGGCTATGGTAGGAATTAGGGAATACGTTGTGAGCCCCTCTGAGGGACAGTGACAGTATATACTCTGTAAAGTGCCGCGGAAGATGTCAGCGCCATATTAATACTTAAAGCGGACCCAAACTCTTCCACAGCACACATTGAAATGTTTTCATTCAACATATAAGTGCTGTAGAAATGAATTGCACTGTGCTCTGTGTGCTTGTTTAGCTACATCAAAGTGTAATTAGTTTATCAGCAGCTGTGACTTACAGCACTGCCTCAAAGCCTAAGACTTCTTGTGTTACCTGAAACGTTAATTCAGTTAAAAATTCAGGGGCTTTCCATAAATTGACATGATTGTTTCACCTAAAGGTTATCATACTCTGGCTAACCTTTTAGAGCAGAGAGTAAGTTCTGAGTTTAGATCCACTTAAATAATAAAATGCTGCTAGCACTGAAGTGAACTGTCCTGTAACCTCAAGTGGCCTGGCACTTGTTTTTTCCAGGAGTAGAGAAACATTCTTTCAAAGGAAAAATGAGCCACAACGAGCTTATGTGAATGAGTCCAATAAAGATTGTGCCTAGCAAGGTGCATGCTGGGAGACTTACATGAGCAAAACCTGCAGGCAAGCCTACCAAGTTTCTGCCTTTCTGATGCTTTCTGGGGCTCAGGTATCCCTGATCCGTACATTCATTTCAGATGAGTAATTCAAACATATTATAGCCAGAAAATTAGTATTTCAACTACGTAAAGAACCAATTTTTTAGGAAGTAAACAATGACAGTCTCCATATTTCTGTCACGACAAATTTACTGCAGCAGGAGACAACAACTCCATAATTCCTCCGTTTAATGTATTTTATATATTTAGTGTTTGGGACACCTGCATCTTTCTTTAACACGGGAAACTAATTTGTTATACTTTTACTGCTGTTGTTGTCTATGAGTCATTTCTACGCACCGTTGCACTGGATTTTGTCCTATAAGTGTTAGTCATCAAATGAAGCACATACAGTAAGCTTGATAAAGAACTTCTAGCTCTGAACCCACAACCTTCTTACATCAAAGTCACATTGTGAAGGTTGTATCATTTGTGTAATGAGCTGTTTGATAATAGCAACTTAATGTTTAAATACTGAATGGAAGATAAATGAACGATTGTACGTTATTATCAAGGTGAAGTAGCTAAAGTTTTTTTTCTTTCTGCTAAGGCAAGATAGACGTAACGGAAAACTACGCTTTCCTGATAAATTACACACAGCTTTAGCCAAAGACGTTGGCATCTTAGCATTTCTTTGAAATAATGCACCAGGCCATCCAAGAAAATGACTGAAATTAGAAAATGATTTGGCAATCAGAAATGTATGTATTACTTTGGTTAACACAGGGAAAAATGATGGAGGTTATTAAATCTTACCTTAGGGCGATGTCACACCAGCAACTTTGTGGCAGACATTTGTAGATGGCCACTACAACATAAGTTTAGGAAGTTACAAGTTTCTGCTGACACAGCTGGGATTAATTGTTGTGTACCCTTCATAATATAAATAATAACACTTAACTTATTATTTTAAGCACTTAAAGGACTTCCGTGGTGAAGTCCATCACTCGGGGTCCTCACTGGCCATCCACAATGATGGCGACCCGCCGGCAGGATCAGCTCTTCTGCGCCTGCTCATGTCATCTGGCGCATGTACCTGCGCACAACTACTGCATAGGCGCAGTACACACCAGATGACGTGAACGCATGGGCACAGGTGTCCACGCAGGAGCAGAAGAGCCGAGCTCGTCGGCGGGTCGCCATCATTGCAGGCGGACAACAAGGACCACCGGAGCTGCGGCGAGGCACTGAGACTGCTGCTCTGGGCTGGAAGAAGCCCCAGGTGACTAAAACATACATAGATTTATTTTACTTCGCCTCAGAGGTCCTTTAAGTACCAGCAGTCTCTGGCCCCTTAAAGATTAAAGGTACAAAAACCTATGTCACGC
Organism: Hyperolius riggenbachi; assembly: GCF_040937935.1. NCBI lineage: Eukaryota > Metazoa > Chordata > Amphibia > Anura > Hyperoliidae > Hyperolius > Hyperolius riggenbachi. The sequence continues at coordinate 109,562,014 of NC_090646.1, read as the reverse complement.
CACACAGACCCGTCGCTCCCCCCATTTGCACCGACATTGCAGCCCACTCACTCTGCTGATGCTATGACAGCAGAGCTCCATGAGCGAGTCACGAGCTAATTCTATTGGCTCCTGACCCTGTGAAGTCCAGTCTGTGCTTCCTTATGAGCTGCATTGCATAGGAGGATCTTAGGCTTACACAGTTCAGACATATTAATAACCATGCATGCCCCGTACACTCCCAGTTCCTCCTGCTGCTACACACAGCCATACGGAAACACCCACAAAGCGGATACACAGAGTGGACAGAACGGGGGCTATAGCAAAAGCATGGAGGGGAGGCCAGGCAAACGAAGGGGCCACACAGTCTCTGGAAACCTCCTACATTGCACAGACATGCAGAACTTATGATGATTTTGTCACCTCAGGTTTACTATAAAGTTAGATTTCCTACGAAGATTACAGGTCTATTTTCTTAATTAAAATGAGTCATCAAATACTTACGTTAAGTATTTCAAGAGGTGATAGCAATAATTTTATTTAAATTCCAGTGAATACTTCTAGAGGGCTCTAAAAAGCTACAATTTGAAAAATGTATCCTTCAAATTCGTGAAAAGTGGAGCACTTTACAAAAAAACAATTATCTCGGTAGAGAGATGTAGAAAAGTTTCTCCATAGCTACAGAAATCGGTGAAGTAACCCTGAAGTGAGAAGGATATGAAGGCAGCAATATTTATTTTCTTTGGAACTATGCCAGTTGCCAGGCAGCTCTGGTGATCCTGATCCTCTAATACTTTCAGCCACTGACCCCGAAATGAGTACAAACATTAGGTGATCTGCTTAAAGCAGCAGGGACAGCCATACTATCCCAGGAAAATAACCACATGTATAAGTAGATAAATACTTGTTCTGCTTACTTAAATAACAATTGTATTGCAATGTCCATATTTTGATTTCAGTCAATTTTATATAAGAAATAAAGAGAAAGCTGTTCCTGGCATTTTCCATCTTTACTTCCCCTGACTGAAGCCAATCCTCATGAAATGTCCTCCCTTACCGTTCTTTCTCCTAGAAACTGCACTGTCATATCTAGCTTTGTTTGTAAACACATGTGATCACAGCATAGATCGTATTTCAGCAGCTTCTCCCTTCTCAGCCTCGTGTTACACTGAACAGCCAATCAGTGAGGAGCAGGAATGTGGGAGGGGAGATGACAAGCTTCCTTCTCATCACCAATGTACCAAATAAAGCCAGGCTGACTGAGACAAGATTAATTACAGCAGAAACATTTATGATTAGATTGGAATGCTTGCAATGCAGGGTAAGGTTGCAGGCTGTATATTAAACACAGAGCAATGAGTAAATGGAATGTGATTTTGTGGCTGACAATCCCACTTTAAAGTCTGGCCATAATACCCTCATGCTTGTTTCAGGTGTGTGATTCAGCTGTAAGGTATAATTAACCCAAAAGGTAGTCACTGAATTTGCTGGGCCTTGCAAAGTACAGGACTTAGCAAGGGCCAGCTGCGACTGACTGACAGGGTTGTATATGCAAGTGTCAGTGGGCCACACAAAAAAAAACAAACAAAGAAAACAGATCACAGGAACCACATTTGCTCTCAAAAGAACTGTAGTGGGGTGTCTCTCCAGCAACCTCTCCCTTCTCTAATTACTGCAGCCACACCGAGTGAGGATAATGGCCGACGCAGCTGCCTTATATAAGGGGGGGGGGGGGGGGCTCCAGGAGGGAGTGTAGCCTGATTGGCTATCATGTGTCTGCTGACTGTGATGTAGAGGGTCAAAGTTGAGCCTAATGATGTAGTATAGGGGGCGGGTCGAACTCGCATATAGTTCGCGGTTCACACGAACGCGAACCATCGATGTTCGCACGAATACGTTCGCATGCAAACCGTTCGGGGCTCAGGTGAAGTAGGGTGAGCTGGAAACGTTCTCCTAAACATAAAATGTTTCCAAAATAAAGAACTTATCTTTGCAATGCACCTTAGAAAATATTACGCCTTTGAAACTTGATTTCTTTCCAAGCTGTCTGTAATCTTAAATACTTAGCAAGATTGGTGGTTGATTAGATATGTTTATATATCCGCAACAACTTTTGTTTAGGAGTTCAAGACATGTCAGGGAGGGTCAAAGGGATGGCGAGGTCCAGATCTGAGCCAGTTATGGCTAATGCTTGTTTACACTCTAAATTCTTAAAAAAACACTTAAGTCCCACCCTGTAGGAATCAAAAATATGCTTAATGGCCCAGTTTACCTAAACCAGAATTTGCAGTGGAATTATGATCTGAGTAGTACACACTTGACCCAGCTACAAAAACACAAAAGCATATTATGAAGAAACTGAGGGCATGATTGCCAAGAGGAAACTCAAAATGAAAACATTACCAAAATATTGATAGATAGACATCCCTCAAACGTGCTTACATTTTCCTGAAGTGAAAATAAATGTATATAGATAAATGTATCTCTAATCAGCAGTTAAGTTCAACCTTACCCAACCGCGGAAGCATTTCCATCATCTTCATAGATACAGAATGTGTCAACCAGCTGTGGTCTCGCAATGCATTTGTACATCACTAGGGACTCACAGGATCAAGTTCCATCCACAAGTTGAGGTGAAACTGTGCATGTGTGCATACCTATAGTCTAATGTCAGTACCATAGTCTATTCTAAAGGCCTGTACCCACAACGCGATGGCCAGTGATACGTTGAGCGATGAGCAATCATTTCCAGGATCTCGCGTATTGGGTACATGCGCGTGACCACATAAACAACGCTTAGGATCTAGCGGCGATAACAACCGTCATGGTGGATTGGATCTTTAAGATCTCAGAAGACTCCACGCAAAGTACCGTGATCGTTTGACTTCCTGTTCGCACCCGTTGTGTGCCGTCGTGTGACATTGCACATGCTCGCCTGCCGGAAGTTCGATCGTGGAACACTGATCGAGAGGGGGATGTCACTGGATCCATCTACCTCCGTCGGGTGATGAGTATTCAGCTTTTGTTAAGCTTGGGGGTGTAATCTCCACAGTCAGCATACAACACATAAACTGACGTGAAGGAGGTACACACACCAGCACAAGGGATCAGGATATCCCCAGTTTAGTGGAGGAGAGGACCGACTCCAATAGGAGATTGTGGCGCACAGAGCCGGTGCAGATCTGAACAGCCACAAACACTTTCGTAATAACGTCTCAGCGCAAGGTAGCGCTGAGCGCATAAACCAGGACTGAGGAGATCAGGACAGGTAGACAGAATGAACGCTTGCTAGCTAGCGATTACTTAGCGACAGCAAGCGTCCAAAACCAGACAGACTGGAATGAGGCAGCCAATGCGTTGCGGCGATGGCGTGCCTCACAAAGACAGGACAGGAGAGACAGGAAATAGCAGGATCGAGATAGATGAACGTAACACAGATAAATATACAATAAGTATGTTTTCCTAGCGTATTACAATTACAGCTATCAATGAAACTATTCGTAACGTCTGACTAACATATGTATATATTGGCAATGAACCGATATATGACATAAGCAGGAACTCTGACTAAGACTGAAGTAATACAGGGAACAGGACTCAGAAGGATTCGCTATCTCTTCGCAGAGATGAACGCAATCCACAAACAGGACCAGGAACAGGATAACTAGCTCAGCACGGGTGTTCACGATACGCGCAAACTACCAAAACGTGCTGGAAAACTGACTAGCTGAACACAGGAAATAAACAGTTCGTGTACGTATATATCAGTGACACTGATATATTAACGTAACACGAATACAAGGAAAATAACAAAATGCGCAAGTATGCGTATATATTGGCGATGAACCAATATATGACACAAGACAAGCAAGTAGCAACTTCTAGAACAAGAGCAGAACTAGGAGGACTCGCTGACCCCTTCGCAGGAGTCAGCGCAGTCCACACGGACCAGGAACGAGGTGGGGCACGAGCAGAGTAACAGATAGAGTCTGAAACTATGATAGCCCATGAGGCATTGCAGGAAGCAGTTCTTTATACTGAGGTCATCCAATGGGAGCAGACCTGCAGATTCCCACACAAGTGAATGGTAATTAATCACAGGCTGATAGCAGGAAAAGGCAGACAATGATATGCAGCCTGCAGGAAAGGGACCGCCCCTCCACTGCAGCAGACAATGTTTGTTTACACAAAAGCATATTAAACTGTCATAAACTTCAGAGCGACTGCAGATGGAATCAGCAACTAGTTTAAGTGCAAACCAAACTATGCAAGCAAATGCATGTAATGACATTAGAACTGCTTGGTTTGCAATACCAGTGCAGTCAGCAGTAAACGCTACAGAAGCGATCATAACAGTACCCCCTCCCTTAAACGCGGCCTCTGGACGCCTATGAAAACTGACATATTTCTCCTGAACCACCCAAACCAAAAAATCAGAAGTGGGAAATCCAGCAAACTGATCTGACTGAAAATTCATGAAGGTCGGATCCGTCCGACAAAACCAAATTCCCGAATCAGTCTCACCAAAACTAGACCAATTGGAACCAGAACCTACCGAACCATGCCCGTCAGCACTACAAGCCTCAGTGTGACACCCATCAGAACCACGACTTCCAGAAAACAACCCCAAGAAACTCTCTGCGCGATACCCACCGCCTTCCAAGGACTGTCCAAAAACGCCAAAGCCTTTGCAATGCCCACCGGAACTGTCCCTACCAACACAAAACCCACCGTTGAACCAGTCCAAGGTACCAGGACAAGTTTCCTCAGAGATCTCCCAGAACACTTGGAAGCTCCAAAGAGATCCCCACAGGTCAGAACGCCCCTTAGGCTCACATGGAGAACTATCAAGAACCCCTATGGAACCCAGGGCAACTCCAGAGTCAGGGTCACAAGGACAAACATCAAGATCAGGGCTTTTAGGGACCAGAACCATCTCCGGGCATGCAGGCCAACCGGCAACATCAGAACATGTCTCCACTAGGGAAGCACGTGAGCACGCTAACACAGACACATCTGGGCAGTCTGGCATACGAAGCACATCTGGGCACACCGGCACAAGAGAAACCTCTGGGCATGTCAAGGAACTGCGAACCTCAAAGTCAGTCAAGACAGGACCGAAACCAGAACTGGGCAAAAAAAATTCATCATGACTAGACTTCATAGTTACTGGATTCTCACTAAAAACTGCAGGATCAGACTTAGATGTCGCTGATTCCAGCAGGGTTATTAACAAATCATGTTCAGGGGCATTTACAAGACAGGGCAAATCTTCTGATGTATGCACTGAACTAGACAGGGTTCCCATAGCTTCTTCTGGACTAGACAGAGACTCATCAAATACACTGGACTGGAGCTCATGAAGGGCTGCAAAACAAGTCAATATTGCAGCAATCCCCACTGAACTAGGCAATACTGAGTAACTCACTGGACAGGAAGGGGGCTCTGGAACTTCTGCCACACCGGCCAGAGAACCAGAATTTTCCAGGATACAGGGCTGGGTTTCAGAAACACTCATTAACCCGGACTGAAATTCTGAGATTTCTATTATTTTTTCCAGCGAGTCAGAATTATCCATGTTACAGGGCAAGACTTTTGAAACATTCAGAGGACAGGGCTGGAGTTCCTCGGCTGTTACAACACTGGAGAGGGACTCAACAACATTGGTTAAATCAGACTGTGTACAGGGCAAGGTATCTAACACACTTGCTGACGAGGACAATATTTCAATGGCTTCTGCTTCGCTGGGCAGAAATTCATCAAGTTTTATTAGAGCAGACTGTAATTCCAAAACAGCTGCTAGACAAGTGAATATTACTGCAACACCAACTGAGGTAAGCAGTGCTTCAGCCTCCTCTGCTAAAGGGTTTAAAGTATCCAAAGTACTGGGTGAAGCATAAGACTCTGCGACCACAGCTTCACTGGACAGGATCACTGAACAGTCCATATTGCAGGGCAAAACCATGGAAGCACCTGCTGGACAGCATAATGATTCTGTGACCTGAGTTTCATTGGAGAGATCTACTGCACAATTCATGGTACAGGGCAAATTTATTGGAAAATTTTCTGAACAAGGTAATAATTCTGCGATTTCAGGTTCACATAGCAGATGCTCTGAGCTATTCACGAAACTAGAGCGAGGTGTAGAAACAGGAAGATCAAGACACAATGTTTGCGCATCTGAATCACCATTCATTTGTAAAATTGGAAAATTCAGATGCTGGGGTTCTGAGTTTACTAGACAGGATTGCTGGGACTCGGAAACTGATGTAGTGCATCTATTGGCATCTGCTGGATCAGACAGGAGTTGAACTTTATTAACACAGGTAATTTCTGCAGAAGTGTTTGCAGAGACAGGCAAGATTTTTCTGGTGTCTGTTTCACTAAACAAAGAGTCATGAGTACTGGCTAGGCTGGACTCGAAAGTCAGCAGGACCTCTGGGTCCTCTGCTGAGAAATTTGTGCAGGGCAAGATTAAGGAAGTATTAGTAATTTCTGTCTTACTGGGAAGTAACACTGAGTTATCCATGGTACAGGGTGGAATTACAGGAACTTCAATTTCACACAAAAGGAGCTCAGAATCACTCGCTGAATCAGCCAAAGGTGCTGAAGCAGGCGAGTCCTCAGGAACTGAGGAAGTGGAACAATCTCCACTTGACAGTGTGTCTTCCCTGGTATCAACTGATTGAATTGCATAAAAATCGTCCAGAATCATTCTCCACACATCGATCAATGGAGCCACAAAGTCATACCCACACACACCAGTTTTTATTAGGTTATAAGCAGACTTAATGCATGCATTCAATACTAATTCACTTTTTGCACTGTAAAACTGACAAAATGAACTTGCATCTTTCTTCCATTCATAGACCAGAGCTTCCATCTCTCCTTTCTCAAATGGAGGATCCCATGCATATTTAACAGCTGAGCATTCCGGCTGATCATAGTTTGCAAATGTGTTAGTGGCAGAAACATACATTGGGTTATTTAGCAGGTGATTGGCCGATTTCTTATTCCTAAGGATCTCCAATACCTGTAGCAAGTATTGAACTGTAGTGTATGCAAATTTCCCTTGCTGCACGAATAAATTGATCTGTTCAATACTCTGTAATATATCTTCATAATCATATTCAGATAATTCATTTAAACAAGAACCTTTATTTTCCCTGGCTAGCAATGAAAGTTCATTAGTAGTTTCATAGGTCCATTTGACTCCCCTGAATGGTGACTGAATTTCATTATCTGCTAATGGTGGAGTCTCGTTACAGATCTGATGCGCAGTCGCCAAGGGCAACGACTCCGCTGATTGTAACGCTTTTCTTTTGGAGCGTTTACGTTTGGCTTTAGACCCTGCTGCCTTAGCAGAAGAAAAGTTATCAGAACAATTATCTGCTTGCTGATTATTTTTGTAGGCAGTAGAAGGAGCAGCTGATTGACAAGCTGCCAGGAGCTTATCAAAAGGGCTAGGCAAATCGGTTTTGCGCAGCCAGTTATGGATCACAAACGCTAGAAATTCCAGTGGTCTTTCTTTTAAATTGGTATGATCCAAGACATCGTAGGCCCACTGAAACAATCTTCCCTTAAATAAAACATAAACTAGCTGGGGGGCCCACGTTGAAACAGGAGTAGCCTGGAGCTCAGGATTGGCCAGGAACCTGGCACATTCGGAAAAAAACTCATTTTCTGTTTCAGAATTGAGCTTCTCAAATTTCTTAAAGGAACAGGAACCATAACAAACAGTGTCATTTTTGCTGGGAACCCCCCCCACAATGGGGATTGGTAATGGGGCTATCATAATGTTAAGCTTGGGGGTGTAATCTCCACAGTCAGCATACAACACATAAACTGACGTGAAGGAGGTACACACACCAGCACAAGGGATCAGGATATCCCCAGTTTAGTGGAGGAGAGGACCGACTCCAATAGGAGATTGTGGCGCACAGAGCCGGTGCAGATCTGAACAGCCACAAACACTTTCGTAATAACGTCTCAGCGCAAGGTAGCGCTGAGCGCATAAACCAGGACTGAGGAGATCAGGACAGGTAGACAGAATGAACGCTTGCTAGCTAGCGATTACTTAGCGACAGCAAGCGTCCAAAACCAGACAGACTGGAATGAGGCAGCCAATGCGTTGCGGCGATGGCGTGCCTCACAAAGACAGGACAGGAGAGACAGGAAATAGCAGGATCGAGATAGATGAACGTAACACAGATAAATATACAATAAGTATGTTTTCCTAGCGTATTACAATTACAGCTATCAATGAAACTATTCGTAACGTCTGACTAACATATGTATATATTGGCAATGAACCGATATATGACATAAGCAGGAACTCTGACTAAGACTGAAGTAATACAGGGAACAGGACTCAGAAGGATTCGCTATCTCTTCGCAGAGATGAACGCAATCCACAAACAGGACCAGGAACAGGATAACTAGCTCAGCACGGGTGTTCACGATACGCGCAAACTACCAAAACGTGCTGGAAAACTGACTAGCTGAACACAGGAAATAAACAGTTCGTGTACGTATATATCAGTGACACTGATATATTAACGTAACACGAATACAAGGAAAATAACAAAATGCGCAAGTATGCGTATATATTGGCGATGAACCAATATATGACACAAGACAAGCAAGTAGCAACTTCTAGAACAAGAGCAGAACTAGGAGGACTCGCTGACCCCTTCGCAGGAGTCAGCGCAGTCCACACGGACCAGGAACGAGGTGGGGCACGAGCAGAGTAACAGATAGAGTCTGAAACTATGATAGCCCATGAGGCATTGCAGGAAGCAGTTCTTTATACTGAGGTCATCCAATGGGAGCAGACCTGCAGATTCCCACACAAGTGAATGGTAATTAATCACAGGCTGATAGCAGGAAAAGGCAGACAATGATATGCAGCCTGCAGGAAAGGGACCGCCCCTCCACTGCAGCAGACAATGTTTGTTTACACAAAAGCATATTAAACTGTCATAAACTTCAGAGCGACTGCAGATGGAATCAGCAACTAGTTTAAGTGCAAACCAAACTATGCAAGCAAATGCATGTAATGACATTAGAACTGCTTGGTTTGCAATACCAGTGCAGTCAGCAGTAAACGCTACAGAAGCGATCATAACAGCTTTATGTAATTTTGGGGAGAAGCAATTCACTTATCAATATGTTTTGGAATGTTGACGGACACCAGAGTACCCTGAGGAAACCCAACTAAATACAGGAAGGACATACATACATGCTTATCATCTAAGAGCATGTGACTTTCGATAAATCCAGGGCAGTTTTTATAGGACCACTTATTATCACCATTGGTGTCAGACTAGATGTATTATTAAATAAAGCCTATATTTTTTTTTTTAAGCTCTAATAATTCTTTATTTGAAAACAATATATTTTTTCCCCTCTAATTCCTTGAGTAGGATCTTGAACGTAAAAACTCCCAGCTATTCTTCATGGCCTTGTAAAGAAGTCTTTCCCGGTGTTACCCAGACATATAAGGCCCTTGAGAAAATAACATCATTTGGATACATTTTAAGGCGTTTTGATCATAGCACATGTATTTTGTCGAAGAGATTTGTTGCTGTTGTTTTCTCTTGTAGAGTCTCCGGAGATATCTATAGGTTAACCAGTTTTGATGGTAATATCAATCATTGCAACAAAAAGCAGAGCGGTTCATATTATTACAGTTTCAGGGTGGATAGAGAGGAAAAAACAATTCACAGATCGTAAAAGTAACACATATATAACCATTGATTTTCTTTTCCTATGCTCACACTTAGGTTTATTTCTACGAGGATATAAGGCAGAACGCATGAAATACACAACGTGAAGCCATAACGGTATTCCTAATACCGGAATTTAAAGTGTACCATCACAATAAAACATCAAAGGCTTTTAAGATACACACGGCACACAAGTATAAAATTAACAACATGGCTGGATACAGGTTTTATTTTTTATTCCAGTAGGAGAGGCCGGTAGCAACCAACAACCTTGTGAATAAATGACCTACTTCTGGCATCTGGGTAGAGAGAAGATAGGCTCACTGTTACTCTGGACAAAAAGCTTCCCTCCTGTCTCCCAGAAGGGACCTCTACTGGTAAGGGTGAAGATGAGCTGACTTGAATCAGGCCGTTCGAAAATTATGGGAGCACCATACTGGTACTTAAAAATTTCTGCAAGAAAAAAAAAACAAGTGCCCACATTGGCTATCATTCATAAAGCATTTCCGCATGTGGAAATGCTGAAAACAGCTCACTTTACCGACCTCTTAGGCCCCGTTCAGACTGCAGAACGCAGACCGCAACGCATGCGGACCGCAACGCGTACGAACGCACGCCATCCGCGTTCGTATGCGTTGCGTGGCTGATCCCATCACTGAAAAGTGAATGGGACAGCCACGCGTTTTTACAAAAAATGCGTGCAGCATGCGTTCCCGGACCGCACAGGTCCGGAACGCATGCAGTGTGAACATCAGACATTGCACTCTATGCAATGTCTGATGTTGTGCGTGTCGGCCACCTGCACGCGTTTCCAAAACGCGGCTGGAAACGCGTGCAGTGTGAACGGGGCCTTAGCAAAGTCTCCATTCATAAAGGCTCTTTCCGCATGTGAAGCTGACATTTCCGAGCAGAGCGATAAATCACCGCCTTTTGCGGTGATTATCATAAAAAATGTAACTAACTGTTAATTCATAAAGATTACCGCAAGCGGTATGAGGACGGGGAATACCGCCCCCTCTGATGTGGCGATAACCATGTTAAGCTAATGGAGACACAGACCTCCCAGGCAGCTGCAGTAGAGAGGAACACAGAGAAATTTATCAACTCCGCAGCTTCTCCTGTTTCCGCAAGCCTACAGCCTGCCTACCGCCAGCCTAGTTCGGGAAATCTCCGCACTCCTATCGCAACTGTATCCTTTTCTATGAATGCCCACACAGAAGTCTAAAATACTGGCAGCTGTGTTTTTCCGCACTGAATCTCACTACCGACAACACCTTTATGAATGATACCCATAGTGTATTTGACAGCAGCTGTTCTGGCTATTTTAAAAAAACTTTAAATATTTTGTTTGTAACATCTTTTTGTAAAGCACTTTTACATCAAACATCCTGGTTTTAGCATCAGAAACACTTCCTATAGCTATATTGCTGTATGTTGGTATGTAGCCCCGCCCTCCAACTGAGGCTTAGTTTAGGCTGTTTATTATGCGGAATTATCCTCACAGAGCACTCTGGGAGATTAGAGATTTTTCTACTGGCTTTAGAACTGTCAGTAAACAAACATTCTGCAGACTTCACCTGACAGCACTAAAGATGTAATACATTTCAGAAAGTAAATTAGAGAGAAGAAACCCTGACTATACCATTTATAATTGAATATTGTAAAAAAAATAAGCAATTTTATTAATTGTGTTACTTTTTGTACAGTCCAGTACAGAAATAAGGTGCAAATAATACATTCTCTCCACAGAGGTTTTTTTTTTTATATTATACTATTTATTTCTACAGATCTGCTTTAAATGGGAACATTATGTATTCATTTATATGCTATATAGGGATGAGCTTCAGATTTCTGCGGAATTCCGATGTCCGAATTTCCAATCGGAAATTGGCTTTCCATGGCGTAAATCCATATGCGGATTAAAAATACAAGATTTCAGAAATAAAATCTATTTTCCAAATTATAATAATAAATAGCAGCCTTTTTTCATCTGCATGATGACAAATATAAAAGATTTTACATTTATTGGAGGAACCCCTCCCTTCCTTTCAAATTGCCGGGACAGAATCCAGCAAACTGGTGGATTAGATGGTGTCCGGCAAAGGAGGAATTGCTAATGGCTGCCACCTGTATAACCCTAGTTATGAAAAGAGAAGGGTGAAAAGCATGCACTGAAATGCTCATAGCCTTGAAAGAGTGTTTATTTATCTTTTGTATGTGTCAGAGTGGTGCAACTAAATATTTTTAATTAAAAAAATGTTTGGTTTGGGTCCGCTTTAACAGAAAGCATTCCGACCATCATTAATGATGTATGATTAGAGGAAAAATAAATAAATAAATATGTATGTGTATATATATATATATATATATATATATATATATATATATATATATATATATACTAGCTGATGGCCCAGCATTGCCCGGATATGTATAGAGTATTCATATATGTTATCCCAGGTAATGTGTGTTTCAAATTTCAATCAAATCAGTTCAACCATTGTTGCGTTATTGAGTAACAAACATCCAAAAATTCAAACTTTCGCATTTATAATATTAGCGATATATATATACAGTATATATATATATATATACATACTGTATATATAGGTTTAGGCTAGGTTCACAGTGGGACGTTATTGTCCTGCGTTGTAAAGTCTTTTAACACAGCTTACAGCACTGCAATGATAAGTCTATGTGACGTTCACAGTGCGAGGTCAGCGTTGCGGTGTAACATGTTGCATTATGGTAACACACTGCTTCAGTGTGTTACCTCTAGATTACCATAAAAAATAGCTAAGCACCAAACATGATATAATGTACACTACATATTTTAATTAAATGAAAGCTAGGCCATAACAAAATCAAGGGACATCTGTGGAGATAAAAAGAATAATATGAATAATAATTCCAGGGACCAATGTTGAGTAGTGTAATCGTTTGTGGATTTGATCTGGAAGCTGGCCCTAAAATTGTTTATAAGATTTGAGAGCAAGCTGAGAAGTTCACAGTCCTCTATATAACTACATGTCGCCTCCGTGAGCACTTTACTAGCTATTCAAGAGAGCCCAGCATCCAAATATCACTTCAAAGGGCAGGAAAAGATGACGGCACGCAGACTTAGCATCTCTTAATTGTCCACCTCGTCTACTAAACACTACTGATCACTTCTATCACAATTAATTTCATAGAGCATGGTTAGTGCATGGAGACTGCACATGGATGTGCTTGCTGATATGTGTACGACCTGTACGTTGACTGTAGAGCTTATGTGAGAAGCTGCTTTTTACGAGCCAACATAGGGAATAGGATGCTTGCCAGCTGGTCCTGAATGTTGTTCCACATAAGAAAGTACATGTCGTCCTGAGGGTGAGGGATTAACACGTGCTAAATCAAATCTTGTCTAACTGCAATTTATAACAGTGCTAGACTTTAAACCAGAGAGCCCTGCGTGATGGAGGTGAGAATCCATCTCAGATCTCCATCACTTTTTTCTCCCTATACCGTATAAATCACATTTCTTAATATAGACATCTTTTCAGACTGATGTTCCAATGACGGATCTATAATTATCGATAGATAGGGAGCATATTTTGGATTGTGTTCTACATTACCTCTAAGAACTTAAAATCCTATTGCCCAGTTAGGTAAACAACAAGATAGATGTTGACGTGAATTGATGCTCTGGTTTGGATCTCTGCATACAGATATACTGTAGGGCAGGGCTCTTAAAGGGAAGGTTCAGGGACTATAAAAAAAAATAAATCCTTATCCACTTACCTGGGGCTTCCTCCAGCCCGTGGCAGGCAGGAGGTGCCCTCGGCGCCGCTCCGCAGGCTCCCGGTGGTCTCCGGTGGCCGATCCGACCTGGCCAGGCAGGCGGCCAGGTCGGGCCTCTTCTGCGCTCCATTGTGCGGTCCACGCCGGCGCGCTGACATCATCGGACGTCCTCCGGGCTGTACTGCGCAGGCTCAGAACTACTGAGCCTGCGCAGTACAACCCGGAGGACGTCCGATGACATCAGCGCGCCGGCGTGGACCGCACAATGGAGCGCAGAAGAGGCCCGACCTGGCCGCCGGCCTGGCCAGGTCGGGTCGGCCACCGGAAGCCTGCGGAGCGGCGCCGAGGGCACCTCCTGCCTGCCACGGGCTGGAGGAAGCCCCAGGTAAGTGGATAAGGATTTTTATTTTTTTTTCATAGTCCCTGAGCCTTCCCTTTAATAACATTATATGCACATGAATGTGGAGTTTAACCACTTACGCACCAAAAGTCTTTGGTTGGACCAGAGACTTTTTGATAAAAAAACAGAGATCACCGACGTTGCGCCGCAGGGACCTGTCTCTCTCGCTGTTCAAGCCGCATTCACGTTGCTGCAGCCCACGTTGCTGTGAGCCAATCAGCAGCAAATTAAATTGGCCTTGTGATTACTGTGAGCCAGTCCCAGCCAATCACAGTACGCGTAATTTAAATTTATTTTCTTTTTGTCTTAGCGTTGGAAATTGTGTATGCAATCACGCTGTGAAGCCACCGGAACGCACGATAATCACAATGCAACACACAAAGTGCAACTAGATAAAATCCCAATCGCAGTGCATTTGCAATCCCAATTTTAAGTGTAAGGCCCCTAACCTCATGCTTGTTGTTTTAGGTGCGTGATTCAGTTATGAAGTGTAGCTGAATAGGTCAGCAGGAGAACCAGGCAACTACCGTACATTGCTTGAAAGGAAATAAATATGGCAGCTTCCATAAACCTTTCACCACACTTAAAGTAAACCTTAAGTCAAAAATAAAAAAATGAGTTTTACTTACCTGGGGCTTCCCTCAGCCCCCTGCAGCTGATCGGTGCCCACATAGGCCTCGATTCATAAAGCATTCCCGCATTCGGAAATGCAGAAAACCGCTCACTTTACCGACCACACAGCAAAATATGTATTCATAAAGGCTTTTTCCGCATGAAAAGCCGACATTCGCGAGCAGAGTGATCAATCACCGCCTTGCGCGGTGATTATCATAGCAAAAGTAACAAATGTCAATTCATAAAGATTAGAGGTAGCGGTATGCGGACGGGTATTACCGCTACCTCTGATGTGGCGAGAAGCGTGCGGAATACAGTGCAGTGAATGGGACAGACCTCCCAAGCAGCTGCAGAGAGAACACCGCACGGAGGGATTCCGCCTGCTTCTCCTGTTTCCGCATGTCTCCCGACAGCCTAACGCCTGCCTACAGCGGAATATCTCCGCACGCCTGTCACAAGTAGCAACATTTTTATGAATTACCACCCTGAAGGCGGAAATACCGACAGCGGTGTTTCCCCGCTCAACGTTACCTTCCCGACAGCACTTTTATGAATCGAGGCCATAGAGTGCTCTGATGCTCCAGGTGAGTAAAACTCATTTTTTATTTTTGACTTAAGGTTCACTTTAAAGCCGGGGAGTAGCAAAAAATCATGGGGCCCCCCAGCAAAACTTTGATGAGGCCCCTTAAAGAGGCACTTAAGTCTAACAAAAAAAAAATAGTTTTACTCAACGCAGCCATCTCGTGCCCTCGCAGTCACTCACGGATCCTCCTGTCCCACACCCCGCCAGCTACCGTCATTTTCGACCGACAGGCTCACTGCACCTGCGCAGGCCTGGCCATGCGTCTCTTTCTTCACGTTTCTGTCTGCAGGCGCAGGACGGTATTGCAGACAGGAACGCAAGGAAGACTACACATGGCCAGGCCTGCGCATGTGCAGTGAGTCTGTTGACCAAAAACAAACGTAGCTGGCGGCGTGGGACAGGAGGATCCGTGAGTGATTGCAAGGACAAGGGACGGCTACAGGGGGGCTGGTAGAAGCCCCAGGTGAGTGAAAATGATTTTTTTAAGGCTTAAGGATCCCTTTAAGTTAAACCCAAGGTGAAAATAGTAATGAGATAAACAACTGAATTTATTCTCCCACTCCAAAAAATGGCTTTTACAATATCCTATGTTTTTATTTTTATATTTAAACATTTACAAAGTAGATTGAATGTTTAGTTGCCTTTGCTCAGTGGCAGCCTATTAAGTATCCCTGAGTGGAAATACATGAACTATTGACCTTTTTATATTTCTCCCTGCACTCAGAAGTTGAATTCAGCCAGGAAAACTTTTATGGCTGTAAGCTGATTATCAGTGAGGTTTACTATATTCCCGACAAGGTGCCGAGAAGACAGAAGCTGTCACTTCCATGCCCGAAAATGAACTCATTCAGGCAGCAAAATAAAACAAGAAAAACAACCTGGTAATTAATATGTAAGGCCCTCTACATACAACTGTTTATCTCATTATGTCACATAACACCTCGGGTACACTTTAATGTTCACAACCCTTCCATTGCCTCTTCTTGGTGACCCTCACAACCTCGGGGTCCATCTTACAAGGTTCATAAAACAAGTGTGGTCATCAAGATCTTCACACCCATAACATGTGTAGCCACAAAAACACCTGAAATGGAGTATCAGAGGAAGGGAAGGTAACTAGTTGCCCCCCCCCCCCCACCTTTGCCCCCCACCTGACCCCCGCAGCTGCACGGGCTGATCCCCCCCAGCAATGCCCCTGCTTAAAGTCGATATTTGAAGTTGGGCTCTATGTTTTATGTTTTGACTGGAGAATAGTATGTTATGGTATACTGAATCTATATTAATTAAGGGATTTTTTTCATTTTTAACCTTTTGCTACCAAATCTCACAACAACAAAGATTTTAAGCCCTCGAAAACATTTTTAACACGACTCCAGTTCCTGAGTCAACCAGTTCTGTGGTTGGATTTTGCATATTTAGCTAACTTTAATCTGCTTTCAGCTAATCCTTATTTTGAAACCATATTTGGCTGCTTTGTGCTGGGAAAGCCAGCGCTGTCATGGTAATACTTTGCTAACCTCATTTACATGTACCGGGATCAATCGCTGACCTGCTTTGTTTAAACGAGCTTATTGAATTAGACAAGTACAATTAACTGTGTAATAGTTACTTTGTTTTCAGGCAGGACATTTTCTACCATCTCCTCTCTCGCTGGTCTCCTGTTTCGGCGCACGGCGCAGATCCTGGAAATCTCGTTCTTGATCCACTGCCAAGAGGGGAGGATAAGAACAACAGACTGGACTAATTTGGCAGTCTGGAGAGAGAGAGAAAAAAATATTTTATTTCCTTAAATTAAATGTACTGTAATTAATACGCATTGAGTACATGTTTACATTCTACCATTTGCCTTATGTAGAAGCTATTTCCATCAGATGATTAAAGCCATTCTTACAAATGTGTGTAGAAGGACCATTAGTAGACGTAATATTTTTCATTATGGATCTGCAGGCATAGGAAAGCCCAATTATGATGTGCTATAGTATTAACAGAGCAGCCTGCTACCAGTTAAGCAGAGAGTATGGGCTTGATTCACAAAGCCATGCTAACTGTTATCACGGCTGTGAAAAAGTGCTTAGCGCAAGTTTTAGCGCGTCTTTGTGCGTAAACAGTTATTGCACGCAAAAATTTGCGTTCGTGTGATAAAGCATGTTTTTTGGGCGTTAACCTTCACGTTTGCACAATAAATTTGCGTTATCGCGCGAAAAAAATTTGAGTTATTGCGCTAACACAAATTTTTGCACGCGATAACCATTTTCATGCTAAAACTCGCGCTAAGCACTTTTCACAACCGTGATACAGTTATCACGGCTTTGTGAATCAAGCCCAATGTGTGGAATGCTGCTACCTTCTGATGCTGTTAACCACCGGTTCACCTCTAATCTTTAGAAGAAAAAAGCATGGAAATTATGATTGTCATCAGGGGCGTAACTAGAAGTCACCGGGCCCCCCTGCTAGAATTTGGATGCCCCCCTCTGGGTGCCCGCTCAGGACTGTTTTGGGGGGGGGGGCAGGAGGGGTCGCAGCTTGAGGGTTAAGCATTGGACACTGGTGGGGAGGGGGGACAGTCCCCGCCTCACCTCGGGCTCTCCTCTCAGCGCTCCCCCTCCAGCATCTATCACTGGCAGCGGCAGCAGGCAGGACATATACCTCCATCCACCGCCGGAGGTTCCGATTTCTAAGTGCTTGACGCTACTTCCTGTTTAAATGTGCAATGCTCTACCCTCATGCTGTGACCCCTCCTGCTCCCCTAAAATGGCCCTGAGCGGGCCCCAGACGGGACCTGGGTCCCCCGCGTGTGCAGGGGCAGCATCCCCTATTGTTACGCCCCTGATTGTCATAATAAAGAGTGATGGGATCATGAATGATCCACTAGACTCAGATTGGGACAATTTCTGGAAAGCAAACATCAGTTGCTGATCATCAGTCTGGTACAGAGCTAGATTTACCATAAGGCACTGTAGGCACGTGCCTATAGGCAAATGATGATGGATAGGCAGCTCCCCCCTCCCGAGTCCCGAGTGCCTCCCTCCCTCCTTACCTATACAGAGTCCTGATGAGAGAGTAAATAAAAGGTTACTCCCTTCAGTCAGGGGCACCAATTAATACTGAGGTTAACCACTGCTTCATACTGAGGTTCCTCTAGCTACCTAATACTTTGGCGCACTTATAGCTACTTAATATTGAGGCCACTTCTGGCTACCTAATACTAAGGGACACCTGTAGCTACCTATGACCTCGCAAGGGAAATAAGGGAGGAAAGCCAGCACAATGGGTGCAGTTTGGTGGAGGTTTGAAGGTTCATGGAGGGCGAAGTTTAAGGGTGCCAGGACATTTGTGGCTATAGGCTACTGTGAGGTAAATCCGGGCTTGGTCTGATAGGTTAGTGAACGGGTATGTAATGATTTGGAGCTGTAGGTTTTGGTGCTGATTCTTTCTCAATTAGTAGAAGATCAGTATGTAATGGAATTGCCAATTTTCTGCTATGTTGGCTTTGTTACTGTATGTTTGTCTCCTGATTCAATCTTCTAACCAATAGTCTTATTTATCTAATGCAACATTTCTTCTTAAAGCATAATTGTAGGGAGGAAAAAGTAAAACGTTAGCAGCTTACCTAAGTAACAGGAAGCCTGTGGATGATCCAGAGGCCTCCCATGTCCTCCTCGCCCACCACTGCCGGCTGGGAACCCTCTTGTTTTTGGTGGCTGCACTCCTGGCTATTTAACAATGCAAGACATCCAGACAGCACATACATACCAACTGTCAAAAAAACACTAGCCTTTCAGCTTAGAAGGTTACACCTTCTAGATTCCTTTTTAAGAAACGTTCACCCTGCAATGAAAATGCTAATTAGATGCAGTCATTGAAGTGCACTTAGGTCAGATTATCAATGTTGATAACCTCTGTCCAAGCATTTCATATTTTTCAAAAGCCTGTAGAAATCTGCACAATGACCATTTCACTGCAACACTCCTCCTAGGTTAGTATTGTTAACAGACAGTGTTCCTCTTCAGCAGTTAGCAAGCTCCACACCGGGAACCTACCTTAGCTTTAATTCAACATATTATACAGAGAATGCTAACTCTTATATCTGAAATCACAATTCACAAAACAAAGCCACTGCTAGCATCTATGTAAGTTCTGATATATACAATACTGACTTGGAAGGTGCGTAATTTTATTGCACAATATATTTCAGACTAGTGGCATAACTATAATCCATGCTACACCCCCTCCCCAGCAAAGCTTTAATCTTCCCCCCATGCTCTCAACACCTTCATTTGTCTTCTCTTGGTGCCCTTCTCACAAGAGTCATAACACAAGTGTTGCCATCACAATCTTCACACCCACAACAAGTGTAACCACAAAAACACCTGATCTGAAGTACAATCCCCTGTATCAGATGAAAGGAAGGTTCAAATCTCAGCTTTTCCTGTTCAGTAAGCCAGCACCTATTCAGTAAGGAGACCTTGGGCAAGACATCCTAACACTGCTACTGCCTATAGAGCGTGTCCTAGTGGCTGCAGCACTGGCGCTTTGAGTCCGCCAGGAGAAAAGCGCAATATAAATGTTATTTGTCTTATCTTGTCTAGTATTTGGGGCCCCAAAACAACTCGGGGCTCCTGCCTAGTTATGCCCTTGCTACAGACAGGTAACAAAAATATACAGTGATGGGTCACAGGTTAACATCACCATCAATCAGTTGTTTCAAGTGCACTTTATTTACTGCAGTCATAGCGCTGCTTTTTTTTGCAGAGAGTCCATTGCTTGAACAAATTCTATAGGACTGTTTGGAATGGATCACTAGTGTTTTGAAAAGTGCAAAATTCTAACGGTCCTGCATGTAACATTTTAGCGTTTGTTCAGCATTTGTGATTGTGTTGTAAGCAGAAAAAAAGCAAAATCCATATGGACATTTAGGTGAAAATGCTTAGTAATTGTGATGAGCGATTGCAATCGCAGTGAAACAGCCCTTACAACCATAAATGTGTTATAAAGAGAACCTGAGGTGGGGTTCTGACAATGCTAGCTGCACACAGAGGCTGGGTCTGCCTATACAGCCCAGCCTCTGTTACTATCCCAACCCCCCTAACCCCCCCCCCCCCCTGCGCTCTGCTATCCCCCATAAATCACAGCCGCACTGTCGACACACAGTGTGTCGCAGCGGGCTGTGTTTACCTCTATAGTGTCAGTCTGCTGCTCCCTCCGCCTCCTGCATAGCTCCAGTGCACGCCCGCTTCCCTTTCCTCCCCGCTGATTGGAGGGAAGGGACGTGGGCAGAGACCGGAGCTATGCAGGAGGCGGAGGGAGCAGTAGACTAACAGTACAGATGTAAATACAGCCCGCACAGCACGGCTGTGATTTATGGGGAATTGCAGAGCGCAGGGGGAACTTAGGGGGGATCTGGATAGCAACAGAGGCTGGGCTGTATAGGCAGACCCAGCCTCTGTGTGTAGATAGCATTGTCAGAACCCCACCTCGGGTTCTCTTTAAGCTCTCTATCAGCTACGGTAGTGGTTGTTTGTTGGTTGGTGTGTACTGCTTGGGTGGCTTACATTTTCGAGTAGAGTACTGTACTTTGGGGTGGACACTTGTTTTTATGGTGGAACTGATGCTAGATAGATAGTTGGAAACTGACATTATGGAATAATTTGGATGTCAAAAAATTAGCTACATCTTTGGATGAGAAACCAAAAATATGAGATAATGAGCAACATTCATACAACATTTCTCTTACACAAGGATGTCAGAATAATAACAAATGCATTACCCTACTTCTGTATTTATAGCATGAGCATGTCTAATTTGTAAGTTTTTAGTAGTACAATTTTATGCATCAACTACATACACTAGTCAGAGATTTTAAACCCTACAGGCTGTAAAAAGAAGGAGCAGCAAAGGCAGGGTTCAGGAATCTTTTTGGCTGAGAGATCCATAAACATCACATATTTTAAAATGTATTTTCCTGAGAGCCATAGAATATGTTTAAAACTGGGACAATGCGCATGCGCAGCAGAGGGCTCACATCCCCGTTGCTATGGTGATGTGTATACAGTTGATCCGCCAGGCAGCGGAAGTGTCAGACACATCTTCAGCTTTTCTTGGGTTTCAGCAACATCAGCAATTTCCCCAAAAGCCAGAAATGTGAAATACCGACTAACAACGTGTACAATTATAATAAAAAACAAAACCTATATGTGCGCTCCTCAAATTTAACCTATTTGTGAATTGATATAACATACACTGGATCGCACCTGAAAAAAGTGTGTGTAGCACTCTCTAAGCAGTATGAAAAGGTAAACAGGGCGCTCTACAGTCAGCAGTTCAAATTATTCTCAAACATTACATAAAACACTCATATAAAAAGGGTGAATATGAATAGAAAAGGCCTTTTCTATTCATATTCACCCTTTTTATATGAGTGTTTTATGTAATGTTTGAGAATAATTTGAACTGCTGACTGTAGAGCGCCCTGTTTACCTTTTCATACAACTTGTACAATTAGCTAGCTGACTTGGGGGTTGATTCACTTTGTAGGAGATCCTGGCACTTTGTCAAGTGAAAGGCAGCCTATTGGGCCAATCAAAGTGCAGGAATCTCATCATACAAAGTAACTGGACCTCACAGGGTCGAGGGTGGGAAAATTGAAGCAGCTGTTAGTTTTGGGGGGAGTGTGAGTAAGTTAGTAGTGCATGCTACAGCAGTAGCATGCCTACTTTGAAAATGTTACTTGTGTTGCCACATTAAGCTGCGCTGCTTGAGCAGTGTAGCTTAGTGAATTAATCCCTACTGATTTGTCTGTGAGCCAGATGTAGCCATCAAAAGAGCCACATCTGGCTCCCGAGCCATAGGTACCCTGCCCCTGAGCTAAGGCATTGCTGAGGGTATCAGACAAATTGACCGCATGCGGCTCCGGGACAATTTGAAATTCGAGAAAGAGTTGCACACCATAAGGTACTTCAAGGAGCTGGACTGAAATGTCCTCAAGGCAAACAATCCAAAGGGCACACTCCATAAATATTGACGTGGTTTATTCATATAACATACCAAATGTTCATTCCAGTCACCAACGACAATTTCAGGGCCACAACGGGTCCCATTTGTCAATGCATATAACAGAATCATAACGTTCTGTTATATGCCTTGACAAAGGCGACCCGCCGTGGCCCCCGAAACAGTCGTTGGTGATTGGAATGGACATTTGTTGTGTTTTGTGAATAAACCATGTTAACCTTTAAGGTGTGTGCGGACCCTTTGGATTGTTTGCCTCCAGGACAAATTGGGCTCTGCCATTGACTTACATACAAAATATCACCAAGCCAAAGCGGAAATTTGATATTCAGCATTTTTTTGTAGCACTGAAACGTTCATTGGTGACTGGAATGGACATGTGTTGTGTTTTGTTAAAACAAAACATGTTAATCTTTACAGAGTGTGCGGACTCTTTGGATTTTTTGTCTCCAGGACAAATTGGGCGGCGCCATTGACTTACACACAAAATATCACCAAGCCGACGCCAAAGCGGAAATTTGATATTCAGCGTTTTTTGTGTTGAGGTTGGGGGGGGGGGGGGGGGTTTTCTAGGGTTTGTGCACCTGGCTGTACCCCATATTTACTTTTTGTTTTAGGCATTTTTCAGCTGGCGGGTCGTTTAAGGGCTGGGCATCAGGAAGGGAGTTTGTGTGTGTGTGTGTGGGGGGGGGGGGGGGGAGTTAAGGGTTAGAAGCAGGTACAGGTTTTGTGTAGGGGGAGGGTTAAGGGTTGGACGTCAGGAACAGGTTTTGTGTGGAGGAGGGTTGAGGGTTACACATCAAGAATGGGTTTTGTGCAAGGAAGGCAAGGTTTAAAGGTTAGGTGTCAGGAGGGGCGTTTGTGCGGGAGAGAGCAGTTAAGGGTTAGGTGTCAGGGGTAAGGGGGGAGGGTTCTGTGTGAGAGTAAGGTTAGGTTTAGCTATAGTAAAATATCTGTAAGATTTACAGATATTTTCAAAAAATAACTCTGTCAAAAGTAGTAGAACTGCTGTAAGTATACCTCTATCGCCAGTTTCCCTGCAACCAATTTTCCGTGGCACCCGTATTTCATGTACGCGTTGCTGAGATCCTAAAACACTGGACCTTTGGTCAGAGAGAAAAGGAAGAGTTTGCATTGCATTAAGAATGTAGAAGTAAGAAGTGCCTGTGGCCTCAAAGGATTTTCTTTACAGTATTTACCACTGCAAGAAGGAATCATTGCTTCCCAATCCCAAGCCAGAGTGTCACATAGCAGTGTCATGCCAGGAGTAGCAGATCAACACCAACTATAAAAACCGAGACAGTAATATCACTCGCAACCGAATGTCCTCAGCAAATACTCCTCTACAGCTCACTCACAGTACATTGTAAAATGATCAGTAGCGTTGCATCCCCTCAGCTACACACGCTAGTTTTACATCACCCAACACACTTGTTTGTGATTCTCTCAGGTGAAATCTAGCTCAGGTACAGGTGGTTCACAACATCATTAGACATCCATGTTGTTGGATTATTAACAACCAGTCACTGTTGTAATCTTACTGAAGTTCTCTGAGTGGGGCACCTCCTGCTTATCCTCCCTGTCTTCTCTCCATCGAATAGAACAGGCTGCTTGGCATATAGACACACAGAATGTCTGCACAGCAACTGTTCCTTAAAGGACAACTTTCAAAGTTAACTAAAATCCTAAATGCCACATATATTTCCAGTAATTACTAACAAATAGCAATACAAAGGCTTTTTTTTCATCTTTTCGTGTTGTATGTGAAGAAAATAAAACATTTACAGAGAACAGTTTTCACTGTATGCTATGGAGGACTGTGTCCCGCACATCCAGCATACAGAAACAATCTTCACTTGCTGTAATCCTGTGAGTAAATTGTGTTCAGAATGATAGAAAGCAGAAATATAGCTTCAAATAAAGTGTGTAAAAAACTCATCAGCTTTAGCTCTGTGTGCCTGATCCTGTATCTCTCTCTCTCGGCCTTACACAGTCAAAGTACTGTATATACTCAAGTATAATCCTAGAAATGTAGGTCTGATTTGCTTCATATATTCGTATAAGGGTCGACTTATACAAGAGTCATAGGCAACACTGAGCACACTGAGTAATGTGTGTACTTATAGTGACATTCCCAAATTGCAGTGGTAAGTTATTCTTTGAGGAAAAGAAATGCCAAGAAAACACAGGTCTGAAAGTCCTGGCCACAACAATTAACAAGGAAAGGGACAGGGGGGAAATACTGGTCTGTATAAAAGGGAGTGAATACTTGCTGCACTTGGGGGCCTGAAGGAGGTATTGGCTGCACTTAAGGGACAGGAGGGGTTAATGGCTGCAATACTATATGCAGTGCAGTCATTAACCCCTCCTGAGCCCCAAGTTCAGCCATTAACTTTGCTAGGTAGACTTATACTTGAGTCAATTAAAAATTCCAGCTAAAGAGGGTTGAATATTGGAGTTGACTTATACATAAGGTCAACTTGTATTTGAGTATATACGGGTAAACAGTTTACAGCCAGGGAGAGCTCATTCTGAATGGGGGGGGGGGCATCCAAGTAAGGAAAAAGTACAGTTCCTTCTCTTCAGATCCTTCTCTGTATCTAAAAATCCCTCAGCTGATCTGTGAAAAAGTAGTGTGTGTGTGTGTAAGCAGGGCAGGAACAAACAGTAAATCATTCCTCTGTGAATAGTGACAACCTAGCAACATGGTAGCTAGGTTGGAACCTAGCTACATTGTATAGCTCTAGCCTCTAGCCCGATGCTGGCACAGACTGTTACAAACAGCTGGTAAACAAGGCATTTTTTCTACAAAGTGATAATAATAAAGATATTTAACTTATTAAGCACATTTTAATACAGGTTTGCCTTAAAACATCTGACTTTTGTGACCTGCACCCTATGGAGAGACAAATGCCAGTAGGCGTGCCATGGTTGTAAGCTGTTGTGTTGGATATCATTAGCAGCAAGGGCTCAGTGATATGTAGCAGCTACAAATTTCTTCACACCACATACAGTAAAGTAGAAACATGTTACAGCTGCAAAGCAGATAGAATGCCATATTCTTAAAGTGGAACTGTCAGCCATACTATCTCAGAAAAAAAACCACATATATATAAGTAGATAAATACTTGCTCTACTTGCATAACATCTGTATTGCACTGCCCACATTTTGATTTTAGTGATTTTTCTATAGTAAAAAAAGGATTTTTCGTTTTGTCTGTGTCTATCTTGATGGCAACCCTGACATAATTTTCCTGCCTTACTCTGTCTGTGTATCATTGCACGCCCAGGTCAGATACTCCCACCCAGGTCTTCGGTAGAAAGTGCATTGAGAAATATTGGCCAATCAGAGAGGAACAGAGGTGTGGAAGGGGAAAACAGGAGGGAAGGGAAAGAGGCTTCAGCCAATTAGGCTGCATTAGTTATGTCTGATGGGAAAGAAGAAAAAAAAACCCAGCATGCCCTGCAACTTCCTTTGTGTGGCCGATGTACTAAATATGAGCCAGGGGAAACTGGGGAATGATGTTTTATGGAGAAGAAAAATAAGAGTGATTGTTAACTTTTAGATTGCCTGGTTAGCATCCTAATTACTGGTTTACCAGATAAAAATAAATAATTGATTTTTGATTTTATGCCCGACAGTTACTATTTAATTAGGGATGGTAGGAAATGCCCATTTCCGATTCCACGGAAATTCCAATTTCCATTTTTCTGATTTTCTGTTTTTCCAATTTGTGATTTTTGAGGAGTATTTTATTTGTTCGGGGGTTTTTTTGCATCAGAGAATTCAAAAAGTGGAAAAAAAAAAACGGATATTGAAAAAAACGAAAGCCACTCTTGTGATTGGTCTAAATCCGAGTTGTGGTAAATCGGATTTCCGCGGACTTCTGATTTCCATTTTTCGATTTCGGAATTCTGGTCGGAAATGCGGATTACCGATCGGATATGTGGAAATTTTCAATTCCAGGGAATCCGAATAAGCATCCGTATTCCTTATACCTGCCAGCATTCAAAAATGGGCAGCAATTACGGGCACCTGTTGTAAATGCCACAAATGCTGCTATTGAGATGAATCCAGCCAGCACAGGCTGCCTGGACCCTCTGGTCCAGTGCTATCCCAACCTGATCTTGTAAAATCTGTTTTGAAGAGTGCGCTATTTTCGTACCGCTGTTTATTTTTACATAGTAATGTCTGTACATCATAAACTAAAATAGGACCAAGTCCTCTGTTTTCAGCTCAGGCTTCTGGCAAGTAAATCGTTAAGAAGGAGACATTTGTGTGTAAACTGGGATCACCGACAGATCATCTGGCTGAGACTTTGCCGCTTACTAATCATTAGTTATGTAACCAAGAAGTTAATCTTAGCAACCAGCTCCGTTATTAATACATGCTGGTTCATAATTCTCAGCTGAGAGTTTAGCGGGTCTCTGTCCAGCCAGTTTGCAGAGAAATATCTACAGGAAATACATTTGTTACCACGGCGGCTGTTCTACAATTATCTCCCAGTCATCCCATCGACAAAGTTAATTTGGCTTTTTAAAAATACCTCCAGGAACACTGTAATTAAACATCTTCAGCGTGTAGATAAAGCGATTTAAAGCGGCATCCCAAACCCTCGCTTAAACACAGCTTTCAGACTGGCATCAGATACTAACTAATTGCCATGTAAACTATAGATGTATTTTTGTATATTACCTTATTTTGAAGTCCAAATTGGCTTTTTTTTGTGGGTCATTTCCTTTCCTTCAGTCCAGAAGGTGGTCACATCCTCTGTCATTTAGCTCTGCAAAAGTATCCAGGAGGTGTATCCTGTACGGAGCTGAATCATCCACAAGAAAAACCTAGGCAGTTGCCTAGGGCCCAGTTGCCTAGGGCCTGGAGAGAGTATAGGGGCTTGGTGGACACTGTGACTAGCCCCCACTAAAAAAAAGCCAGGTGACCATCAGCAGTGGGCAAAAACTGCTATCTTGCCAAGGGCCCCTTTTCCTCTTAATCCTTTTCTGGTCCTGGACTCTACACGGTGGGCCAGGATTTAAAGGAAGCTTGTAATGATCGCTGCTGCAGCAGCTATTACTGGAAGTATTAGTGCTGCAGCTCAGGCAGTTCTGATCTATTTCCATGCAAGTTGCATAGCTTTGTCTGTCTTTCCCTGCTGTCAGCTTGTGACTGATTATCATTCACCTGTGTGGGAATCTGCATGTCTGCTCCCATTGGATGACCTCAGTATAAAGATCTGCTTCCTGCAGGGTTTCCTTGGGTTTTCATAGCTTCAGCTTAAGCCTGTCTTGCTGTCGCTTTAGCCCCCGATCGTGTTTCTTGTTATAAAGATACTTTGCTGGTCTTTGCATCATATATTGGTTCATTGCCAATATATATGCATACCAGCACGTTTATTATTTTCCTTGTATTTGTGTTACGTGATACATCAGTGTCGCTGATGTATACGTACACGAACTGTTTATATCCTGTGTGCAGTTAGTCAGCTTTCCAGCACGTTTTGGTAGGTTGCGCGTACCGTGACCACCCGTGCTGAGGTAGTTACCCTGCTCCTGGTTCTGTTTGTGGATTGCGTTCATCTCTGCGAAGAGATAGCGAATCCTTCTGAATCCTGTCCTGTTACCGTTTGTGGATTGCGTTCATCTCTGCGAAGAGATAACGAATCCTTCTGAATCCTGTTCTTTTACTGTTTGTGGATTGCGTTCATCTCTGCGAAGAGATAACGAATCCTTCTGAATCCTGTTCTGTTACCGTTTGTGGATTGCGTTCATCTCTGCGAAGAGATAGCGAATCCTTCTGAGTCCTGTCCCCTGTATTACTCCAGTCTTAGTCAGCGTTCCTGCTTATGTCATATATCGGTTCATTGCCGATATATACATATGTTAGTCAGACGTTACAAATAGTTTCATTGATAGCTGTAATTGTAATACGCTAGGAAAACATACTTATTGTATATTTATCTGTGTTACGTTCATGTATCTTAATCCTGCTATTTTCTGACTATCCTGTCCTGTCTTTGTGAGGCACGCCATCGCCGCATCGCATTGGCTGCCTCATTCCAGTCTGTCTGGTTTTGGACGCTTGCTGTCGCTAAGTAGCCGCTAGCTAGCAAGCGTTCATTCTGACTACCTGTCCTGATCTCCTCAGTTCTGGTTTATGCGCTCAGCGCTACTTTGCGCTGAGACGTTATAACGAAAGCATTGTTTGTGGCTGTCAGATCTGCACTGGCTCTGTGCGCCACAATCTCCTATTGGAGTCAGTCCTCCCCTCCACTATACTAGGGATAGCCTGTTTCCTGGTGCTAGTGTGTGTACCTCCTCCACGCCAGCTCATGCGATGCATGCTGACTGTGGAGAATACACCACCAAGCCTTACAAAGCTATTGCTTTACAAAATGTATTATCAGAGGATTTAAAGCAAATTCAACTTTTCTAAGGAAGTCTCGATGCTTTCAGGCCATCCTTATTGTAAGGAAAAAATGGCAAACATCATTTCAGATTGCTTACTTTGTTTTTATGTGCATATAAGTCATTCCACAGTGCTCAAACCCCAAACTGGCATATACTGTAGGAGTGTCAAAGCTTTCTGCTAGACACATGAATACAACAGTAAACACATTCTTGCCTATTGTGTATACAAATTCCCTGGTTGACCAATGGGTTTACCACTGTTGATCGTTACACTTGTTTCCCCTTTCCTACTCTTGTATATATGCAATGCCAACTTGTGTAATGCTTGTATTTTCTCCCTTATTTTACTATAATGCTTTACTTCTTGCACTGTTGTATTCCTTAAAGAGAACCCGAGGTGTGTTTAAAGAATGTTCTCTGCATACAGAGGCTGGATCTGCCTATACAGTCCAGCCTCTGTTGCTATCCCAAACCCCACTAAGGTCCCCCTGCACTCTGTAATCCCTCATAAATCACAGCCATGCTTTGAGGCTGTGTTTACATCTGTAGTGTCAGTCTCAGCTGTTCCCCTGCCTCCTGCATAGCTCCGGTCCCTGCCCCCGTCCCTTCCCTCCAATCAGCAGGGAGGGAAGGGATGCAGGCGGGGACTGGAGTTCTGCAGGAGGCGGGGAGAGCAGCAAACTGACACTATAGAGATAAACACAGCCAGCTCTGACAAGCCGTTTGTCAGCAGCACGGCTGTGATCTATGAGGGATTGCACAGTGCAGGGGGACCTTAGGGGGTTTGGGATAGCAACAGAGGCTGGGCTGTATAGGCAGATCAATCCTCTGTATGCAGATAATATTCTTCAAACCCACCTCGGGTTCTCTTTAAGGAATACAACAGTGCAAGAAGTAAAGCATTATAGTAAAATAAGGGAGAAAATACAAGCATTACACAAGTTGGCATTGCATATATACAAGAGTAGGAAAGGGGAAACAAGTGTAACGATCAACAGTGGTAAACCCATTGGTCAACCAGGGAATTTGTATACACAATAGGCAAGAATGTGTTTACTATTATATTCAAAAAATTGAAAACAAAAAGAGAATGTTCATAATAAACATTCAAAATCTTATAGTAGACAACACGACACATCAGGAAATGAGAGAAAACAGTCTAAACAACAGAGGAATCTGAATCTAGATCTTCTGGGTTAATTAATTAGTTCATCGTCACTATACACCAATGGATATGAGAATACTACTGCTGGTGTGTAGATCAGGAAAGGAAGGCTGCAGATTGAATATATAGTGGGTCTGCTAAGAACCACAAGGATCTGGAAAGGCAAAAAGGCAATTAAAGCTTGTAAGCCCACCTCTGCTACCTGCTGACATTCAAGCCTACTTCTACTTGACTGATGCTTCACTCATGAAATCAAACCATATGGAAACATTGGCCTGTTGGTTATAACGACACCATTGTCAGTTTACAACAAGAACTATTGACATGGACAACATAGAAACATGGACACAACATTGCACATCAGTGAACTCCTCCCCCGCTGCCTAACCCTAACCACTCCACCCCCGCTGCGTAACCCTAGACACACCACACCCATGCCTAACCTTAACTACCCCCTGCCTAACCCTAACCCCCTGCTTAATTTTAGTTACTCCCTGCTGCCTTGGGTGGCAATAGTAAAAGTTGGGAATCCACGATCAGTGGCAAGGAAGTTAAATCACTTCCTTGCCACTAACTGCAACTTTTACTATCGCGTCTATGGCAATGCCATTTTTATCGGTGCTTGTCCTGCGCCATTTGTATTTGCTGCGCCCAGGGGATACTTTAGTTGGACACAGCGGACACTTAAATTTGTCATGGTCAATCTATTATACTGAAGGCAAGTTCATGTAGCGTTAAATGACAGTCACGGCATTCGTCCCTGTCCATTCGTCCAACGTCACGCTCAATTCTGTCATCTTACTAAAGGTGGCCACACATGATACAATAAAATGATCCAATTTTACAGCAATTCGATAAAAACGATCAGATCTCACGAAAAAATCGAACGTTTTTTTTCATTCGACTGAATTCCCGTTTTATTTTTATTTTTATCAATCCGGAATGCCAGATATTTTTCTTCAATTTCTCTAAAGATTGTATGGTGTGTGTTAGATTGTCAATTTATTAATATACACACCCAAGCAATTATCTCAGAGTTTCCAATCATTTTGATCGTAATTGAGGAAAAAATTGAACATAGGTGTGTGGTACATTGGTCATATTTTTGAAATGTTACAATCAGTCAGAAAAACTGATTGCAATTCTTAAATTGAACAGATATTTAAAAATTTGTATGGATCATTGTAATATGTGATCATCATTAATTATTATTATTATTATTATTATTATCATTATCATCATCATCATCATCATTATTATATTTGATATTACTACTATTTATTATAATAAAGCCTTCACTTTACTTTGATTAACATTTCCCTGTAAAATGAATTCACACAACATATTTCCAGCCTCAAAATATGAGAACTGCCTGGACACACAGCTGCCTATAGGACGGAACACTACATTGCCTGGTTTATTTCTTGAAACTCACATATAGAACAAACCAATATACAGTGTTTAGTGTACACAGCATATAAATCATTGTGCTGTGAAATCCTGGAGCTGGGAAGTATAAATGTCAGCCTTAAACGATTCAGACAGTGAATGGTAAATATATGATGTATTGCTTTGCAATGTAGTTTGTAATGTGTTTTCAGTGTATTGCGATACAAACAGATATATTTGTAGTTTTTTCATATCGCTGGGCAGGTTTAATCATGTCTGAGCTCATGGCATATACAAGTACACAAAAAGAAAGGGGGGAAATAAACCTTCTTTTCTTACACACCTTTGATGCATTGTGCATCTTATCCAGCACTACATGCATGTTTTAAAAAGAACCTGTGCTGGAAAAACATTAAGCAGCACATTGATGTGTCTTTCTGGTTGGTAATTGACATCTTTTTTGCATAACATGGGGGGAGATATAAACATCTCACGGGTTTTAGTGCCATATATATTTCTGTTTAGAAGAGATTGCCTGTGTATTTTTTGAACACTGCAGCTCTGGTCTCCGAATCCTATTCATTCCAAGTTCCCTGATTTGTAGCTGCATTCCATAAGAACTTGTAAAGATACTTTGATTATTTTTGCTGTTGCCTCTATTGCAACATGTTTCTGCAACATGCTCCATCGACAAGTCATTCATATATTTGTATCCTTTTGTTTTGTTTTGTTTTTTTGGGCAGTGGAGGAGGGGTCTATTGGTCTTTTGCTGTAGTTCTGATTTGAAATACTAGGAGCCCGTTTCCATTGAGTGCCAAATCGCAATGTGAGCACTGAAACCAATGCTGTTCAGTGGAGATATTTCAGAGCAGGTTCATCCACCACGCAACCTAGGTAGGTGCTTGGAGCAAGACTGGATGTTCCATAAGGCACTGTAGGCGCGTGCCTACAGGCGCCTGATGAGGGAGAGGCAGCTCACTCCTGTACCCAAACGCCTCCCTCCTTCCTTCCCTATGCAGAGTCCTGTGTGGAGCATAAATGATAGGTTACTCTGGCTGCCTAATAGTAAGGGACACCTGTGGTTACCTTGTCGGGCAGAAAAGTATGAAAGAGGTGACAGCTGGACCAACCAGCACACTTGTGGTGCAGTTTGTTGGGGGTTTATGGGTTCGAGGAGGGTGAAGACCAGAGTGCCAGAACATCCGTGTCTATAGGCTCCTGTGATGTAAATCCAGGCCTGGCTTGGGGCCTAGTGGGTGTCAAAGGGCCCACCCAGTCACCTTCTTTGACATCTCCTCACTTCAGCTTCCCAAAAGGACCACAAGGGGCCCCAAATCTACTACCTTACCTAGGGCCCCAATACATCTTAATCTATCTTTGATTCATTTCCATTGAATATGTTTTTTCCAAATGCATTGCGATGCACAAAAAATATGGACAGCATGCTGCAGGTTTCCACACCTTGCACTGTCCTGTGTGTGAATCATTAATGAAAGTTTTTGGTGTGAATTTTCACATCCATTTTGCCATCTGACTGACTTCTTCCTGTTTCCTGTGTAGTCACAGCGATGGCATGTTGCTATGGAGATTAAAAATGCAAAGTGCATTAAATTCTTGTGGGCCAATTTGTATGCAAAATGCAGAGTATATTGGAAATAGGCCTCTTGGGACTTTTTGTCATTATGTCAGAATTATCAGTGGCTGGATAGTGTACTGGTTAAGGGTTCTGACATGGGAGACCAGGGTTTGAATCCTGGCTAGGGTCAGTACCTATTCAGTAAGAAGTTCTTGGATACAACTTCCCAACAGGGTGGCCCCTTGAGCATGCCCTTAGTGGCTGCAGCTCTAGAGCGCTTTGAGTCCAACCGGAGAAAAGCGCTATGCAAATGTTAGGATTTTTGATAATAAAGCAGCTTTATCAAGTCTCTTATTAGGGATGAGCAGGTTTAATTCCCGAATGTGGTTTTGCAACGAATTCGGCTAACTTTTGTACAGGGAAAATTTCTCAAAATTGCTGCCAATATTTGAAAATATTTTTGAATTTACATTGAAGCTGAGAGTGCATCCTTCACAAAGAGGATGAGAGGTAAGTATGAGCGAAAGTCTATGAGGCTGAATTTCATGGTTGTGAAATTACCAATATTCTACTATTCTGGATTCTAATTCTGATTCTACTATTGGGCAGTGGTATTTACGATAGTAAAATATCAGAACATTTTAATTATATTTCATTAATACAAAACCTAAGCCTATTTTTACATGAGCTATCCCTATACTGATGCCTAACCCTAGCCGTCCCCCTGACCAAGCCTAGCCCTAACTGACCCCCCCATCCCCACCAATGCCTAACCCTAACCAACCATTAACCCATACCTAACACGTAATTCCCCTGCCAATATCTATGCTGCCTTTGTCACTAAATAAATATTTAAAAGATCAGGCACCATGGAAGTTTGGGAGCCTATACAACACCCCATGTTTAATTGGACGTCTCTGGCCTTGTGTCCCCCACCTCCCCAAGCATAAGGTGGGAACAAGTCCCTTGCCTTTGACATGAACGGGAGGTTTGCAGGAGAGGAGAAGGATTTCTGAGATAATTCAAAAGAAGAGCTTTGTGAGCCAACTCCCTTATCTGCAGGGCCGGATTTACAATCAAGCACTGTAGGTACGATGCTGGAAAGGGGGCTCACTCCCCTCCCTGAGCACCCCTCTCCCTCCGTCCCTATGCAAAGTCCTAATGAGAGAGTAAATGAGAGGTTACTCACAACAATGCTCTCGGCATTCCCCTGACAAGATCTACCTTTAGAAAGACAGAGTAAACAAGCAGCTCAGGGTGAGCCAAACCACTAGAAAAGTACAGTGTAGGGGACAAAAAGACACCGAAAAGCCCTCCTACTAAAAAAGCAAAGCTTGGTGGAATTTGCCTTCTTAAAACCGAAGGATACTTGCAATAATTCAGCTATAAGTGAACATTTGTGATTACCCACCATGTGCCCCTACTGAATATTTAAACATCCCTTCAGAAAGGGGGCACCTCTAGCTACTTAATACTGATGTTCCTCTGGCTACCTAATATTTGGGGGCACCTCTAGATACTTATTATTGGGGGTACTTTTGGCTACTCAATATTAAGGGGCACCTGTAGCTACCTATGACAGGCAAGGGAAGTAAGGGAGAAATGACAACTGGGCTAGCAGCCAGCACACTTGTGGTGCAGCTGGTTCATGGAGGACGAAATCTAAGGTGCTAGGACATCTGAGCCTATAGGCTCCTGTGAGGTAAATCTGGGCCTGCTTATCTGTTTATGCCACAGGTTTTGTGCACAAACCCCTTTGTCACGTAAGATAGGGCCCCAGTTTGCAATGTGCAGGCAGCATTACATCATTGCCCCAGTGTAATCATTTAGCAATTTAAAGTTCAATAAGCCATGATCACATAGCGGCGTCTTTGTATTGGACATTCACTCCTAGATATCCTCCATTTATTTATAGCCCTGGCTGTACGGATGAAGCCGGGGAACTTCTAATAATTCCTTCCTCCCCGCATATGCATCAACTTTCACTCCGCATCAGTATTCATCTCATCCATTTTGCATAGCGAGGTACCATTTGCAAATGTAATTAAGATTTCTTTGTAGCAAACGGGGGTAATCATCACCATATTGATTTGTTTTGTTTCATAGTCACATTATTATGATAAATAATGTGACACATAACCTATAATTTTCTCTCAGTGTTGAGTCAAACGCTGCGTCTTGTGAGTCAGTTCCACAATCTCTTATTTCTGAGCTTAAAAACAATGTCATGTATGCAGGAGGTGCCGGAGTGATGGGACTGGCCCTGAGTTTATTAATTCTATTGCCAAAACATTTCTAAGATCACCAGCATCAAACAGTATTTAGGAACTCTAACGTTTCTTTCCAGGAACAAGAACATAGATGTTCCCATTGTGCTCAGTCATTTTATGTAAATATAGATATTCTATATAGGAGCAGTTGAAAAAGTTGCTGCCAAAAATGGGCGCAACTGTTATTTATCGATATATGTGGGTGCAATTGTTATTTATCAATATTTGTGGGCATAATTGTTATTTATCGTAATATAGAAAGCCAAATCACAAAAGCGATGCGGACTCCAGAACTCAGAAACAGGATTCTTTATTCAAGGACGGTACAAATAAGGTTACAAAAGGTAAAAACAGCTGTGTGTTTCGCATGATCCCACGCCTCCTCAGGACACTCAGACCTCAGTAATATAGAAAGCCATTACGCTATTTAGCGGATGGCTGCAATAAAATTGAAATTTATCGCATTATTGGTAGCGAGGATCAGAGGGTGTTAAGGTTAGGCACTACTAGGGGGGTCTTAGGGTTAGGCACCACCAGGGAGGTCTTAGGGTTAGCCACCACCAGGGGAGACTAGGGTTAGGCACCACCAAGGCGGTCTTAGGGTTAGGCACCACCAGGGGGGTCGTAGGGTTAGGTACCACCAGGGAGGTCTTAGGGTTAGGCACCACCAGGGAGGTCTTAGAGTTAGGCACCACCAGGAGAGGGTTCAGTGTGAGAGTAGGGATAGGTAAGGTTATAGTTAGGTTCAACATTATCTGTAAATGTACCGATAATGTTATACCGCAATTAAATCTCTATCGTTTTTGTTATCGATTTTGTTATTTAATGGTGTGCTTAAATTGTTATTTATTGATATTGCTAGTAATATTGTTATTTACTGTTGCACCTAAATTAGCTTGTAAATTTTTCAAATGTATGCCTTTTACATACCTCAGAGTTATGTTATATTAATCCTTTAAGTTCTACTGTTGTAGAGGTGGACCTTTAAGGGACACTTCCACTAATGGGTTTTTCAAAGCTTATGAATCATTCTTAATTTTTTTATTGCATTGAAGTGTCATTGGTTAGGCTAGTGCTGTCAAACTTCATGGGCACAGTGTGTGTCTAGCACCAGATTTTTCGGCTGGAGGGGGCAGAGCATCAATGTCCTGGCTTAGGGGGGTGGAGCCAAGTGCAAACAAAAGGTGAGCCTGCCAGAGGAGGGGGCCTAAAAAGTAGTCCAGGCAAGTGAGTGCGGCCCGGAGGCCTCATCCAGCATTTGGGCCGCCAGTTGGACAGCCCTGGGTTAAGCTCAGATATTTCCCTATTTATTTGCAATTTTATTCATTACGTTATTTTCAGTGTATTTCCTCTTTAATTCAGGACATCACACAGAATTTTACGCATGAGGCATACGAGTACTACCACATATTTTATTATAGCTAATCATTGCGTAATCAGCTAAAAGTGTTAAAGCAAACCTGTGCCTAAAATAGAAAAGTTAGATAGTGGTAGTTACCTCGGTAGAGGGAAGCCTCTGGAAGATCCAGAGGCTTCTCCATTCATTACTAGGCCCACCACAGGAGCCACTCGAGTACGGAAGAAAAAGCATGATGCAAAATGCATGAGAGGCTTCATGCTACTGGGCAGGCCCTCTTGTGGCTGTTCTCGTACACAGACGGGAGCGAATCCATGTGAACCTATTCAACAAACACTTGTTTAGTATGTCCAGAGGGTGCTGGATTCGGGTGCTCGAAGGGGATGTGTGAAGCCAATGAAGTCTGTGGATTATTCAGAGGCTTCCCTCTACTGGGGTAAGTATCTCCCATTGACCATTTTCTTTCCCTACAGGTACACTTTGGGCTTGATTCACAAAAGGGTGCTAACACAGTTAGCACGCCTAAAAGCTTTGGACGTGCAAACTAGGGTGCTAAGTAGTTTGCACACCCAAAGCTGTTACTGATCGCGTGTTAAGTTGGTGCGCCCGAAACTTCGCACCGTTGCGCACAAAACGTTGCACCGTTCACGTGTAAAATAGCTTTTCAGGCTGTTTTGCCCACGAACGG
This sequence comes from Hyperolius riggenbachi, assembly GCF_040937935.1. Lineage (NCBI taxonomy): Eukaryota > Metazoa > Chordata > Amphibia > Anura > Hyperoliidae > Hyperolius > Hyperolius riggenbachi. The sequence goes on along the minus strand of NC_090646.1, from coordinate 109,525,068 downwards.
TGCAACCTTTCACGCGCAACAGTGCGACATTGCGCGCAGCGGTGCAACGTTTTGCGCACAGCGCTAGCCTTTGCGCGCACAAACGCTTGCATGCATATTAGCACGTGAAGCAGCTGTTTTCACTGGCGTGCTAACACTTAGCACCCTTTAGTGAATCGATGCCTTTATGTTTTGCGCCAGTTACAGTATGTGCTCGGGTAATGTGAAAACTCATACTGCTGGCATGGTCATTTTAGTGTTGTAGTTTTGTGAACCACAACATAGATAATAATAATATTAATGCGCCCAAAAATATTTGGACGTTAATGTCAGCATAGTAATCTGATGGGAAAACCAGCTGTTATAGCATAGCACTATTTTTTCTATCTACCCCAATGAAAAAAAAATCCAGTCCAACTTTGCTGGGTCACTTATGTTCTTCATTCTCAGTAAATCTCCACTGTCTCTCTATCTTCACTGTCTCCACTGTCTCTAAATCTCTATTGTCTTTTCTCTAAGTAACTTTTCTCTAAGTAACTCTAAGTAACTGTCAGAGGGAGCATTGGAATAAATGTAGATAGCTTACAATAATGGGATCTCTAACTAAAACTAAAGACTTAAATCTCACTAATATTATAAATGTGAAAGTTTGGATGTTTGGATGTTTGGTACTCAATCACACAACAATGGCTGAATGTATTGGAATGACATTATTTGGCACACACATAGTACATTACCTGGAATAGCATATAGGATACTTTTTATCCCCATAACCAAAAAGTGGGCGGAGACAAATACAGATTTCACTGGGAAAATTTAAACTGCAGCCATTCTTACACTGTTAATGGTAGGGTTTTCAAACTTTGCACAGTTGGTCACCGGGTGACTGGGATTATTATTCAAAAAAGTGGGTGAAGCCTACAAAAGCCAATCAAAATAAACCTATTGATTTTCAAGGGGAATATTTAATTGCTGCCATTCTTGCACTGTTAATGGCACAAGCCTCAAACCTGGCACAATTGGTCATTGGGTGACTGCAGTTCAAATTCAGAAAAGGGGGTGAAGCCACAGCCAATCAGATTTGTTTCATTTCAATGCAAATTATTGATGCCATAGACAACAAAGCTCACAAACTAGGTCATTGAGTAACTAACTGAGTAATTGTGTGTTAGGTTTAGACAAAGTGGGCGGAGCCAACACCAGCCAAATACATACCTGGGCAATGCCGGGTCATCAGCTAGTGAGTAATAAAACAAGATATGAAGTTGTAAAGTACAGGGGCATAACTAGAGGGGAGCAGACCCTGTAATCAAAGGGAGCCCAGAGCTGTTGGGGGCCCCTACTACTAATTTTCCCTTCCCCAGCTACAGGGGACTATACTTCAGATCAGGTGATTTTGTGGCTGCACTTGTTAGGAGTGTGAAACTTAGGGATCCTCATTCAGATTCCGCAGAAGCGTAATTTTTAACATTTCCGATCATAAATTGCATTTCCGCATTGGAATGCAGAATTTAGAAATACTAGTGCGGTAAGTGGATTTTCGCGAAAAAAAACCACAAACATTTCCATGGAAAATCTGCTTACCGGTATGCGTAATTTTAAGATAATCAGAAGACTCAGAATAAATCAGCCAATGCGAGAATGCAAAAATATTGGTGAAAATGTTGGTGGAAAATCTGAAGTGGAAAGCGGTAGCGGAAAGCGAAATTGGTAGCGGTGGTGGTAATCGGCATTGACAGAAAGCGGATTTTCTGCGGAATCAGAAATCGACATTTCCAACTATCTCTAGCGAAGACCATGATGGCCACACTTGTTTTATGACCCTCGTGAGATGGGCCCCAAGGGCATGAAGGGCATCAAAGCGAGGTAAGGAATGGGGTGTAAACATTGGGGGCCCATCAGAGTTTTTCTGGGGGACCAATGAATTGCAGCTATGCTACTGGTAAAGTAGTTCCTTTTTGGAGATATGGGCCATTTACAGTATATCCATTTCAGAGCATAGAATGATTTTTGCTAAAGTATAATAGTGATTGTTTCTCTTTAAGGAGACATTTGTGCTGAAATGTAGCAATAAATCAGGCTATGATGATCTCAAGTGGGAATTTTCCTGCAATCTAATTAATACAGTAATAGCTGCCGAATTAGCAAAACACCCAATAACCTCTAAGGCTCTATTCACACCTGCGTTTTCAGGAAAGATTTCTCCGCGATTTCACATGGAAAAATCACTGAACAGTGCGGTGATTTTGGCGCTATCGCAATTTGCACTTCTATAGCACTGAAACGCGATTGCCTGGAAATCGCCTGAAAATGGTGCAGGCTACGCAATTGCGTTTGGCGTTTTTGCCCATAGGGGTTCATTACGCTAGCGCTTTTAAAAAGTGCTAGCGTTTGAGCATTTTGCTGAAATCGCTCTAGTGTGAATGGGGCCTAAGAGTTAAAAGAGCAGGAAAAGGAAGATAAATCGTACAGTTGATTAATCTCAAAGATAAAAACAGAGATGTGGTTAAAATTGTGTCAGAATGTTCCATACTTCCATTGATATTGGCTACTGAAATAATATGCACATTTTAGCTTTTCTTTCAAAAGTCAACTTGTCCCGCCCCTGATATGTATGACATGGTAGCTTCAAAGACCAATAGCAATGCTCTGGAGATCAGATGCCAGATTGTGCCTTTTCTTTTAAATAATGATGCCTGGGTATTGCCTTATAGAGGGTGGGGATTGTGCCTAATGCAAAGCTTGATACCTGTGTAACCAAATAATTTCTTGTTCATTCATTCAAGTCACAAAAGGAGGAGGAAAGAGACCCCTAATAAATAGGAGTAAAAGCAATAGGTATTAAAGCTGATAGTTGGATGACACATAAAGGATGGTGTACTTCTAGAGCCGTATCTATTGGTGAAACCCTTACATAGAGTCCATTGCATAGGCAAGGTGAATCTCCTATAAACTTATACACTAAGTGACTGCAAGGTGCAAGTTCATTCACACTATATATAGTAATTCACACAATGATCCCTGGTGTTTAGTACTCAATGGCATCACTAGGGGGTGTGATAGGAGCAGACTACATCAGGTGTCACCAGTTTAGGCTAACGGACACCAGTCACCAGGTGTCACCAGTCCCCAGGCTAACGGACAGTGAAGTAGTGCTATGTAAATATAGACCAGGCTATTGCCCAACTCTTCTCTCCCCTATAGCAAATGGGTCCAGTATAACCCATTACCAACCCCATTCTGAACAAATATGACAAGTAATGATACTTCAAAAAAGTATTATTGGTTTTGTTTAGCCTGGTGAGGTTAGAGGTTCAAGGGATAAGAGAGCAGTAAAACCATGACTTTCCACACCAGGTGACACCAACCCTAATGACACCTCTGCTAGTACTGCCCCCCCCCCCCATACAGTGATCCCTGGTGTCTAGTAAACCCTAACACAAACACTCACACTCATAACATACAGTAATCCTTCAGAGTACATATAAAATCACTGCCGGGAGACTTGGGCACAGGATACAGCCGATATATGGCTTAACCTGCTCCTGTGGTGCTAATTACTATAGCCCCTCCCAGTCCACGTGGATGGTAGGGAATGGTGTAATTCAGCTTCCAGCGATTGCTGGCGGACGAATTACAGTGTTTTAAAAGTAAGTTCTGCTCCACCTTCTGGCGGCGCAGAAGTTACAAACTGTGTAATTCCTATTACGGCCGATAGTGGTGTCAGCTGCGCCCAAATCTCCTGCGCTGGATACAACCTGTTCGATCCTTCATGTCTAATGGTCCACTTATATTGCTTCGTTGGTGGTCTAGAGGCTCCTGCAGATACAAGAACTCCTTCTTCCCCCAAGCCATCCAACTCCTCAACTCATGCCCCCCCCCCCCCCCCCTCCTTCCCCAATCTCCTTTATGCCACTATACTGTACTTTGTACTATTAATGAGCCTGTCTGTGCCAAAAACAATTCCATGTACAAGCCCTTTGTACTTAGCAAATAAATCTGATTCTGATTCACGAGCAATATGTTGACTGTAGACACTGAAGTCTTGAGCTGGCTGGGCATTGCCACTGCTCTGTCCACCGCTCGCAACAGGTTAGTTGTACAGATCAATAAAAAGGAAGCAGATTGCTGTAGTCTGCAGAGATCAATTTGCTCTGTTACATTAGATAGACAGAATCCCTTAAAAGGCTGCCTGATCATCAGTGAAGACCAGAGAACTCTGCATGGTCTCTGCAGTTGTCAGTCCATACAAGTCCCAGTTGTGCTTCAGGTCTAAATACCTAACACGAAATACCTCTGCAGAGACACTGGAGAGGTCATAAAAGAGATTCATTGAAGAATAACTGCAGCTTTTAAGTGAAAATCACAGTCTTCTCTCTCTGCTAAGTTGAATGATAATTAGAATTCTTCCGGTGCTCACCAACTCAGCATAAATGTGCCTTAGAAAATACACTATTAAAAGTGAAATTCTCCAAATGCTATTTACATGAACTATAACATTACCGCTTAGCTTTTAGTTAAGCGGATCTGAGTGTTCCTGAAAGCTTATGCTTAGATTCATTAATGCTTTCTAATTTATTTATTTTTATCCTGCTACGGTGCTCTGCAAGTGATTTATGTTGGGTTATAGACCGCACTCTTTTATTGCTAAGATGTTTTTTTTTTTAGAGAAAACTTCTTTTGCTTTATTTCCTTTACAGTAAATAAACATTTCATGTAATTTGGATAAAAAAGGGGCCATGCGAGCAACAATAAGAAACAGGCTTTTTTTTTGTTCTTTACAATATATGCAGTATAGTGTGTGGTGTATTTATGGCATATTCTTATGTGCTTTGCTTCAGTGCTCTTAGCTGCTAAAGCTGATGTCACTAAGCCAACAGCTAACAATAAAAACTCTCTACTGTGAAAAAAAAGTGGATAATAAAACAGAAGCAGAAGCCTCATACTGTATTTAATTTTCATTGATCAATAACTAAAGGGTTTACTCAGTAGGATCTGAAGTACTTGTCCCAAAAAAGGATTTTTTTTATCATGGTAGCAGATGTGTAAAAACTACAAAAGAGGGGAAGTTAGTTCTGTTCATAACAGCAGAACAGATGCCAACTTTTATTTTGTTGTGTTGTAATATGATGTTTAAGGCAGCACCTACTCCTTCTCCTTTCATTCTCTTTCCTCTTCCATTCAATACCTTTCCTCTTCTTTTCTTTTCCCTTTCCTTTCCTTAATAATAATAATCCGAACATTTGTATAGCACTTTTCTGTCAGACTCAAAGCGGTCAAGAGCTGCAGCCACTCAAGGGCCCACCCTGCAATGGTAGGAAGTCTTGCCTTGAACTCCTTACTGAATAGGTACTGTTCTTTTCTTCCTTCTCCTTTCCTTTCCCTTCCTTTCCTTCATTTTCCTCATACTTTCCTTTTCTTGTCTCTCCTTTCCTGCCATTTCCTTCCCTCACATCTCCATTCCTTTCCTCTAATTTATTTTAATTTCCTCTCATTTCCTTCCCTTTCCCGTCTCATTTCCTTCCCTTTCCTTTCCCTTCCATCTTCTCTTCCTTTCATGTTCTTCCCTTTCCTTTGCTCTGCCTTTCCTTTTGTTTCCCTTTCAGTCTATCAGCTGAGACTGGAATGTGTGGCATGTGCTGCACTGCTTGTCATTGGCAGAAGCTATACAAACCCTCTCCAAGCTCTGTATGAGTCAGAGACTGAGCTACTCCCAAGCCTATCACACTCTAGTTAGAAGCCATGTCTTTTGTTTGTAAACACTGCCTAAAAATGGCAATTACAAGACAGGATTTCAGCAGGGAGATTGTTTTTTTTTTTGTTTTTTTTTGTTTTTTTTACTGGCAATGATCATGTACAAGCGTTTAGAAGGAAGGACTAGGGAATAGGGTATAGGCCATATAGACATTTGATCCAATCACTTTATAATTTTAATAATAATGTAAGCACCATCTTTTTTTTGGAGCATAGCTTTATTTAGCAAAAGTCTACTTGCTATTTAAAGTCCCTCTCCAACAGGCACAGAGCTAAACATCATTTAATAGCTCAGCAATCACTGCCAATATTACATTTTATTTCTGAAATGAGGGTTTTGCCATCTTGAAACTGTGATTACACAAAGAGAAACAAAAGAATGGAATGAGTCTGCTTCTACCTGTGGGTGTGGCTGCTTCTGGATTCTGGATTGAATCATCTCGACTGCTCAGACTGAAAGGGGATGCACACATTCTGAATCTCTCAGAGCAGATTGAAGCCTACAGCACAGTGTACAGAAAGTGGCCTGTGTCTTGGCTTCTTACCAGGTACTTTACAAGTGATTTAATTGGCATCAGCTAGTCAAAAAATGTCTACACAGACTGTGGTTTCAAACTTTACACATACTGTTGTTTCTCATTAAGTTTAAAGCGCAATATTGCTGGTGTAGATTGCAGTTCCATGTTATGTATACAAAGTAACACACAGTTCTTCCCTGGCATCTGTAACAATAACAGCTACATGTCCAAGATGGCTGATCTTTGAATGCTTTACCAGCTTACCTCTACATTTCTGAATGCTTAGTGGAGAAGATCACACTATTACTTTTTACCCAGTGGCGTAGCCAACAAGCGTTCCACATTTTTTTTTTTAAAGGTAAAACAAGAGTTCCACATTTAAGTGAATGATCTGGCATAGCAAATGAGGAGAGTAGTTTAATTCCATATTAGGTAAATCTATAACTAAAAACGGACATGCGTGTGTGCGTGCGTGCACGTGTGTGTGTGCCCATTCACGTCAATTGCATGTAAAAGGTTGCCATTCTCACAGTAATAAAAACAGAGTCCCCACACTTGGCACAGTTGGTCACTTGGTAACAAAGGTGAACAATTCCGAGAAAATAGGTGGAGCATATAACAGCCAATCAAATTTCAGCAATTAATTTTCAATATGCAAATGTATACTGCAGTCATTCTTACACTCTTATTGGCAGGGTTCTTAAGCTTGGCACAATTGGTCACTGGGTGACTGAGATTAATATTCAGGAAAGTGGGTGGAGCCTACAACAGGCAATCCAAATTCACCTATTGATTTTGAAGGTGAATATTTAAATGGCTGCAATTCTTACACTGTTAATGGAGGCCTCAGACCTGCTACAGTCGGTCATTGGGTGACTGGGGATTAACTTCAAAAAAGGGGTGGAGCTACAAACAGCCAATCAGATTTGTTTGGTTGATTTCAATGGGAAAGATTAAACTGCTCTGAGTCTCACATTATTGATGCCAAGGACCCCAAAGCTCACAATCCTGGTCATTAAGTGACTGTGTTAAAGGAATACTATCAATACCCAAGTGTTCTAAAATGACAATGTACAAATGATGTCTAAGTAGCTGTGTAAACATTTTCCTAGTTTTCATGTTAAATATCAGAGGCAAAAGCTGCAGTTTATTGAGGGTAGGATTTAGCTATATTGGGACAAATCAATTGCAGAAGGGGTGTCTGCTTCAATGCACAGCCAGAGTTGCATATCAGACTACAGAAAGCAAATATCAAAACATATCAAACTCTAAAAGCAAAAACAGTATGAAAATGTGTTACATTTCCTCTGCTCTCTTCAGACACGTCAGTCAGAAACACAGGGCACAGGAGCTGCAGCTGTTGGGAGCTCTCTTCTCTGTCACACAAAGAGCTACACATAGAGTTAACTGATCAAGTGTGAGGGGAATTTCCCCTCTCCTCATGGCTCAGTCTGCCATCAGTTTTGGCGTCAGTAAAGTTTGAATGTATTTTAAAAACAGTAAACAAAGAGGTTGCTACTAAAATGTATACACCAGTACTTAGCAGCACTTCCCAAACAATTCCTGTATCAATTGAAAAAAAATATGTGAATCAATAGTATTCCTTTAAGGTTAGAAAAAGTGGGCGGAGCCAACAACGGTCTTTAAATGGCCATTCTCACAGTGTTGTTCAGATATGTATTTGGTTGCAGTAGGCCCATTAACAAATGGGAAGCTGAACTCAGCTGATAAAACTTGCCAAGTTTTATTCATTTCATGTTGCTTCAGAGTATATAATCTGGTACATTAACTGTCTCTGGGATTCACAATTTAACCACCTAAGGACCGCGGTGTTAACCCCCCCCCCCCCCCTAGTGACCAGGCCATTTTTTACAAAATAGGCCACTGCAGCTTTAAGCATTCACTGCAGGGCCGTACAACTCGGCACAAAAGTTACCCCCCCTCTCCCCCCTTTCTGTCCACCAACAGAACTTTGGGGTCTGATTTCTCCCCAGATGTTTGGGGATTTTTTTTTTACAAATATTTATTTTATTAAAATAACATTAAATGTCTCCTTTTTTTATTATTTAATTATCCCTCTCTCCCCCCGCCAGCCAATCAGATTGATCGGCTGTCATATTAGGCTTTAGCCTATGGAAGGGACGGCCATGTCACATGGCTGTCCCCAGTACAGCGCTGCCATAGATTGCAAATAGACTGGCGGCGATCGCCGCTGGGAGACTGATGGTGGAGCAGAGCTACGTCATTCCAGTGAGGATGCGCGCACATTGGTGCACCTGATCCCCTGCAATCTCCGCCCCCAGCACTTCACGACAATTGGCCTGGAGTGGTCCTGAGGCTGCCGCGCTGCTCACGCCAATCGGCGTGGAACAGTCGCTAAGAGGTTAATCCCTACCATAGTCATATGTCCATCATAGTGAAAGGCCCTTTTTTTTGTTTTATTTGCTTTGTTTTTTTTTTGTTTTTTTTTTGGTGGGGGGGTGACAAATTAACTTATCTGTATGTTTTTGTTAGGAAGCCCAAAGAAAAACGGGGAGAACATACAAGTTCCATGACAGGGGCGGGCGTGACTAGAGGGCAGCAAGCAGCCCCTGTCATCGCTGGGGGGGGGGGGGGAGGCAGAGCTGTGGGGGGCCTCAACTACTAATCTTCCTTTCCTCCAATATACTATACCTCATGTGTTTTTGTGGATACACTTGTTATGGGTATGAAGTTCATGATGGCCACTAGGGATGCTCACCGAATTCCGCGGAATTCAGATTTCCGCGATTCCGATCGGAAATTGGCAATTCCGTTCCATCACATCGGAATGGAATTGCTTTAGCGCTAAACGGTAATTCCGGAATTGCTATGCGGAATTCCGTCAGAATGCAGATTTTTTAAGCCAATCAGAAGGAAGACCCTAGACAGAAGCTTAAAAGTGAAAACAACAGGATTTCTGCATCAAAATAGGAATATCAGCACCAATTAGATTCTTAACAAAAAACAACCAATCCTACGTTAGCAACCAGCTCCCTAGCTACCTATCATCAGCTAGCCCACCCATTTTGTATATAAGAGAGGTGTACGGTCACAAAGCTTGTGGTTTCAGTCTGGTGTTGGAGAGAGAGGAGAGACAGACCCATATTAGTTGTTTCAAGATAAAACAAAAGTCTTTTTAACCACTTAAGCCCTCGGTCATTTTCACTTTATGCATCCGAGCAATGTTCACCTCCCATTCATTAGCCTATAACTTTATCACTACTTATCACAATGAACTGATCTATATCTTGTTTTTTTCAGCCACCAATTAGGCTTTCTTTGGGTGGTACATTTTGCTAAGAGCTACCTTACTGTAAATGCATTTTAACAGTAAGAATAAGAAAAAAACTGAAAAAATTAATTATTTCTCAGTTTTCGGCCATTATAGTTTTAAAATAATACATGCCTCCATAATTAAAACCCACGTATTGTATTTGCCCATTTGTCCCGGTTATTTCACCGTTTAAATTATGTCCCTATCACAATGTATGGTGACAATATTTTATTTGGAAATAAAAGAGCATTTTTCCCATCACTATTTACAAGCTTATTAAAAAAATAGAAATATTTCATCTTTACATAGATATTTAAAAAGTTTAGATCCTTAGGTAAATATTTATGTATTTTTTTATTGTAATTTTTTTTTTATTAACCACTTGAGGACCACAGTCTTTTCGCCCCTTAAGGACCAGAGCCTTTTTTTCCATTCAGACCACTGCAGCTTTCACGGTTTATTGCTCGGTCATACAACCTACCACCTAAATGAATTTTACCTCCTTTTCTTGTCACTAATACAGCTTTCTTTTAGTGCTATTTGATTGCTGCTGCGAGTTTTAGTTTTTATTATATTCATCAAAAAAGACATGAATTTTGTCAAAAAAATGACTTTTTTAACTTTCTGTGCTGACATTTTTCAAATAAAGTAAAATTTCCTATACATTTGAGCGCGAAAGTTATTCTGCTACATGTCTTTGATAAAACTTGTGACAAGAAATAAAATCTTCTATGAACTCATCATACACCTAACAGAATACCTTGGGGTGTATTCTTTCTAAAATGGGGTCACTTGTGGGGTTCCTATACTGCCCTGGCATTTTAGGGGCCCTAAACCGTGAGGAGTAGTCTGGAAACCAAATGCCGCAAAATGACCCTTGAAATCCTAAAGGTACTCATTGGACTTTGGGCCCCTTAGCGCAGTTAGGGTGCAAAAAAGTGTCACACATGTGGTATCGCCGTACTCAGGAGAAGTAGTATAATGTGTTTTGTGGTGTATTTTTACATATAACCATGCGATACCACATGTGTGACACTTTTTTGCAGCCTAGGTGCGCTAAGGGGCCCAACGTCCTATTCACAGGTCATTTTGAGGCATTTGTTTTCTAGACTACTCCTCACGGTTTAGGGCCCCTAAAATGCCAGGGCACTATAGGAACCCCACAAGTGACCCCATTTTAGAAAGAAGACACCCCAAGGTAATCCATTAGGTGTATGGTGAGTTCATAGAAGATTTTATTTTTTATCACAAGTTAGTGAAAAATGACACTTTGTGAAAAAAACAATAAAAATCAATTTCCGCTAACTGTTGACAAAAAATAAAATCTTCTATGAACTCGTCATACACCTAACAGAATACCTTGGGGTGTCTTTTTTCTAAAATAGGGTCACTTGTGGGGTTCCTATACTGCCCTGGCATTTTACGGGCCCAAAACCGTGAGTAGTTGGGAAACCAAATTTCTCAAAATGACTGTTCAGGGGTATAAGCATCTGCAAATTTTGATGACAGGTGGTCTATGAGGGGGCAAATTTTGTGGAACCGGTCATAAGCAGGGTGGCCTCTTAGATGGCAGGTTGTATTGGGCCTGATCTGATGGATAGGAGTGCTAGGGGGGTGACAGGAGGTAATTGATGGGTGTCTCAGGGGGTGGTTAGAGGGGAAAATAGATACAATCAATGCACTGGGGAGGTGATCGGAAGGGGGTCTGAGGGTTTGGCCGAGTGATCAAGAGCCCACACGGGGCAAATTAGGGCCTGATCTGATGGGTAGGTGTGCTAGGGGGTTACAGGTGGTGACAGGAGGTGATTGATGGGTGTCTCAAGGTGTGATTAGAGGGGGGAAATAGATGCAAGCAATGCCCTGGCGAGGTGATCAGGGCTGGGGTCTAAGGGCGTTCTGAGGGTGTGGGCGGGTGATTGGGTGCCCTAGGGGCAGATTAGGGTCTAATCTGATGGGTATCAGTGACAGGGGGTGATTGATGGGTAATTAGTGGGTGTTTAGGGTAGAGAACAGATGTAAACACTGCACTTGGGAGGTGATCTGACATCGGATCTGCGGGCGATCTATTGGTGTGGGTGGGTGATCAGATTGCCCGCAAGGGGCAGGTTAGGGGCTGATTGATGGGTGGCAGTGACAGGGGGTGATTGATGGGTGGCAGTGACAGGGGGTGATTGATGGGTGATTGATAGGTGATTGACAGGTGATTGACAAGTGATCAGTGGGTTATTACAGGGAAGAACAGATGTAAATATTGCACTGGCGAATTGATAAGGGGGGGGTCTGAGGGCAATCTGAGCGTGTAGGCGGGTGATTGGGTGCCCGCAAGGGGCAGATTAGGGTCTGATCTGATGGGTAACAGTGACAGGTGGTGATAGGGGGTGATTGATGGGTGATTGATGGGTAATTAGTGGGTGTTTAGAGGAGAGAACAGATGTAAACACTGCACTTGGGAGGTGATCTGACGTCGGATCTGCGGGCGATCTATTGGTGTGGGTGGGTGATCAGATTGCCCGCAAGGGACAGGTTAGGGGCTGATTGATGGGTGGCAGTAACAGGGGGTGATTGATGGGTGGCAGTGACAGCGGGTGATTGATGGGTGATTGACAGGTGATTGACAGGTGATCAGTGGGTTATTACAGGGAAGAACAGATGTAAATATTGCACTGGCGAATTGATAAGGGGGGGTCTGAGGGCAATCTGAGTGTGTAGGCGGGTGATTGGGTGCCCGCAAGGGGCAGATTAGGATTTGATCTGATGGGTAACAGTGACAGGTGGTGATAGGGGGTGATTGATGGGTGATTGATGGGTAATTAGTGGGTGTTTAGAGGAGAGAACAGATGTAAACACTGCACTTGGGAAGTGATCTGATGTCGGATCTGCGGGCAATCTATTGGTGTGGGTGGGTGATCAGATTGCCCGCTAGGGGCAGGTTAGGGGCTGATTGATGGGTGGCAGTGACAGGGGGTGATTGATGGGTGATTGATGGGTGATTGACAGGTGATTGACAGGTGATTGGCAGGTAATCAGGGGGATAGATGCATACAGTACACAGGGGGGGGGGGGTCTGGGGAGAATCTGAGGGGTGGGGGTGATCAGGAGGGAGCAGGGGGTAGTTTAGGGTTAAAAAAAAAATAGCGTTTTTAGATAGTGACAGGGAGTGATTGATGGGTGATTAGGGGGGTGATTGGGTGCAAACAGGGGTCTGGGGGTGGGCAGGGGGGGGGGTCTGAGAGGTGCTGTGGGTGATCAGAGGGAAGGGGGGACAGGATCAGTGTGCTTGGTGCAGACTAGGGTGGCTGCAGCCTGCCCTGGTGGTCCCTCAGACACTGGGACCACCAGGGCAGGAGACAGCCAGTATAATAGGCTTTGTATACATTACAAAGCCTATTATACACTATCCGTGCGGCGATCCGGGTGCTAGTAACCCGCCAGCACTTCCGAACGGCCGGCGGGTTACAGTGCGGGGGGGGCGGAGCCAGTTGCCGGCGGCTGATCGCGTCACGAATGACGCGATCACCGCATAACCACGCCCGCCGCCGCCACCGCCGATGGGCGTATTGTGGTCGTTTGGGCCCAGCCCTTGCCGCCGCCCTTCGGCTTAAGGCGGTCGGCAAGTGGTTTAACATTTTATGTGGGTATTTTTGGGAGGGTGGGATGTAAATAGTATTTGTTTAGGGTAAATATATGTGTATTTTTATTTTTTTTTACATTTAGATGTAGTTTTACTTTTTGGCCACAAGATGGCAACCTTGAGTTTGTTTACATGACGTCACTCTAAGCATACAATGTAGGCTTAGAGGGACATAGGAGACAGAAAAAGCAAAGCTTCCGAGACAAGCTGTTGCTTTTTCTGCGGGGGAGAGGAATCAGTGATCGGGCACCATGGCCCGATTCATTGATTCCTGGGCTAACGATCCGCGGCTGGGAGCAAGCTTTCACATGCGCGATCGGCAGCGGGAGCGTGCAGGAGCGCACATGTTTTCCTTGACGTATAACTACGTCAAGGAGGACAAAGTGATTAAAGACTGTATATTAAACAAAAGTCTTTTTGAAGACTGTGAGAGAGAATTAGATTGAGTGTGAGCTATATTAGTAGTAGCTCGGTGTATTTGTGAGAGAGTGACAGTAGATTTGTTAGTTTTGAGTGATAGATTGTAGTGTAGTGTGCTAGTAGTTGCTGTGTGGAGAGGGTTAGACAGAGCCAGCCAGGTCACAGGCTTAGTGTTTGACAGAGTGAGAGTGAGTTAGGTGATTGATTAGTTGAGTGTAGTGCAAGTTTTTTGGGGGGGTTTTCTAAGTTCATTTTTTTTTTTTTAATTTATTTTCTTTATTTCACCCCCTTATTTTCTTATCTGTTCTGTCGCTCATTCCCCTTCCCCAATAAAGTTTGTGGCCCCAAAAGAATGGAGTAAGAGCTGCATCAATTTCCTGCAACTCCCTAAAAGAAAATGGAGTGATGGTGGTGTTGGTGGATCACGTCAAGTACGTGATCGGGTTGAGGGTGGCAGCAGCAACAGGAAACGTTCCCCCCTGGTCAGAGATGTCTTCCCTTTGTTCACACGCAGGAAAATTTTGACAGAGCAGCAGGCGAAGAGAGATTATTTAGATCAGTAACACTCTACCCAGTCTGAGGGACTTGAAGCTAGTTGCAGCAGCACCAGTAGTGGCCACCAGGTTCCCCATGACCAGAATCTGACCGCAGCTGCTTCTCTTGATGAGGTTGCTTCCCCCCAGTACTCTCCTCCAGAAGTAAAGCACACCTACGTCGATGAGAGAGATGTGCAGAAGGATTAGGAGGAGGCATTGGAGGAGACCATGGGACCAAGGTCCCAAGAAGTGGTGTGTTCTGCGGTGACAGAAATGGCCCCTGTGTTCTCAATAGCTGGAAGCCAAATTACATAATTCCCCACTATCCATGGTGACCTGGAGGGGGAATAGTAATTAACACGGCCGGGACTTGTGCGGCAGCAGGATCAGCCATACCGGCTGTACCCTGCGCCCAAGTCTCACGACGCCGGTTCATCTCTTACGTGTTTTATGACCCCTGTGAAGGCCGTGAAGGGCACCGAGGGGGAGGCGAAAAAAGGGGTGTGAACATTGGGGGGGCTCCATCAAAGTTTTGCTGGGGGACCCCATGAAGTGTAGTTATGCCACTGTCCATGCATATAGTGTCCTGGCCCAAACTGGGGTCCCATTGCTGCAAAGCAAAAGTGCTACCCACTGCACTACCATGCACTGAGATTGTCCAGGGGCTAACTAATCTAATAATATTATTCTGAAATGTAGAAGAGAGTGTATAGAAACTTATGTTAAACATGTAAGGTTACTGCAGATGGTGTCCCACTGGGATCTGAACCCAGGACTGCAAGGCAAGAGTGCTAACCACATGACTGCCTTTAATAAGTCAATGAAAGGAGTGACAGCATGTTAGATAATCTCATCCCATAATGCCCTAGTTTCCATCGTTCAAGTAATAAAAAAAAAGTATCCCTGTAGAAGTAATTAGCAAGTGGGAAATGCACTGGCTACTTAGGCCAGGTATATTACACAGGATGTCCATGCTAGTGATGGAATGTTTGACTCAATGGATTGTTACGTCTCTTTTTTGTCATTATAGATTTAACCTCTTTCCATGAATTATTAGTCTGTTAATCCTGGTTTAAGTTTCTTTAATCAATATAGTAACATATGTAAAGTAGCAAGCTGTAAATCTTTCCTCCCTACTGTTCAATGGAAACTATCAAGCTTCGGAATGGAAAGCCACATTTCAAGGCTTCTGTTCAAATACAGAATGGCATGATACCAGCACTAAATCAGGACGCTCCTAATCTAATTTACTGTGCTGCTTTTCATACACACAGACACGTCGCTGCAGTCCTGTTAGTTCGGAAGGTGAAACTGCCCATCTTTATCTCAGTCTTCGCATTTCTCTCTGCTTATTCCGGAATGAAATATAAGGCTCTCTTCAGGGTCCTTTGTACAGAGTTGTTATTGAAAAGCAATTTTACTCATATCGCTTAGATGGGGCATTTTGCTTCAAACTAATAAGATCTAAAGCTCTGTATGTATGCACTACAGCAGAATCTCGTTATAGTAAACTCTGATACAGTAAACCTCTGGATATGGTAAACTAAAGGTGGCCATACAACAGGCAACTTGGCGGCCAATCGGCCATCCGATTCAACTATTATAATCGAATTGGATGAAAATGAGTGCCGCCAAGTGCATGCCCAACCAACAAAGCGACCAATTTCGAGACGAAAATTGGTCACATTGTCGATCGCACATGCTGCAAGATGTCCGGCTGAAGTTGGTTGGTCGGGTGTGTGGTGGTACGGCGACCGATTTTGGATCGAGCAATGAAATGACAAAACCCTCACCGCAGCCACCATAATGTATAAATGTGCCTCGGCATCTTTCTCCAGCCTGATTTGCATTCTGAAATTTATTACATCTTTAGTTCTGCAGAATGTTTGTTTCTGAGAATTCCAAAGCCAGTGACTACAATTCCTGGTCTCCCAGAATGCTCCAGGAGGAGAATTCTGCATAGCTAAACAGCCTAGGCTAAAGTGAACCTGAGACGAGTAAAATTATTTAAAATAAACACATGATATACCTGTAAGGCTGTAAATTAATATTACATACTTACCTAGCTGTCAGTTCCTCTCAGACGCTCACCCATTTTCTTTTTACAATGATTCCTTCCAGTTCTGACACTTTCTTTGTCAGAACTAAAATATATCAGTTGCTGTCAGTCAGGGGCGTAGCAATAGGGGTTGCAGAGGTTGCGACCGCATCGGGGCCCTTGGGCCAGAGGGGCCCGATGGGCCCTCCCTCAACTACAGTATTAGCTCTCTATTGGTCCTGTGCTCATAATAGTCACTTCTATAGATACTTTGAGTAGTGGTAATCATTAACAAACTGTTCTCCATCCTCCCTCAACTACAGTATTAGCTCTCTATTGGTCCTGTGCTCATAATAGTCACTTCTATAGATACTTTGAGTAGTGGTAATCATTAACAAACTGTTCTCCATCCTCCCTCAACTACAGTATTAGCTCTCTATTGGTCCTGTGCTCATAATAATCACTTCTATAGATACTTTGCATAGTGATAATCATTAACAAACTGTTCCCCATCCCGTCTTGCACCTCTGCACTGTAGTTGCCATTGGCAGGTTTTGGTGCACCATATCAATTGTTACGTATAGAGTGCTTGGGGGGCCCCAATGTAAAACTTGCATTGGGGCCCACAGCTCTTTAGCTACACTACTGCTGTCAGTTATATATCAGATGCTAAGGGTTATAACTGAAAGGACAACTGATGAGCAATGCAAAGTCCATGTTTCCCTATGGCTCAAGTGGGAGATATTGCAATTTAACAGTGTGTTGACCAGGAAGCTGTTATGGGGTAATAGCCATTTTCAAAATGGAGGATGGAGAATTCCATTGATCACAGTGGACAAATGGGATGCAGAAGAGGAGTAAGAGATTGAGGAGTAGACTACATGAGAGGTAAGTATGATGTGTGTATGGTTATTTTTACTTTTTTTTCAGTTCAGGTTTGCTTAACCTATTTTGGTTCCTGGACGTAGAAACTACGTCCAGGAACCATGCGCACTACCGCGCGCTCCCGCAGCCGATCGCGCGCATGCACGCACACTCCCAGCCGCGGATTCGGTAGCCATGGAATCAATGTATCGGGCTATGATGCCCGATCACTGATTCCTCTCCCCCGCTGAAAAAGCGACAGCTTCTCTCAGAAGCTTTGTTTTTTCTGGCCGTTGCCTCCTCCCTGCGTCACTCTAAGCGTGTGTTACGCTTAGAGTGACGTCATGTAAACAAACTCATGTCCGCCATCTTGTGGCCAAAAAGTAAAACTACAACTAAAAGTAAAAAAAAATAAAAACAACACACAATTACATTATAAAACTATAGTTTACATCCCACCCTCCCAAAAATACCCAAATAAAATGTTTAATATAAAAAAAACAAAAAACATTACAATAAAAAAAAAACATGTAAATATTTACCTAAGGGTCTAAACTTTTTAAATATCAATGTAAAGATGAAATATTTCTATATTTTTTTTATTTTAAACTTGTAAATAGTGATAGATGCAAAACGGAAAAAATGCACCTTTATTTCCAAATAAAATATTGTCGCCATACATTGTGATAGGGACATAATTTTAACGGTGTAATAACCGGGACATATGGGCAATTACAATACGTGAGTTTTAATTATGGGGGCATGTATTATTTTAAAACTATAATGGCTGAAAACTGAGAAATAATGATTTTTTCCGTTTTTTTCTTATTCTTCCTGTTAAAATGCATTTACAGTAAAGTGGCTCTTAGCAAAATGTACCCCCCCCCCCCCCCCCCAAAGAAAGCCTAATTGGTGGCGGAAAAAACAAGATATAGATCAGTTCATTGTGATAAGTAGTGATAAAGTTATAGGCTAATGAATGGGAGGTGAACATTTCTCAAGTGAAAACGACGGAACGCGAATGGGTTAAGCATCACTGGGGAGGCGGGGCTACATACCAATATCCAGTCATGTATGGAAATAGGAAGAGTTTCTGATGCTAAAGCCTGGACATTTATCATAAAGATGGGTATCCTAAATAATTTACTGCATTCTACTGTCAGTACAGTGCCTCTTTAAGGTGATGTTGCAAGGAACAAACGCTGTACAAGTGCAGTGTGTACTGTTACTAGGGAGAGAAGAATGGATGACAGGGTTGGCGTACACCACCAAAGTAATACGAGCTGCCCTGAACTGTAAAAACTACCCCAGTAGTAAAATGGTTAACCCTGAGCACGGGCATGGGAGGGGTGCCTAAAATCTATTGAAAATCAGTGTGCAGTGTATGGGCGGCCGCGGGGCGGGCAATAGATCCATCTATGATCAGATTCAAACAGTGAGGGTTCTATCTAATTGTCAGTCTGGCCATACATTGAGTGATGTATGGTCTCCTTTACAGTTCTCAGTGGACCTGTATAACAATGGGTATTTGGGATGGAACATTGGATGCCTGTATGACAGGTCACAGCAGTAGGAATGGTCAGACATTTCCATCAGAATGAAAATTTCCAATTAAAAAATAGGTATTCCAATCGGAAAATCAGAACTTGGTAAGTCCGCGGTATGTCTGCGCTCCAAATAGCTAGTGCGCGTCCAGGCAATTAAGCCTCATTGTAATCACAAATTTGAGTGCTTAGGCATTCGTTATTACTCGTGAGCCCATCACTACCATTTGGTAATGGGTTTTACAAGGAAATCTGATTTACCACAACTCTGTAATTTTAGTTAAATCAACTGTGAAGCAGCGGACCAATGAGAGAACGCAGTGATTTACAGCAAAAATCGGAAAACCAAGGAAATGCTAAGCCAGTCAGAAGACTTAAAAAAGACTTGGTAGTCTCCGAGTCTTGTGACTGGTCTACAATTACCACAGCAATCCAGAAGTGTTTAGCCAATAAGAGTAACTGTTTAGAAGTTTCTGAAAGTCTGGATTCGGAATTCGGATTACTGTTGATATGCCGCGGTGTCGGTAATCAATATTTTCAGAAGTTGAAATTGCAGCGGAATTGAACATCGTAATTTCCGACCATCCCTACACAGAAGAATCTTGTAAACATGTAGGGGGTGTTCTCTACCCCCTTGCCAGTTCACAACTTGCAAGAAGAAAAGAAAATAGATGATCTCTATACACACACAAAAAACGAAAGGAGCTTTGAAGCAGATCCAAACCTGACTGAATGAAACAGAAGCTATCCACCAGTCGGAGCCATAACTAGGATTTTCAGGAATTTGATGTTGTTCCCAGACATTCACTAATTTGCCATTATCCCCTATAAACATTGTTTGACTCCTCACTGATATACAGCAATATGAACTGTGCAGACTACAATTAAAATGTGTGCCGTACAGTTGACCTGTTTCTAAAATTATTTTTTTTATTTTTTTTAACAATAAGAGTTAAATGACACCATAAAATAAGTGATCAGCTATGTAATGCAAAAACATTTTTTCCCTTTTCTTTTCAGGTTGATATTTTGCATATTTCGATCCCCAGAGCATCACTGACACCACGGCCACTGACTAGAGCAAATTAGAATGGATGTTGTTAGTCCTCATAAAATACACTCTGTGGATAGAAGTCAGTTTTGCTAGCAATTGAAGTTGGCATCCCATGCTATAAAAATCTATAGACTGTGATGCCATCTGTTTAACCAAGTGAATATTGACCACTGTACTATCAAGCATGCTGATAAAATGGACGCTGTCTAGCTTCGGAATATGTTTTATTCAATATGAGTCACTGGAGATGCATTATTGAAAAACGTGTGCAGACATCAGGCAGGAGAAAACTGAGAACGGCTGAGGCCTCGGAATAGAGAAGTCCATTTTACAGGAGACACATCTTATAAATGAAAGCCATTCCCAGAATCCGTGTAATTCTTTAGTGTTTATGATTGCAGCGGTGGGGATTTCTCTATCTCTCTTCATAGGCTTCTGCCACTGTCCCACCAATATTTCCTGGAAAGGGGGCTGATAGCAAGGCTCATAGATCTGGTTAGCTAGTATTATTTTATTGACTAGTCGAGGGGACGGCTATAGTTAGGCTGCCGTTTAATATGATATAGTGGAAAAAGAAAAGCAGATTCTTGTTGTTCTATAAAATTAAATGATGGGTACGGTGCCTATAAAGTGGATTAAATGTACACCTAGGAATATGGGGAGGTCACAGAGGCCATGGCTCAGAGCCAGAAGGTATCAGAGAGACAGAAAATCAGGGTGGGTAAAAGAATCAATTGTAAAGCAAACCTGAAGCTAAAAAAACATTATATAATGAATTGTATGTGTAGTATGGATAATGAATAAAAGTAGCAAAGAAAAACAAAAGTTTGCCTTCCTAAAACAGAAGATATTTGTGATTATTTAGGTTGGAGTGAGCATATGATGTTTCTCAAAATGCATCACTGCTGAGTATGCAAATCATCCTTTGGTGTCCCTGTAAATTAGCCACACTTCCAGAACCACTGGAATGCCTGTCTCTCACTGTTTTTTGGATCTTTAAAGGGGTTCTGTTGACGTTTTTTAAAACAAAAACTGCCACTTACGGCTTCTATCAGCCCCCTGCAGCTGGAATGTCCCCCGCCGTCCTCTTCCGGCGTGCCGTTCGCCGCCGCCGGCATCGGTGTAATTATTCATCTAACTAGATGAATAGAAGTGCGGCTGCGCGCATGCTCGCTCCCGTGTGCGTCGGCGGGAGCTATTATGAAGGTTGCCTGTACTGCGCCTGCGCAGTAAGCTCCCGCTGATGCGCGCGAGAGCGAGCTCATGTGCGGCCACGGAGCTGCACCTCTATCCGTCTAGTTAGACAAATAATTACATATCGGAAGAGGATGGTGCGGGACATTCCAGCTGCAGGGGGCCGATAGAAGCCCCAGGTAAGTGGCAGTTTTTGTTTTAAAAAAACATCAACAGAACCCCTTTAAGAGCTTCAGAAAACTGTATTTGACCCAGTGGGTTGAAAAGCTCAGAGAAGCTCTTTTAACTCTTCCTGTGCTGGAAAGCAATATTTATTACTGTGAATGATAAAATTCCTTTGTGCCTTACTCCTAACACATTTTGAAACTGCTTCTTCTGCTGTTGTAATGGATGTGTATTACAGTATTTTGTAATTTTGAACCAGGCTCTGAAAAGGGTTTTTTTAGCCTCTTAAACCAGTCACACACCCGTATGGTTTCTTTGTCTGGGAGGGGTAACCAGGTTGGAGAGGTGACTTATGGGATATTAAAAACTTTAGTATTTGATGACTTTTGAAAATTAAAGATATATACTGTATTACAAAAGTTGTACTTTTTCTATCTATCCGTAGTTGAGTCAGCTCAATGATGGTGCTGATTCAAATGTGGATGGACTATTATAGTATCTGAGTGTACAGAGATACTGGGAGTCATAGCACATCTATCTATTCCTCTCCTGGGTGCTTGCTTCACACTGAAAGTACTTTTTCTATCTGCCATCTGGTGAAAGTGCTGGGAGCTATAACTCACTAACAAACTTACAAGAATGTCCGGATGTAACTGCACACTCTAATATAATTACTGATGATTGTTTGGTTTGAGCAAGGAGAATCTATATTGTGTATACTATGGGCAGAACAGTGACGTTGTGGTTAGCACTCTTGTCTTGCAGTGCTGGGTCCCCAGTTCGAATCCCAGCCAGGGCACAATCTGCAAGGAGTTTGTATGTTCTCCCTGTGTCACTCTGGTTTCCTTCCATATCCAAAAACATATAGATAAGTTAATTGGTTCCCCCCTAAATTGGCCCTAGACTGCGATACATACACTTACTAAGCAATACATACATAGACATACATAACTAAGGTAGGGACAGTTAAGTGAAAAGACAATATACTCTGTACAGTGCTGTAGCAGGTGTTAGTGCTATATAAATATAAAAAAGTAATAATAATGTACCTCGAAGCAGGAAAAAGTGTGGATGGAATGTGTGTAGCTATAATCCATTATTATTTAGTATTTATATAGCACGTACACAGTATAGCCTTGTCACATAACTGTACCTCACTCAGAGGGGCTCACAATCTAATCTTACCATGATCATATGTCCATCATAGTCTAGGGACAATTTTTTTTAGAGGGAAGCCAATTAACTTACCTGTATGTTCTTGGAATGTGGCAGGAAACCAGAGGAAATCAAGCACTGAAAGCAAGAGTGCTATCCACTAAGTCACTGTGCTGCACATCACCAATACGACATTTTGCTCATTGTTTGTGATTGGATAGTAAGCAGGTTTTTATGTCACACTATGGGTGGACAATGGTGGAGGCTGGCACTACATGAAGGTCCAGACAAGTGCTTTGATGGCTGGCTTTGCCTGGAGCTTGCTGAATGGAATTTCTCCACTGTACTTCACTGCACTGGCTACCAGTAGAATGGAGAATACTCTTCAAGATTGGACTGCTGACATTCAAATCCCTGCACAATCTGGGCCCTGGATACATGAAGGACCTGCTGAAACTGCACCACACCTCTCACAACCTCAGATCAGCAAGTTCTATAAACTTGGTCACTCCCAGAGTGCACCTCAAAAAATCTGGAGATAGAGCCTTCTGTCATGCTGCCCCTACTCTTTGGAACTCCCTGCCACATCCAGTAAAGACAGCACCATCCCTGGAGCTATTCAAATCCAGACTGAAAAGCCACCTGTTTAGCCTTGTATTTCCGGACTTATAAAATTCTTCCTCTGTACCACGATGGTCGGAGCCATGCTCATGTGCTTTGAGTCCCATGGGAGAAAAGAGCTTTAAAAATGTTATTTGTTGTTGTACTGATGTAACAAATTGTCAGTAGTCACAAACCAGTACATAGGGATATGTTATCATTTTCCTAACTTTAGGCATTCTTGGACACCTGTAGTGAGAAGAGAATGGAGGCTGACATAATTATTTAACTTTAAACAATACAAGTTGCCTGGCAGTCCTGCTGAGAGTTCATTCATTTTCAGTTAAGGCCATTTAAGCGCAGGATGAAGCCGAAAAACGTCTCACCCTTCTCCTGCACAGACTCTGGGCCTAATCTTATTACTATTCCACCTCCAAGTAATAGCATTTTGGGCTATATTTGGGCACCGGTGGCCGACTAAGTCTTTGTTTTAACTAATTTGTGCGGCACCCAAATCAGACACACTGTACTGGTGCTGTCATGATCGGCACAGCACTGCGCCAAAATCAGCTGCCTCATCTTGCTGAACCTCTGTCTCAAATATTCTTAGCCTTAGCCCCTGAAAAAGTATGTAGATCAACTGTTTCTGAAAATAATCTGACCATATTATCTTCATGCTTGTTTGGGGTATGTGATTCAGACACTACTGTTGTCAGGCTGGTTAGCCAACTGCAAGGCAACTGGTATTAACCACTTAAAGTGTAACTGTCGGGCAAAAATCAAAAATCAATTCTTTATTTTTATCTGATAAACAAGTAATAAGGATGCTAACTACGCAATCCAAAAGTTATAATCACCATTACTTTTCTTGTTGATAAATGGTGATTCCCCCGTTTACCTGACTCTTATTTGGTACATTGCCGCACAAAAGTTGCAGGGCATGCAGGGTTGTCTTTTTTTGCTTCTTTACTTCACCCTCAGACTTAACTAATGCAGCCAGATTGGCTGAAGCCTCTTTCCCTTCCCTCCTGTTTTCCCCTCCCACACCTCTCTTCCTCTCTGATTGGACAATATTTCTCATGCTGAGGCAATGCACTTTCTATTGCAAAGCTGGATGGGAGAGCCTGAAGACTGGGAGGAGGGAGGGCAATGTATACACAATCAGGCAGAGGAGAGTAAGGGAGGAAATGACTTTAGGATTGGCTTCAAGATAGACACAGTTAAAATGGAGTATCCTCAGAAGGATTTTCTCTTTTTTTACTATAGAAAAATCACTAAAATCAAAACGTGGACAGTGCAATACATATGTTATGTAAGTACAGCAAGTATTTATCTACTTAAATATATGTTTTTTTCTGAAGTAGTATGTGTGACAGCTCCTCTTTAAAGGGACCCTGAGCAGTCCCCTAAAATCAAAAATGTCACTTACCTGGGGCTTCCTCCAGCCCACCGTAGGCCACAAGGTCCCCTAGCGTCATCCTGGCTCCTGTCCGTGTCCCTCCGGCGGCTCCCGTTACTGGCGACACCCGGGCCGGGTGTCGGGCCGCCTCTTCCTGCTTTATGATGCTCCTCGTCATCACGCAGACTGTTTATGGAGCAAAGCTTCATCATTCAAATCCATCACTCAACACCATCACTAATCTCTGCCCCCAGGACTTGACGCTGATCATCATTAGGTGGTCCTGCTGAGCTACCTTCCCAACACCTACCATCGGGAAGGACAGAAATATGGTAGCCTCCATATACCTCTCACTTTAGGTTCCCTTTAAGTCAAGTATTTCATTAATAAATGTAATCTCTGTTAGAGAGGTTAACAACAAATGTTTGCAGGTGATAATATTTGAAATACAAAAATGTTGATAAAGTTGATTCTTGATAAGCGCCCAATCAATTGAAATTGTACTGAGTTCTATATTTGGCGTTAACAAGCGGACATAATGGACAGTGCAGACTCAGAGCAACACAGAAGTCTATTGCAATCAATCAGATGAAAAAGCCTATTATCATTTGACTATAGAAAAGTCACCGTGATTGCACTTAGAATATTGGGACAGTCTTAACAGGACCTTCACAAAGAAAACTAAAGAAAAGGAAAGTGGCTGATTAGAGTGAGTCATTCAACAGGTGTCACCTGATTGGCTGCTCGGGGTAGTTGTTTCACTTTGGCTCCAGTTTTCCTGGCACCTGCCTTGATAAATCAGCCTCATTGTTAGTAGGTTGGACTTACCAAGAGAAGTGCACCAAAAATTAGCGCAGAAGCCTAGCAGTTGCCAAAGTAACCAATCAGGTTTCAGCTGTTACATGAAACAAGAATTGTAATTGGCCATTCAGAGCAGCTATGCCATGTTTGCTGCAGTTTTCTTGACACTTTCCTTGATAATCTACTCCCATTGTTCTTTAAACATCTTTCTTCTTCAGCATGGCTAGTAGCTCCCAGCTGGGGTCATTCTTATAGCAAATATCTCCTGGTAATCAAATAGACCTGTCTGCACTCATTTTCATAATGTATTTTTGAAGCTTTATTAAGTTTGATGTGAATATCTATTTTTATAACTTGTTCGTTACAGAGGTAACTTTTCATTTTCTTTCTTTCCTTTTTTTTTCTCTTATTGGCCAATGACAATGAAAATACATAATGCACTGCAACGGTTCATTATTTTTGTTGATTACTTTGGTGAAAGGCATTTGTTTTTTTTTATTTTTTGCTAACAATAATTTTAATCATCAGAGTTTATTTATCTTGTTCAGGAAGTCCTTTTGATTTATCCATATTTTTCGGGCTATAAGATGCTCCTGACCATAAGACACACCTAGGTTTAGAGGACAAAAACAGGTGAAGAAAAATATATATACTAAACCTGGTGCATCCATGGTGAAGGGGCATCTTGTGGATTATGTCCCCTTTGTACCTCATGCCCCCTTGTACCTCCATCCCTCCCACCCCAGCCATCACACACTGATTGCTATTAGACTAAGAGGCCCCCATCCTCCCCATCACCTTAATCTCTAGTTATCTGGCTTGCAGTCACTTCCACGTGTCCCCTTTTCATATTTCTGTCTGCTTCAAACACAATAGGGGAATGATAGCTGAGTGAGTTGTGCACCCCCTCCTATACTGCTCCCTGGGCCTGGAGCCTCTCTCGCCTCTGCCTCGGCCCGGCCCTGTAGGGAGTCCCTTACATTGTGGCAGGTTGGAGGTTTGTATTGGCAGGCGTGCACAAGTCAGGAACTCCCTGCATTTGGACTATAAGACGCAGTGACTTTTTTTTCCAACACTTAGAGTCTTATAGTCCAAAAAATACAGTAGATTTACAGACAAAGATGAGTTTACTTTTCAAAATTTGGAGAAAAAATGTTTAAGTTACTAATTGTTACGTTAAATAGTTACATAGTTATTTGGGTTGAAAAAAGTCCATCGAGTTCAACCAGAAAATAAAGTACAACACCAGCCTGCTCCCTCACATAACCCTGTTGATCCAGAGGAAGGCAAAAAACCCTTACAAGGCATGGTCCAATTAGCCCCAAAAGGGAAAAATTCCTTCCCGACTCCAGATGGCAATCAGATAAAATCCCTGGAGCAACACCACTGGGAATTACCTAGTAATTGTAGCCATGGATGTCTTTCAACGCAAGGAAAGCATCTAAGTCTCCTTTAAATGCAGGTATAAAATTTGCCATAACTACTTCCTGTGGCAATGCATTCCACATCTTAATCAGTCTTACTGTAAAGAGCAGTTTCCTAAATAAATGGCTAAATGTTTTTCCTCCATGCATAGATCATGTCCTCTAGTCTTTTGTAAAAGCCGAGGCACGAAAAGCTCATACGCCAAGCTTTTATATTGCCCTCTAACATATTTATACATGTAAATTAGATCCCCTCTAAAGGTGGCGATACACTGGTCGATTTGCCATCAGATCGACCAACAGATAGACCCCTCTCTGATCGAATCTGATCAGAGAGGGATCGTATGGCTGCCTGTACTGCAAACAGATTGTGAATCGATTTCAGCATGGTTCAGCATACGTGCACGTTTGGTCTCCGAGGAAGCAAGGTTCACCCCATTGCGAAACGGTCGTAAGGCCGTGCAGCCACTGGCGCCCACAGCTGCCTCCCACCTCCAGCAAAGCATGATAAGTAGCATCCACATTTATGAAATTTTCATGTTGTGATTGATGAACTATCCACCACTCGTGTTTGTACACTTGCTGCTCACCAATTAAAGCTACAGTGCCAGACTTTTTTTGCTTTTTTCTTTTGTTGAAGATTTGCATTACTTTGCTTTTGGTCTAGAGTACGTAGCTTCTGCTGGAGCCTATTACTCACATACAGCTGTTATATCATCCACTGTTTTTTCTGAGTGCCTGCCTTCCTTCTTTTTTGTGGCTTAATTATTTATATCACTCTTTTATTTGGGTGTGTGATACATTGATCATTTGTACAGTAACAGATGTGTGAAGCCTCCACAGAATCGGGGAGAACATTGACAGGTAATCTTTAGTAATACTGAGCCTCCCTCTTAGCTGGCTTTGAAGACACAAGGAAAATCCTAGCTGAGACTATGTGAATGTTGTAAAGACTTTAAATAATCCACAGTGGGAGGTAATTTAAAGCCCTTATATTGTATGAACAAGGCTAACAGTTTAGAAGAATAAACAACCCTGAACACTCTTTCATTAAATGATATAACAGAGACGTTATGAACTAAGCAGTTTACTTCTCTGAAGAGCTGGGCAGGATTTTTGTCCACAAATAAAGGTGTAACTTACAGATAAAGATGCTAAGTCCTTCAGTGCAGAATTCCTGGAGGCACCATTACATTTTCCTGAAGTCCTAATTGTTGGTGACAGCACTGTACACATCTGTACACATCTTTGACGGATGTCACCCATTGGGGGGTCAGGACCTGATCCCCTTTGGTGACATTGCTGGGCCTGGGCTGCACACATGCATGTCAGCTGAGTAGCTGATGACGCATTGTGTTGCTATATGGAGTGGCGGGGGGATGACAGAGGGACGATGAGCGTGACGTCACGAGGCAGGCAGGGGAGCGGCATGAACAATGGGATCAGCGGCACTGGGGTTGAGTAGATGCGCCCAGCGGATTTCTCACTGGTAGGGGTCGCTGGCTGCCGTACACACACCTGATTGTTGGCTGAGGTGGTCATTATCAGCCTTTGCAGCCGGCTTAAGTCAGGCGTGTGCACGAGGCTTAATATAAGATCTTGTTTGTTGTTCCCTGCTGTGCTTGTAGAGGGGAGTTGTTTCATATGACAGGATAGCTCCACAACAGTCTTGGGGAACACAAGTAAGCATAGAGAGAATGTCTGGCCAAGCAAGACAGCAATAGGGGAAGGGGAAGATTTCCATCAGAGGTAATTGAAAAACGTAAAGTTTCACCAGCCTGTGAAGGAACAAGAATGAACACATTGAGCAAATCACTGTGATCTGGTTCAGTCCTGATTAGCTC
Organism: Hyperolius riggenbachi; assembly: GCF_040937935.1. Classification (NCBI taxonomy): domain Eukaryota; kingdom Metazoa; phylum Chordata; class Amphibia; order Anura; family Hyperoliidae; genus Hyperolius; species Hyperolius riggenbachi. Next base: position 109,496,853 of record NC_090646.1, on the reverse strand, counting down.
AAATCACTTTGCTGATCTCTATTGACAAGGTACATGTTTGCTATGTGCAATATTGTGTACAATAGGCAAATCCTAATTAATCTTATTTGCATAAATAATTGTCCTGTGCCAAGCACACTGGGAATCATATCTGAAACAACCTTTTCTTTAGTGTTAGTTATTTTTAGCCTGCATTTTCTATAAATACCCAAATGCATCAGAGATGCCAGGAGTAGCTTTGTATGGTGATGGTATTAATCCCAAGATATCCTAGAATGTATTCTGCAACATCTACAAAGGAGTGATCTTTGGTCTTCCAGATGTCTCATCAGCTTCCTTTGTGGCTGAGTCTACTTTGTATTCCTTTTGTCCTTCTTGTTTTGTTGGATAATCTGCTTTTTATAGAATGCATGCAGTAAATATTCTGCTGATATTTACCAGTTCATACAGTTTACATCATTTATTGCCTCTTGCTTTGCTGTAGGGCTTTCGTGTGGCAGTTTTGAGGATTGCTGCATCTGTGGTAAAGGCAATACTCCGAGTGCAGGACAGCCCTGATATTTTCTGCTAGAATACAGGACAGTTGGCGGGGTGGGTGGAGGGGAGGGGGAGTTTGGTAGGTATCATTTAGAGGTTTTTAGCCCAAAGGATCTCCTCAAAACAGTGCATCTTTATTTATTTACACACTGGACAGAACTGGCATGTAGATGTGTGAACTACTGGTCAGGACACTCCGGCTGCCACATGGAAGCCCAAAGCCAGGGAGTTGCCCCAACTTCTTATTCTCCCTTATTCATGGCATCGCTGCAGGAAGCATGACTTTACAGAGGCAGACTGGCATTATGGGAGTGGCATGGCTAGATGGGGGGGGGGGGGTAACTATATTTGGGTAACGTGGGTATATTGGGAGCAGCCACACTTTTCATGGGTGGAGGGGTTCATAATTGTTGGACTGAGGAGTGGGGCCATGGTAGCCGCACATGCTTTATGACTCCTGGCACTACCATACTTGGAGGGGAGTGATTTAAGGGGTGTTACGTTAGAGCTGGGAGTCCCGTGATTTGTTGTTATGCCTATGGTTTTGCATATGGTGAGGCTGCTGCACATGGGGAAAGCAAGAGGGCTACTAACGGGGGAGGGGGTGACCATGGAAGAGAGAGACTGCTGCACATTGGGGGGAAGGGGTGCTTATGTGGAAAGGGTTATGCATGGAAGGGGTAGGCTATTGGAGGTGTGGTAAGGATGGGGGGGTAGGGAGCTGCTTATGGAGCAAGGGTTGCACATGGAAGAGGGAAAGGGCTGCACAGAGGAGAAGGGGGAGCAGCTTATGGTGTAGGGGCTGGTAAAGGAAGAGGGAGGCTGATGCATATGGGGAAAGGGTAAGGCATTGAAGAGCTAGGCTGCTGGTGATGAGGTAAGTGGGAGCGTTGCTCATGGGGAAGGGGTTGCACATGGAAGAGGGAGGGTGCTGCACACAGAGGAAGGTGGCGTCTCTCATGGGGGAGGTGCTGCACAAAAAAGATGGATGCTGCACATGTAAGACTACAAATTAAATCAGGGTGACACAACACCAGTTAGCCAAAGGGAGCAGTATAACAAAAAAAAAGCACTATTAATAACTGCTGGCATAGCTAATCAGACTGCATAGCAGTATATGTCCTTATACAAGCTTTATTTTCTATAACTGGATGTTACCACTTGACCTATTCCACCATCTGCTTCAGAAATCCAGCTCGTGACTTGGGGAAAGGATAGAATCTGACCATATGTACGTCCCACTTTGATGTACTTCTAAATATGGCTGTGTGGAGTGAGTGACTCAGCATACCACCAATCCATCTGCAGGACAGAAGGTTCCCTCTGTACAAGAACTCCGTGCATTACTCCCTAATATTACCCTAATGTTATAAATATTTATGCAAATCCATCAGGCAAACACAGACATGGCCAACATCAACGTTCAATCAGACGCCTATTTATAGGTTTCTGCAAATGTAAGAATGATTATTTCTGTAAGATGAGTCAAAGAAAGCAACCCAGTGCTTACGTTCGGTTTACATTCTGTTTGTGGAAGGATTCCAAATGATTTATTTAACAGTTTTTAGTTTAGTAGCACATGCCTTTGTTGTGAATGAACATTACAAATTACAGTGTAGTACAGATGACAAGGAGAGCGCAAGCTTGCAAATGAATGCGTTGAAGGCGTGTACTACATAGATGCGCGCTGCTCTGTTTCATCTGTCAGGATGCATTGACCTTTTACTGCAATTCTGGTTTATACTAAACTGTTTTCACAGAATATTCAAATGGAATAACTGATTAATTGGCGATCAGACATTCCTGTATATTTCTGGGAAGCTGCAAATGTGGGTGACCACGGCTAATGGACGATTTGGACGAAAATGGACTAATGCAAACATCGGCTATGGGCACTGAAAGCAGAAATTTGGGTGATTGATAAATATCATTTTTAGAAACTTAGACCGTTATAGTTTTTGAAATTAGTTTCATTTTGATGAAATTAGAACATTGTTGTTTTTGTCGTTGTGTATTTGTTTTGTATTTTTTTCTGTATTTAACAATGTTTCTTTTTTGAAAATTATTGTTTTCAGATTTAATCAGATTTAAATATAAAGATATTTACATTTTTTTGTGTTTTGTACTTAATATTTTTTCTTTTTGATGCACACGGTTTTAGGGTAGGGTGTCAGGAAGGGGGGTTTAGGGTTAGGTATCAGTAAGGGAGTTTTTATGGCTAGGCATCAGGAAGGGAGGATTAGGTTTAGCTGTCAGGAAGGGAGGTTTAGGGGTTAGGTGTCAGGAAGGGAGGTTTAAGGGTTAGGCATCAGGAAGGGTGGTTTTAGGCTTAGGTGTCAGGAAGGGGGTTTTATGGCTAGGCATCAGGAAGGGGGGGTTTAGGGTTAGGTGTAAGGAAGGGGGGGTGGTTTAGGCTTAGGCATCAAGAGAAGGAGGGTTTTAGGGTTAGGCGCCAGGAAGGGGGAAGTTAGGGTTAGGCTCCAGGAAGGGGTGGCCCTAGGAAGGGAGGTTTAGGGTTAAGCACCAGGAAAAGGGGTTTTAGGGTTAGGCATCAGGAAGAGGGGTTTTAGGGTTTGGTGTCAAGAATGGGGTTTTTAGAATTAGGTGTCATTGGGTTGGCAAAACACAAAGTTTTGTGCATTGTATGTCTGTACTTTTCACAATACATCCTTAAGAGATACCTGAAATGACATGATGAACATGATGAGATGAACATGTGTATGTGCAGTTACAGTCCAACTTAGAACTAGGCTGTGTTCATTTAATATTTGTTCTCACTGTAAGGGTCAAGATTTCAGGGCTCTAAATGAATTTCTCTGCAGCTGGACTATATTTACAAGGAATGTCACCTTGCAGGGATTAGGACTTGGTCTTGAGACTTGGACAGTTCAGGAACAAGTTTCGAAAAAATGTGTCACAGGCTGCAAGCAAGCAATGCGTTCTGTTGCTATAGAGGGTGGAGAAGGGCCCATGGTAAGTGCACAATGGAGTGACATGGAGCAGAAAGCTTGAGTAAGAGGAAAATGCACTCAGCCAGTGGTCAGCAGATGAAGTCCACCTGCTGTATATCTCACTGATACATCAAGGGGAATCAGGGACAGCTATATACAAACTAGATTCTTAGCCAAGTACCATCTAGCATGTGTACAAGACTTAAATGGAACCTAAACCATTGTAATTATGGGATTAAATTGAAATGTATATATTTATGAGGTACAGCAGGCACTTACCGCAGTGTCTGCACTTTTATATTTGTCCCCCTGTCCTCTGCAATTAACCCCGTGGCTCCCCCTCGGGTTCCCCATCGACTGGCCAGTCGATGAGTCACAGTCAGTGACTTTCGTTAAGACCTTCCTGGTCTTAGCGCTGATCGCTCTCTCCTCTAATGAGGTACACGCACGGTTTGTTTTCATGTGCGCGCGTCACCTCTCACTTCACGTGTGCATATGCGCTCTTGTTACCAACAAGCAGTGACAGTTCCCCGCAAGGCCGCGCGCCTGACATCAACACGCTCAGCTTGTGCACTGAGGTTAAACAGTGCATGAACACAGAGAAGGAAATTCCCGCTTTGTCAGTTGCTCGGCACAGGAAGACAGAGTAGCACAGGCACCATGTTTGATAACGCTTTGAAAACGAAGCTAATGCTGCACAACAGATGTAACCACAGAAGAGCGGCGAAAATCAGTGCAATAGGGAGAACGAAAGGTAGGCTACTTGGAGAGGTGTTTGCTGCAAAATGTACTTTTTGGTTTAGGTATGCTTTAACTTTCACTGATCACTAATCAAGGTTGTAAAACGCTGTGTGGCTGAGAAAGACATATCTGAGTGCAGTGAACAGTTAACAAATTCAATTGTTCAAAATTTGTCTGTATGGGAGATAAATAATGTTAAAAAAAACAATACCATTGTGCGCCTGAGGCAGTCAAAACTTTAAACTTGGATTTTTAACATTTCAAACCAAACCAAAATAAGTCTATGATATTCCAGAAGGTCCCTTTTAGCAGTTTAGATGCAATTGTTTATCTCGTTTAATGAATTATTGATTCTTATTTAAGGTTTGCTTTAAAATGCCTGTCTGTCTGTGTCCTTTCACTTAATTTCCTGTTCAGATGGTGCAACCTTAAAGAGTACCTTAAGAGTCCCTCCACATGATAGGTTTTGTCTTAAAGAACAACTATCAAAGAAACTGTTCTTCTGTAAACCCCACATGCCTATAGAGTTTTTAGCCAGCAACACTAAAAAGCTTTTCAGAGGTCTCTCGTCACAGCTATGTGAAAAAAATGCCTTGTTTACCAGCTGTTTGTAACAATTTCAGGCTAGAGACTAGAGCTATACCATATAGCTAGGTTTCACTTCTCTGTCACTATTCACAGAGCAATGATTTACTGTTTGATTCTGCCCTGACTGCTTTCTCACAGAATATTTGAGAACAGCTGTCCATTTAGAATTAGATGTACCTGGCTGTAAACTGTTTACTTTACACTGTGAGGCAGAGAGAGAGAGAGAGAGAGAGACAGGATCAGGCACATAGAACTGCAACTGATGATTATTTACACACATTTAAAGTTATATTTCTGCTTTCTATCATTATACACACACTTCTATCACAGAATTACAGCCAGTGAAGATTGTTTCTGTATGCTGGATGTGCTGGGCACAGTCCTCCATAGTAATGCCCACAGTGAAAACTGTTTTCTGTAAATGTACATGAAAAGATGAAAAAAAGCCTTTGTACTGCTATTTTCTAGTAATTATTAGAAATATATGTGGCATTTAGAATTTTAGTAAACGTTTATAGTTGTCCTTTAATGCTGCAGGATTGGTGGGGGGGGTGATGTGTTAAACGCTTACCTGATCTGCCGTAATCGGCAATGAACACTCCGACCCCACCTCAGGGACACAATAGAGGCCATGTTTCTGGAGTCTGCCAAAGGTCTTCACAAACCTTTCAAATCCCACCAATTAGGCCTCAGCTGAGGATAGCCCATGGCAATGCAGATGGGCATGGTCAGGGCCGGTTTTCTCCTGAAGCAAGGTGAAACATTTGCATCAGGCGCAGAGAGATAAAAGGGGCAGCATGTTTGGACTGTGTTTACACTAACAGCTTGTGTGCGATTGTCTTGAGCTACAGCATGTCATGTGAGAACATTAAGTGAAGCAGAGTAAATTGTCGGGTGCTGTGCAATCATTCCAAAATCAAGGAAGGGGGAGGGGGGCGCAGGACGCGGCACATCCTCACAAGTTTGCCTCAGGCAGCAAAAAGTCTAGACCCGTCCTGGGCGTGGTCAGAGATTTTGAAAAATATGGCAGTGGCCACAATTCCGCGGAGGGGGGGTTGGAGTGCTCACCTGCCAGGAGCAGTTACAGGTGTTCAGGTAAGTATTTTAACCCTAACACATGCACTGTAACATTAAGCCTGTCTTTTTTTACTTTAAGTAGTTTTAACTCTTAAATGGACAGCCAAGTTTCCCCCCACAAAGCTTGTTCTGACTATTAGAATTTTCAATTACATATAATTTCTACTTAGATCCTCATTTGTTCCTCTATTTAGTATTGTAGTACATTACGTGATGTTATATTACATTATAGTCACATAAGTTTGCTAATCTCTCATTTCTGGAAGTACTACCATAGCTGTTTGCAAATATGTACAAACGTGATGCTAGTGTGCACACCTATGGCACTAGTCCGAGTGCTTCATCACATAATACAATGACTTTACACAGAATATCAATTCATAATCATTCATTATCCCTTAGTTAGTGTAGCAAGAGCCAAGTTCCAGTATCCAGCTTTAGTAACCAAGCACTGTATACTCACATATAACGCTTGCCAGCCCCTCCTTAATACAGTTAGTAACATGCCCAATACCTGCTGTTTCACGTTGCTTTCTCATCAAGGTAATAAAGTGCATGTTTTTGATTTTTCTCATAATTAACTTAACTCTTACGCAAACTGTCTCTGGGGTAGATTAGTCTTAGCTGGTAGCACATTTTGTTCTTTATTCCTTCCTCATTAGCAGGTGTTACATATTTATTTGTTTTACTTATTCATATAACACCAACATATTAATTTTGCAGTGCTGTACAGAAAATATCATGCCTATGCCATCGTGTTTTTTTGGAATTCTAGTGTATCCTAACAACTAGAGAAACCTCGTGTAAACATAGGAAGCAAACAGAATCGTATCTCTGAGTTGAATTCAGGACACTAGATCTATCAGAACATGGTGCTAACTAATCCATGCAACCTGGAATCATAACACATTGCAGCGTTTCCTGGATTTTGGAAGTGATGTATGAAAGGTAATGTAGGTGTGGACTGAGTGTCTATTAAAGAGTAACTGTTAGCCCCCAAATTGAAATTTAAAACACTATTGCAATGTTTTATTTATTATATAAGTGAGCCAAAAAGCCAATGTACAAGTTAAAAATCATCTAATTTTGTTACTATGTAACCTTTTCCCCCAGCTCCGGACGCAAGCCGCATATCAGATACTGTAGCATGCAGAGCATGCCTATGTCTGGCCGACCCCCCTCTCCCCCCCAGGACCAGGTGCCGATCTATTCGCACCACAAACAGCTGACCGCTCTGACACGGAGACAGAGCGGCAGCACTTCCAGAGCAGCACCGCAGAGCAGCCAGCGCCGTGCATCTCTCTCACATGTGATTATCTCACATGTGACTCGGCGGCGGCTGCTCTGCGGTGCTGCTCTGGAAGTGCTGCCGCTCTGTCTCCGTGTCAGAGCGGTCAGCTGCGGTGGGGAGAATATATTGGCACCTGGTCCTGGGGGGGAGAGGGGGGTCGGCCAGACATAGGCATGCTCTGCATGCTACAGTATCTGATATGCGGCTTGTGTCCGGAGCTGGGGGAAGAGGTTACATAGTAACAAAATTAGATTGATTTTTAACTTGTACATTGGCTTTTTGGCTCACTTATATAATAAATAAAACATTGCAATAGTGTTTTAAATTTCAATTTGGGGGCTAACAGTTACTCTTTAAAGTGAACCCGAACACTTGCACAGGAAACAAGGAACACAGAGAAATTCACTCTGTGTGTTTATGGAGAGAAGAGCCTGTCTAATTCACCCTCATCTTCAAGTAATCACACGTGTAATCTGATCTCTCAGCTGGGTCAGCACAGAAATTCGGCAGTCCTTAGCAGACACAGCTAATATGTAAAACAAGTATGTTAACGCTTTGTCTGCTTCTATGAAAACAGGAAGTTGACACACTGCAGATTTATTGCAGGAGTTCTATAAGCTGTAACAAAAAAATGTTTTTTTCCCTTTAAAGGTTATTATGCTGTTACTTATCTTTTAAAACAGAGAGGAAGTTCTGAGTTCAGGTCCACTTTAAATAGCATTGCACATCTGAGGACAAACATGCTTATTTGATTGACAGCGCTCTGAAAAGTGGATGCTGTCCCTAGTGGGGTTTATTGGGCATTACAATTTGTTTTCCTCTTTGCTGTGGGCATTGGTGTTCAATTCATTGATAGGTGCAGGGGTGTAACTATAAAGGAGCACTGCTGCAAACGCAGGTGGGCCCAGAGCTGGGAGGGGGCCTCAACCACAAACCTTCCCTTCCTTCAATAAAGGGTTCCATCCTTTAGATTAGGTATTTTGGTGGCTACATTTGTTATGGGTGTGAGAATTATATGGTCATAATTGTTTTATGACCCTTGTAAGATGGGCTCCAGGCTGTGAGGGTCAACAGCGGTAGGCAAGGGAAAGGGTGTGAACATTGGGGGTCCTATTAAAGTTTTGCTGGGGGGCCCCATGATTTGTCATTACTAGAGATGGCCCGAACTGTTCACTGGCGAACAGTATTCTGCAAACTTCCGCTATTCGTGGCAAACAGCGAACATTTGGCGTGTTCGACCCGCCCCCATACATCATCATTGAGCTAAACTTTGACCCCTTACCTCATAGTCAACAGACACATGGCAGGCAATCAGCTAGCACCCCCTCCTGGACCCCTAACCCCCCCCCTTCAAAAAGCAGTTGCGGTGGCCATATTGGATTCATTCTCTGCTGGCTGTTGACTGTTAGTGAGAGCAGGGTCAGACTTGCTGCAGATAGGTAGGGAAAGCATTAGCTAGGCCTGTGTTCTTGTTCCTCACTTGCTGTGAAAGCACCCAATCAGCCCCTTTGAGGGCTAGCTCATCAGTCTCCTGTGTGTTTTTTGTGTGTGACACTCCACAGCCCAATGACTTTCAGAGCTGTGCATAATGTAATTTCTGCCCTTTAGGGATTAAAACCCGAATTTGCGTCAACTCTGTAATTTTTGGTGTGACTTTTGGCATGGATCGCCCTACGGCATGCCACAGTCCAGGTGTTAGACCCCTTGAAACAACTTTTCCATCACTTTTGTGGCCAGAAACAGTTTTAGTAGGTTTTAAAATGCACCTGCCTATTGAAGTCTATGGCGGTTTGCCAGATTCACCTGTTTGTGAACATTTGCAGAAGTTTGCGTTCAGCTTTCGCGAACCCAAAATTTGATGTTCGCAACATCTCTAGTCGTTATGCCCCTGGACAGGTGTTTTGAGTCCTATTGAAGAGAAGTTAGGAATTAACTAGGGATGGTCATCTAGATGCTAATAATTGTAAAATCATACAGATTTTATGCAAAATGTATAGAAATGTGTCTAGTGTCTGTCTTGGTCTTGTTTTGGCTTCATTGTCTGAGTGTCACCCCTGGAACAGGCATAAAGCCAGTGGAGTCAGAGCACCTGACCTATACATAGGTTCTGGCATTTTAGAAAACATTACAAGCAAAAGAGCAGCACGACAGTGAAGTAAAAGGCTTTTTGTAAAAGTAGACGGCCGAAATAAAAATAGTTTGGTTTTGCATAGTGTAAAAAGGGGTTATAACCTCTCTTGAGTCTCTACTTCAGTCTGTTTTCATTGTGCTTTAAAAGGTGACAGCGACCTCCATGTTCCTCTGTCTTCAAGTTTGTTTGGCTTTTTTTTAAGAAGTGAAGCAAAAGATAAAGAGAAAATAAAACCTTTCTAATAAAAGCAGTATAAAAAGCAGCACTTTAGGCTGAGGCATTATAAAGACACATATCAACAATCAATCCGCTAAGCTTCAATTGCGTATTTGTCGGCTAAATACTGAGTGTGTCTTTTGCCTGGTAAATCTACTCTGTCACTGTTACTCAAAGAGACAAACTGTACAAGCCAAATACAGATGACAGACAAGATTAACAGCAGGGCTGAGCAGGAGAGCCATTGTACTGTATATTAGCACAAGCATTATAGACTAGTTTTAGCAAGGTATGTATGTCTGGACTGAACAAAGGTACAGTAATACAGTAATACATACACAACCCCTGTATGACCATACTCACAATAGCAATTGCTAATAAAATAAATACACTGTGTAGTAAATGAAATCTTTAGCTCTTTCTACATTATTTGAACATTTGAAAACCAATGCCTAAGGCTCCGGTATGAGGTATACAGAGCAGGATCATCCACCAGGCATCCTAGGCAGGTGCCTGGGGCCTAGTGGGTGTGAGGAGGGGCACCTGCCACCTTCTCTGACCTCTTTTTCCACTCCAGCTTACTAAAAGGAGCGCAAGGGGGTGGCAACTCTAATACCTTTCCTAGGGCCCCATTACATTTCAATCCATCTCATGGAGTATTTCTGTCGGGTTCACTAGGTATTCTGGGGGAGAATAGCAAAGCATGTTGTTATGAGAAGGGGTATAACAACCCAATGTGGCCAACCATATACACCTTCAACCTCCCAGCACCCTCTCCACACCAGATCACAGATTACCTTCTCCTGCACTGCATCAGGTCTCTTCTACTTCCTGGCAGCAACTCGGTCTATGCTGCATGCTTGGCTCCTGGTCATGTGACAGGCATTGGAAGCTGGTGATAGGCAAACATAACGTTTTCGGCTACTGGGAAGAAGAGGAGACCCAACAAAGTACTGTGGCAGGTGGATATTAATATAGATATTAATATAGATATGATGGACAAAAAAGGATGATACTTACCTATGGAGAGGGAAGGCTCTGGATCCATTAGAGGCTTCTTTGTCCCATTTGTACCCCCTATGTCCGCTGGTAAAGTTACGACGCCTCCAGGAGCCCTCAGAAGACTTTGGGAGTGCCCATGACCCAGAGTGCTCCCAAAAACAGATTGCTCCATACTGCGCATGCGTGAGTGCATCCGCAGTATGGAGCCATCTGTCTTTGCAAGCACTTGGGGACACAAGTGCTCCCGAAGCCTTTCAAGGGTCCAGAAGGCGTATTCGACCAGTTGGGTTGACAGCGCTGGAAGGAGGAGAAACCCCTGTTTCAGTATCATTTTAAGCTGCTCTTCTGCTCCTACTCTGCTGTAGAGGAAGGAAGAAAAGCCCCCTATTGTCCCAGGCCCAATGGGGTCACTGGGGTTGCTGGGCTGGTGGATAACTGCAATGGTTGTCAAGTGCTGACACGTGTAGATTTACAAACGCTGCCATTCATGGGATTACATTTCAAGGTCCCCAGTGGCTGACAGATGGGAGGCTGAACTGCCCAGCAAGTGCTCAATTCGAGTGTGACAGATTTCTAAGGGAGAAAGATTGTTGTAAAACATACATGTCAAACTCTGGCCTGCAGTGCCATCAAATTTGGCCCACAAGCGGTTTTCCCATTTTGCATTATATTTGGCCCACGAGTAAATGAGCTCCGGACTTATATGGCTAAGCGCTGAAACTATGAAGCCACATGGTGAAGGGACTGGGCCATTAGACACCAGGGAACTGTAAATGGGAGGGAGGACCACCAGACACCAGGGAAAAGTATAGGGGAGGGAGTAGGGAACTAGACACCAGGTAACTATACAGAGAAGGAAGGCAAGCCACTAGACACCAGGGAACTATATAGTGGAAGGAGAAGAGCACCAGGGAACTGTATAAAGAATGGAGGTGGCCACTAGGCATTGAGGTTGTCCCACAGCTTGGTCCCAGTTTTCAGTTTCGGGCCCCTGTGTATTTGAGTTTAACACCCACGGTGTAAAAGGAGATAGTGGTTACCTGTACATTACTGCAACTGCAGCCTGTGATTGCTCCATGCCTAGTGAATATGATTACGAGGGGACCCTTTATGTGATCTTGAGGCTTCACCAAATTAGCATCAGTGTCTTGAAATTGCCTTGAATTTCCTTTCTGTGCTCAACATTTTATGCAGCATATTCCAAGTGAAGCCATAACTTTCTGTGTGTTACTCTGGGCTGTGAACTTAATCAATTAATTAGGTTTATAAAGTCAGTCTGGGATATTAATGCAGTCACCTGCGTTGTGAAATGCCATTTGCAATTTTATTATTCATGGCTTCTCCTAAACTAGTTTAGTGTTATAAATAATTGAATTCTTCTTCACAATCCCGTTGCTTATTGCGAGAAGCAAAAAAGACGCTGCTGTTGCTAGTTCATCATTACAAGTCATTTAGGACATGATCTGTTGTCCTCCCCACATTGATCATGCAGGGAGAAATCGGGCCACATCCAAAAATATTAATCAGAGGAGTTTAACCTCTAGAAGCTAGTATGACAAAGCATCAATATCTCAGATTAAAGCCCCCTTTACACTTGCATTGCAGGCGTTGTGTTACCCTGTTTTACCGCAGGGTAATGCAAGGCAATGTAGGGCAAAGTGGCTTATCACACTTACCGCCTCACAATGCACCGGAAATGCTCAACTTGCTGTCTATCCACTGCAAAGTCAACAGTGCGTTACCCCCCGACTTCCACGCCAGCAGAAGTAATGTAAAAGGTTGGCAGCTGTGGCATTGTGGTGTGCAAGTGCGGAATGACGAAAATATGACGGGGATACTAGGGAATGCCAGTGATGCACTTCCTGTCCAGCAGGGCATACATCACTGGGCAAGGGGCATGCAGGGGGCGGGGCTATGCTTATGACCCGGTTGGCGCAATCTGCCGTCATTTTGCATTGCGGTGGGATGCAGCCGTGGCAATGCATCCCCACCACAACGCAAATATTAGATGTAAAGATAACCTTAAAAGGCCAGTGTGCCCAAATCTGTCAGTATAGTTTTGTTAAACTTCATTACCGTAAACTACATTTTTTTTTAAATCTACATATATTTTTTAGCTGGCTGCACATTGAAATGGAAAGATCTTTTTTATCTTTTTCTTAACAGTAAGTCACCTAAAGACTTGTAAATCACCAAATACGTATATATATATATATATATATATATATATATATATATATATATATATATATAATATATATATAGATACACACAGTATATACACAGTATATACACACATATATATCTATATATATATATATATATATATATATATATATATATATATATATATATATATATATATATATATATTAGAATCCCTTTAAAATGAACTCCAAGGGAACAGGAGAAGTAGTTCAGAAGTTTACTATATCAGAATTGGTGGTCATACATTGTCAGGGCCGGCCTTAGGTTTCACAGCGCCCTGAGCGAAACCTGATTTTTGTGCCCCCCCCCCTTCATCCTCTTCCCACATGCATATACACGTACGCACGTATACATACACACAGGCCCATATGCAATTTACGTTTTCTCCTGAGATACTGTATCTCCTAGGACAGTGGTTCCCAACCTTTTTGATGTCGTGACACATCACGCCAAATGCTCAGATCTCCATGACACGTCACGTATGTATAATAGAAAAATACTATTAATAACCACGAATGGATGGAAAGAGTGCATTATCATGAATACACTTAAAAATGAAGGCTAGAACCTTTCAGGAATATTAATAAAAACAATCAGTGGGACAGTTAGCCGCCTCCTCCCCCATTTAGAACGATAGCACAGCACTAACAATTTGCACCACGCATTATAGCTGCAGTGCGCCCCCCCCCCCCCTCCAAAACGGCCTCAGACGCAATATAGATAGGTAGCCAGGTATAGGTGCCCCCAGTATAGGATCTCATGTCTAGGTGCCCTCAATATAGGTTGCCAAGCATAGGTGCCCCCAGTATAGGAAGTCAGTTGAAGGTCTCCATCCTCCCCATAGGTAGCCAAGCGTAGGTGCCTCTAGTATATGTAGCCAGGACCAGGTGCCCTTCCTCAGTATAGGTAGCCAGCTATAGGTGCCCTCAGTATAGGAAATCAGGTGTAGGTGCCCTCAGTATAGGCAACCAGCTATAGGCACCCCCTTGGAAGCTGGGGCCCTGAGCGACCGCTCCGGTCGCTCATATCAAAGGCCGGCTATGTACATTGTATATGTATACAGATGCACTGTAGCCAGAGGTTTACTACTGTATATCAGAGTTTACTATAACAAGATTCTAGTGCGTGCGTGTGTGTGTGTGTGTGTGTGTGTGTGTGTATGCATACAGACATATACTGTATATAAGTAAAATGTATAATCGGTGGGATCTCCCTTTAAAACACCCAGAGTACCATTCAATAGACAAACTATTATGCTGGCGCAATAGCGCAGTGATTAGTGTTGCTCTCTCTCAGTGGAGGGGTCATGGCTTTGATTCCTTCTGCAGTGGGTTGTGTTTGTATGTTCACCCTCTCCTTCCAATTTCCTCCTATGATCTAAAGACATACTGCTAGGTTAATTGGTTTCATTCTGACTACACTGGATCTGGTATGTGTGAGTCTCTGTGATTGCATTAGGGAAATTAGATTGGAAAGAGCTCCGGAGAAGAGTCCCATGTGCATAGCAAAGTTTTCTGGGCATGCACTTCTGCAGAATGTTTGGAAATCAAAATGCAATATATATATATATATATATTTATATATATATATATATATATATATATATATATTTACACATACAGTATATATATATATATATATATATATATATATATATATATATATATATATATATATATATATATATATTCAATTAGCTATTTACTTCAGTCTTTCATTGACATCTTGGAAAATGAAACAACAAAAATTACAGTTACACTTAACAAATAAGTTCATCTGTTCCATTGCTGTCTTCCGCTAGCAGGGTTGAAGGAACTGGGTTAGAAAGGCTTGCAACTTTAGACTGTATTCTGATGTAGCTGTAATTGCTCCTACAAGGTGAGGGTCATCTGAACTCCTCCAGGCAGAGGAACATTGGACAGGTGAGAATGAGGAGACATACTGTACTGTATATTTATTACAATTCCAAGAGTTGTGATGGGTTTAGGTTGGGTCTACACTATGCTGGATTGTATTACATCTGTTTTGTTGAGTGCGCTGTCATTGTAGACTGCAGGGATACCTTGCCTAAGTATATTTTTGGGGAAGGGTTCCCTGCCTTATTTGTTTGGGGGATTTGCTGCCTACTGTAATTTTGTTGTTTATGTGGATACTCTGCCTAATTGTCTTATTGGGGATACTCTGCCTAATCATGTTGTTGGGGGAGGCACAGGGCCAGTTCTAGCTACAATGGAGCCTCTGGGGTTACGGGCCCGTCTGACCCCTCCCCCCATAGTAGTCAGATGTGTCCCTAACCACCTGACCCCCACGTACACTTTAATAGCCAGATGTGTCCCCCTCCTACTTCCCCCAGGAACTAGATGCTCTCCTAACCCCAGCATAGTAGTTAGAGATGTGCCCTCCTCCCTCCAGCCAGTGTAGTAGCCTTATGTATTCCCATCCCTCCCCCCAATGTAGTAGCTGATGTGCCCCCATCCCTCCCCCTGTGTAGTAGTCAATGTGCTCCCAGTGAAGTAGCCTGATGTGCCCCCCTCCCCCCCCCCCCGTGTAGTAGTCTGATGTGCCCCCCTCCACCACACCAAATTGTGTGGCAGTGGGGACAGGCACACACTCGCCTCCTCCAGGCGTTGCAGCCACCGCCTCTCTCCTCTGTGATGTTATTCTGTCCTTCACGTCCTGATTTTGGTATCCTGAAATTGGAAACCTGATTTATCCCAAACACAACACTTCAACATCTGAGCAAGTGGACAGGGTCATGGGAGTTCGCTTACTTGCGCTTCATAGGATTCCGATGCTTACTCCTTCCGGCTTGGAGGAGGAACTATCGGAGTCACTTGAGGCACGCCATGAAGTGCAAGTAAGTGAACTCCCCATGACCTTAACCACTTTATTACTATTATTGTACACAGCATAATGTTGTCACTTAACTGTCCCTCAGAGGGGCTCACCATCTATTTCCTACCAATTTAGGTGGAAGCCAATAAACTTATGTGTATGTTTTTGGGATGTGGGAGGAAACCGGAGTGCATACTCCATGCAGATAGTTCCCTGGCAGGGATTCAAACCGGGGACCCAGCGCTGCAAGGCGAGAGAGCTAACAACTACACCACAGTTCTGCCCGCTTGCTCAGATAATGAGGTGTTGTGTTCGGGATAATTGGAGTTTCTGAATTTAATATCCCGAATTCAAGCACAACACTAACATTTAAAGCTAATGGGAACACATACTGAAAAAAAAAGTCAGATACTCACCTAAGGAGAGGGAGGCTCTGGGTCATATAGAGCATTCCCTCTCCTCTCCCGCTCCCCGCTGTTCCGCTGGCTCCCCCGTAGCGGTATTCAACCATTTCGGTCAAATACCGCCGTTTCCTCGCCGAAGGGAGGCTTCGGAAATGCTTCAGGAGCCCGAGTGCTCCCAAAGATGGGCCACTCTACACTGCGCATGCGCGAGTGCCCACTATGACGCACGCGTCTTTGGGAGGACTCGGCTCCCGAAGACTTCCGAAATCCCCGCGACGGGAGAATTGAATGGGGGAGCCAGCACAGCACCGAGGGCAACCGGAGAGGAGAGGGTAGGCTCATTAGGACCGAGCCTTCCCTCTCCTTAGGTGAGTATCTGACTTTTTTTTTAGTAACACATGGATTCCCATTAGCTTTAAACCTGACCAGATCTGAACCTAGTCTCTATCTGAATAGCAGTTGCAGTCAGTCTGCTGCTAGACTCTGCACTGTGAAAAGCTATTTTGGGTTGTTGTTTCCTCCAGCTTAATACTGGAAGATGTTGATGGTGTTGTGCTTATCTAGATGCTGTTACTATGACATGGAATACCAAAATGTCATTTCTTCTTCCATGGGAAGATTTGACTTTTAAATCTCAAAATAAAAACATTTTATAGTCTGTATACAGGCAGTCCCTTACTTACAAATGACTCGAGATACAACATTTCAGAGATACAAACAAAGTTGTCTTCACGTACAAAATATACAATATTGTTTTTGTATTACATAGTTTTGTTGTTACCTGTTACAGTATTTTTTAAACTGTTATAAGTAATTTAAAAACACTTTTGGGACCCGTTCTCCCTGGGGCGATTAGCGGGTGCAAACTGCCGAAGCGCTAGCACAATAGAAACCTGATGTCAGTGATCTCACTGCCGCGATTGCCGCCGATTGAGATTAACGGCAATTGCAAAACGTGTTACCTGCAGCATTTTGCCATGATTCTCGGGCAATCGCGGTACAGTGCTTTTACAAGCACTGATCGCGATCATCTGGAATCGTGGAAGTGTACAATGATTTTACCGCTCTAATCCTGGTGAAAACACCTACAAAAGAACGTTGCGCTTTTTGTATGAATGGGCCCTGAAAGCACATTGAAAAAAACAAAAATAAACATTGTTTAAAGGGACTCCGAGCAGTGCAGAAACTATGGAAAGATGCATATCATTTTAAAGCTCTCTTTCTCCTCTTTCCAATGATATATAAACCGCCGCCCTACGCCTTTTAGTTTTCGCTATTTTTGCGATTGAAATTGCAGCGGCCGCGATTTCAATGGCAAAAATAGAGAAAACTAAAAGGCGTAGGGTGACGATTTAGGTGTCGCCAGAAAGAGGAGAAAGAGAGCTTTAAAATGATATCCATCTTTCCATAGTTACTTGTATTACACAGGGCGACTTTTTCCTAAAGTCAGCAGCTCCATTCTGCTCAATAGAGCTGCTGACACTGGGGAAAGTGTCGTCCTGTGTAATACAAGTAACTATGGAAAGATGGATATCATTTTAAAGCTCTCTTTCTCCTCTTTCTGGTGACACCTAAATAGTCACCCTACGCTTTTTAGTTTTCTCTATTTTTGCCATTGAAATCGCGGCCGCTGCAATTTCAATTGCGAAAATAGCTAAAACTAAAAGGCGCAGGGCGGCGGTTTATATATCGTTGGACAGAGGAGAAAGAGAGCTTTAAAATGATATGCATCTTTCCATAGTTTCTGCACTGCTCAGAGTCCCTTTAAATTATATGTCCAAAGAGTTGTCTGAAAAGAAATCACATGACTTACAAACAAATTCAACTTACAAACAATTTCCCAAAACAAAATCTGCTTTAAAGGGAACCAGAGACGAAGACTAGCTAAAAAATGAAAAAAAGATTTTATACATACCTGGGCTTCCTCCAGCCCCATCCGCATGGATCACTCCCACGCCGCCGTCCTCCGCTGCTTCTATCGCCGGTACCGGGTCCCGTCACTTCCACCGGATGCGACCAGTTTTCCGCACGTGCAGGGGCTCCCTCCGGCTCTTTACGCATGTGCCTGCGCAGTATGGAGGGAGCGCACTGCACTTGCGTTTATTGGCTGGACTGGCCAAAATGATGGGACCCGGTGCCGGCGGACAGAGGCAGCGGCGAGAAGGTGGAGTGGGAGCGATCCAGGCTGATGGGTCTGGAGGAAGCCCCAGCCAGGTATGTATAAATCTGTTATGCTCTTCATCTCTGGTTCTCTTTAAGTTGGGGACCACCTATATTGGATGTCATTGTATGACTTCAGATTGGATGGCTCAGGCCGGTTTTACACTTGTGGTGATTGCGGTGCAATACTCCGCCCCCAGTGCATCGCAGCTCATAAAACCACAAAATTCCATCGCCTCGGAAGTCTGGCGGTAGCTGTCGCCTCTGCGTCAGCTCAGCACCGAATCAGGCACTTCGGCGCAACCCTATGCATTAAGGGGGCACTACAGCGAAAAACTGTAAAATTTTAAATATGTGCAAACATATACAAATAAGAAGTACATTTTTCCCAGAGTAAAATGAGCCATAAATTACTTTTTTCCTATGTTGCTGTCACTCACAGTAGGTAGTAGACATCTGACAGAAGTGACAGGTCTTGGACGAGTCCATCTCTTCATACGGGATTATCAGGGATATATTTATTTTCAAAAGCACTTAGTGAATGGCTGTTGCTCTGTCCAACTGCCAAAAAACTGTGTAGTAAGCAGGGAAGCTGGCCGGTATCATTCTTTAAATCCTTTTTAGGGAATATATTTGTAAAGAATAAAAGCCCTGCTGAGAATCCCCTATGAAGAGATGGACTAGTCCAAAACCTGTCACTTCTGTTAGATTTCTACTACCTACTGTAAGTGGCTGCAACATAGGAGAAAAGTAATTTATGGCTCATTTTACTCTGGAAGAAACATACGGTACTTCTTATTTATATATGTTTGCACATATTTTAAATCTTACAATTTTTCACTGTAGTGCCCCTTTAAGTGTTCTTGGCATCACTCCCTTGCATTGCTGTTCCATTAGCGGTAAAACAAAGTAATGCAATACAGGTTTTCAATGCAAGTGTAAATGGGGCCTAAATGATGCACGTCACATGCTATTTGCTATTTCTATGAGGGAAACCAAAAATCATTTCAAAGGTTATCATTCCAGCCTTACAAGTAATGTTGCTGCTCAAATGCGCCTCAATTCTCAAATCCCCAAAGTTAGCTTTGGAACACAGGAGAATCTCTGGTGTATACTAAGAAGGAATAGATAAAAATTGTGAATGGTGTGATAAATATCTCAGGATGAACATAGTTATGGAGGCACGGCTGCCGCTGTCCTTGCCAGATGCTAATTTGGTATGATCAGAACGCAGATCTTGCATGTAGGACGTGTCTGTGACAATATGGAGCAGAGCGAAGCTCCCTGGATGAGTTCCAGAAGCGAAACATGGCGCAGGTCCCCAGGGCACAACGTATGCTATCTCCAGAAACTTTTCTAAACTTGGCACTCTCGTGATTGACACGAGGCACCAAAATGTTCATTATCCAGCAGCTAAAGACATGTACGTTTGAGGAGCTTTGATTGTGCCAGTACATGTCTGGATTATGTCACCTCACTCAGATTAGATTTAACCCATTTTCCTTCATCCCACTAAAGCAAAAGAAAAAGATAAATAAAATCTTGGAACAGCCTAAATGGCAACAGATCGTGTGAACATATTTATTCACGGAACAGATCTACACAAACATTTTACTGTGCAGGGTTTTTATATAATGATTTATTTTTTAATAATAATTTTCAAACTGTCCACTGTATGGATGGATACATGTTTATCAACCCAAAATATGCCCCCTCCTGCCCACTGTGATTGGCCGGCACGATTGACGCTGAATGGATGGCGCATGCACATGGTGGGATGGCAGTCGCACACGCATGTGCGGAGAGTTGGCGTGCGCCACATTCGGAAAAATGGCACACCCACTCCTGCCACACGTAGTCTGGCGTGCACCACCAGCTATTTAATAATATGTTTCAGATGCAATGAGTAAAAAATTAAAATGTGATAATCCCATAATGGCATACCTTTTAATTTTAGAGGCAGGAAAAAGCGGAACAGTTAAAAATGGCGCACAGCGCCGACAGTGTAAAGATGGTGCAGCAGTAATTTACATTATAAAACGATAATCTTCGTTTTATAGGTTAAAAAATGTTCTGTGGGGGGTGGGGATCGGGGAGAGAGACAGCGGGACACTAGGCAGCCGGGCGGAGGGTGTAGGATTACGCAGAGGGAGGATGTGTGCAGAGGCATACATTACTTTGTCCCGGACCGGCGATCGCTCCTTCACTTGTTCTGTTACTATGCAGGAGTCCTGTAGCCAGTCAATCACCAGGCGTAATCTCCCCCCCCCCCCCGACATCCGCTGCCTAGTGTCCCGCTGCCTCGACCCCCCCCCCCGACCCCCGCTGCCTAACACTAGGCCCCGCTGCAGTTTTCAATGGCGCACCGTTCCACTGAAATATGTATCATAAAACGCTATTTATCGTTTTAGTGTATTTACATTAAAAAGGTAAATAGAGTTTTATGATCGGCGGAACAGTGCACCATTTTTCACTCTGCGCCATTTTTAACTGAACGCGGAAAAAGAGAAACTATGACCCACCCCTGCCATACCTTTAGCCACGCATCAGTTTGCATGTGGCGCACCCCCCTTCCTCACCCATATAGCATTCCCTGTTGTCTAGTGGTTCTAACTCCCTCCACCACATAGCTTCTGGGGTGTCGAGCTGTACCCCCTTCCCTACTCTATATAGCTCCCTTGGTGTCTAGGGCCCCACCACCACCATATAGCTTCCCTTGTGTGTAATGGTTCCCCACTTCCTCCTCCATATAGTTTTTCTGGTGTTTAGTGCACTCTTCCTCCCAACATATGCAGAGTATATGAACAGCATATGCTTATGTCACCTCCTCCGGGCTCCAGCGATGTGTGCCCGTCACCGCTCACCTCTTGATCTACTGCCAGGCATCTTTATGCGTTGTCAGGAAGCAAAAACGTTTAATGGATCACTTGTCTGTCAAGTCAGTCCTCCACTGAAGGCAAAATAAAAGGCACACTCATAACATTTTAAATGGCACTTTAATGATAGCGATATGGAGGCTGCCATATTTATTTCCTTTTAAGCAATACCAGTTGCCTGGCTATCCTGCTGATCTTTCATGCATTAGCCATGTCTGAATCATCCTCCTGAAACAAGTATGTGGCAAATGCAGTCAAACTTAAGTCGGAAACATCTGATCTGCATGCTTGTTTGGGGTCTATGGCTAAAAGTGTTAGAGGCGGATGATCAGCAGGACATCCAGGCCATGTGCATTGCTTAAAAGGAAATAAATATGCCAGCCTCCATATCCCTCTCACCTAAGGTGTCCTTTAAGCTTGCTGATGGCCCAGCAATAGTCTGTGACCTCTTGAACATTACACTCACATGATTCATTTGAAACTCCTTGCCAGGATTTTCATGTTTTGCTTTGAATATTTAAATGATTCTTGAGTTTGGCAACCTGTAATTACACACACACCCAAAGCAAATCACAACGATGAGCTGAGAAACCCACAAAAAGGTAAAAGGGCAGAGAGTACATCTTTCTGTGTGAAAGGCTAATTCATTCATATATGTGTTTTCCCTATCCAGTGTGCATCTCCAAACAAGGCAGCAAGTCTGGGGCCGGCTGTGGACCTCTCGCCATGCTGTCCCAGCCATTAATGCATTTTAGCATCATTTCCAGTCCTTACATATACCATCTTGACTTACCCAATTCTGCAGGGAAAGAAAAACAATGGCATATTCTTAATTGTAACCCATTTATTGTATACTAAATAATGGATATTATGGATTTGTCATGCTAATGCTGCTAATTTTACATTTTGTTTATTAAAGCCCTTTTCCTAGTGAAATTATCCTTCTCTGGCGCCCACTAGTGTTGGGCGAACATCTAGATGTTCGGGTTCGGGCCGAACAGGCCGAACATGGCCGCGATGTTCGGGTGTTCGACCCGAACTCCGAACATAATGGAAGTCAATGGGGACCCGAACTTTTGTGGTTTGTAAAGCCTCCTTGCATGCTACATACCCCAAATTTACAGGGTATGTGCACCTTGGGAGTGGGTACAAGAGGAAAAAAAAATTAGCAAAAAGAGCTTATAGTTTTTGAGAAAATCGATTTTAAAGTTTCAAAGGGAAAACTGTCTTTTAAATGCGGGAAATGTCTGTTTTCTTTGCACAGGTAACATGTTTTTTGTCGGCATGCAGTCATAAATGTAATACATATAAGAGGTTCCAGGAAAAGGGACCGGTAACGCTAACCCAGCAGCAGCACACGTGATGGAACAGGAGGAGGGTGGCGCAGGAGGAGAAGAAGGCCACGCTTTGTGAGACACAACAACCCCGGCCTTGCATGAGGGCAAGAAGCGTGCGGATAGCAGGCTTTGTACCGCCATGCAGTCATAAATGTAATAAAGATAAGTGGTTCA
Organism: Hyperolius riggenbachi; assembly: GCF_040937935.1. Classification (NCBI taxonomy): domain Eukaryota; kingdom Metazoa; phylum Chordata; class Amphibia; order Anura; family Hyperoliidae; genus Hyperolius; species Hyperolius riggenbachi. The sequence goes on along the minus strand of NC_090646.1, from coordinate 109,474,346 downwards.
ATAAACAGGGACCACGCGGCAACGCTAACCCAGCAGCAGCAGACGTGATGGAACAGGAGCAGGCGCAGGAGGAGAAGGCCACGCTTTGTGAGACACAACAACCCAGGCCTTGCATGAGGGCAAGAAGCGTGCGGATAGCATGCTTTGTACCGCCATGCAGTCATAAATGTAATAAAGATAAGTGGTTCAATAAACAGGGACCACGCGGCAACGCTAACCCAGCAGCAGCAGACGTGATGGAACAGGAGGAGGCGCAGGAGGAGAAGGCCACGCTTTGTGAGACACAACAACCCAGGCCTTGCATGAGGGCAAGAAGCGTGCGGATAGCATGCTTTGTACCGCCATGCAGTCATAAATGTAATAAAGATAAGTGGTTCAATAAACAGGGACCACGCGGCAACGCTAACCCAGCAGCAGCAGACGTGATGGAACAGGAGCAGGCGCAGGAGGAGAAGGCCACGCTTTGTGAGACACAACAACCCAGGCCTTGCATGAGGGCAAGAAGCGTGCGGATAGCATGCTTTGTACCGCCATGCAGTCATAAATGTAATAAAGATAAGTGGTTCAATAAACAGGGACCACGCGGCAACGCTAACCCAGCAGCAGCAGACGTGATGGAACAGGAGGAGGCGCAGGAGGAGAAGGCCACGCTTTGTGAGACACAACAACCCAGGCCTTGCATGAGGGCAAGAAGCGTGCGGATAGCATGCTTTGTACCGCCATGCAGTCATAAATGTAATAAAGATAAGTGGTTCAATAAACAGGGACCACGCGGCAACGCTAACCCAGCAGCAGCAGACGTGATGGAACAGGAGCAGGCGCAGGAGGAGAAGGCCACGCTTTGTGAGACACAACAACCCAGGCCTTGCATGAGGGCAAGAAGCGTGCGGATAGCATGCTTTGTACCGCCATGCAGTCATAAATGTAATAAAGATAAGTGGTTCAATAAACAGGGACCACGCGGCAACGCTAACCCAGCAGCAGCAGACGTGATGGAACAGGAGGAGGCGCAGGAGGAGAAGGCCACGCTTTGTGAGACACAACAACCCAGGCCTTGCATGAGGGCAAGAAGCGTGCGGATAGCATGCTTTGTACCGCCATGCAGTCATAAATGTAATAAAGATAAGTGGTTCAATAAACAGGGACCACGCGGCAACGCTAACCCAGCAGCAGCAGACGTGATGGAACAGGAGCAGGCGCAGGAGGAGAAGGCCACGCTTTGTGAGACACAACAACCCAGGCCTTGCATGTGGACAAAAAGCGTGCGGATATAGCAGCAATGCTTTTTGCCGCCATGCAGTCATAAATGTAATACAGATGAGAGGTTCAATAAACAGGGCCCGGAAACGCAACACCATCCCAGATGTTCATTGGTCATGTTACTTGGTTGGGGTCCTGGAGTGTTGCGTAGTCATTTCCAATCCAGGATTGATTCATTTTAATTTGAGTCAGACGGTCTGCATTTTCTGTAGAGAGGCGGATACGCCGATCTGTGACGATGCCTCCGGCAGCACTGAAACAGCGTTCCGACATAACGCTGGCTGCCGGGCAAGCCAGCACCTCTATTGCGTACATTGCCAGTTCGTGCCAGGTGTCTAGCTTCGATACCCAATAGTTGAAGGGTGCAGATGGATGGTTCGACACAGCTACGCCATCTGACATGTAGTCCTTGACCATCTTCTCCAGGCGATCGGTGTTGGAGGTGGATCTGCACGCTTGCTGTTCAGTGGGCTGCGGCTGCATGGGTGTCAGAAAATTTTCCCACTCCAAGGACACTGCCGATACCATTCCCTTTTGGGTACTAGCTGCGGCTTGCGTTGTTTGCTGCCCTCCTGGTCGTCCTGGGTTTGCGGAAGTCAGTCTGTCTGCGTACAACTGGCTAGAGGAGGGGGAGGATGTCAATCTCCTCTCTAAAGTCTCCACAAGGGCCTGCTGGTATTCTTCCATTTTGACCTGTCTGACTCTTTCTTCAAGCAGTTTTGGAACATTGTGTTTGTACCGTGGATCCAGAAGGGTATAAACCCAGTAATTGGTGTTGTCCAGAATGCGCACAATGCGTGGGTCACGTTCAATGCAGTCTAGCATGAATTGAGCCATGTGTGCCAGAGTCCTACCAGAATCCTCATCATCCTCTTGTGAGCGTTGTGATAGTTGTTGTGATGCATCATAGTCGTCACCTTCCTCCTGGTCTGCTTCTGCTGACCATTCGCGTTGAATTGTGGAAGTCCAACGTGCACCGCTCTGGCCCTCGTCAGTGGTGGCATGAAATTCCTGCTCCAACTCCAGCTGTTCCTCCTCCTCTTCTTCGTCATAGCTGCTGGGGCCAGCGTTCCCTGAGGCGGATGGCCTGATGTTGGTACCATCACGCTGATCGTTTTCTCCTTCAGATTCCCCCAGTTGCATCATGACAGCTGTTTCCTTGATTTTTAACATCGACCTCTTCAGTAAACACAGCAGTGGTATGGTAATGCTGACTGAAGAGTTGTCACTGCTCACAAGCAACGTGGATTGCTCAAAATTTTGGAGGACTTGGCAGAGGTCCAACATGTTGGCCCAATCGGATCCACAGAAGCTTGGCAGCTGGCCGGATGCGCCTCGGTACTGCGCCGTCATGTACTGGACCACTGCACTCTTCTGCTCGCAAAAGCGGGCTAGCATGTGCAGCGTAGAATTCCAGCGCGTAGGGACATCACACAGCAAGCGATGGTGGGGGAGATTGAAGCGCTCCTGCATCTTGGCGAGTGCCCCCGAAGCAGTACTGGAATTTCTACAATGTTTGGACACTCGACGCACCTTCAACAGCAGATCGGGCACGCCTGGGTATGTCCTCAGGAACCGCTGAACTACTAGGTTCATCACGTGCGCCAGGCAAGGGATGTGTGTCAGCTTAGCCAACCTTAAAGCGCGAATGAGATTACTCCCATTATCACACACAACCATGCCCGGTTTCAGGTCCAGCGGTGCCAGCCACAAATCCGTCTGTTCCTTTATTCCCCTCCAAATTTCCTCCCCTGTGTGCTGCTTATCCCCAAGGCAGATTAGCTTCAGCAACGCTTGCTGACGCATGCCAACAGCTGTGCTGCACTGCTTCCACGATCCTACTGCTGCTGGGTTAGCGTTTCCGGATGAGGTACAGCTTTGAGATGCGTTGGAGGAGAAGGAGTCAGAGAGGTAGGTGCTGCTGTTATCCAGTGGGAGGGACGGCGGTGCAGCTGTTTGTGGCGTGGGCAACACCCGTGCCGTAGCAGGTGAGGAATCGCTGCCAGGCTCCACAAGGTTCACCCAGTGCGCGGTAAGGGAGATGTATCGACCCTGGCCGAACGCACTCGTCCAGGTGTCAGTGGTGAGGTGAACCTTGCAGGCAACGGCATTCTTCAAGCTTCGGGTTATTTTGCTGACCACGTGCTCATGCAACTCAGGCACTGCAGAGCGCGCAAAGTGGTAGCGGCTGGGAACCACGTAACGTGGGATGGCCACTGACATCATGCCCTTGAAGCTGTTTGTCTCCACCAATCGATATGGCAGCATTTCGCAGGCCAGAAGCTTGGCTATGCTGGCTGTTACTGCCACGGCCCGGGGGTCATTTGCTGGCAATTTCCTCTTGCGCTCAAACATCTCCGACACAGACAACTGAACCGTAGCGCTGCACACGGAAGGGCTGTTGGTTGTTGTGTTTGATGAACACTGGGAGACCTCAAGAGCACTACTCCGGAAAGTGACAGTGTCAGCGTCGTCTGATGTTTGTGAATGTTGTGAACCACGCAATGGCTGGGCTACTGCTGCTGCTGAGGCGGGTCTGGTGGTGAGTCTGGTGAACCCAAGGGAGGCAGTGTTGTTTCTGGTACCCTGTCCTGACGCGTTTGCCCAAAGAGTGGGATGTTTGGATAGCATGTGACGGCTCATGCTGGTGGTGGAGAGGTTGTTAATATTTTTCCCCCTGCTCAGGCGGGTCTTGCACACCTTGCAAATCGCCATGGTAACATCCTCAGTGCAGTCTTCAAAGAAAGCCCAGACTTTGGAGCACCTGCCTCCTTGCTGGCGATTTCTGTTTGCTCCTCTTTTGCCTCTCACTTGAACTTCCACGCTTGTGGTGCCTGAAATTGCGCGCCGCCTACCTTGTGGCACAAGGCGAACTCGTGCAGCAGTGTGTTCTTCAACAGACTCATCTGTGCTGCTGCTACGACGGCGATGTTCTCGTTCACAAACAAAATCTGGGTCTCTGTCCACATTGTCCATACCCTCCTCTTCCATCTCCTCAAACTCGTCATATGTCATTGTGGGCCACCGCCGTGGAGTAGAGCTCCCCACAACAACCTCTGCGCAGCACACTCCAACGTCGTCTTCCAGATCTTGTCGGCCGACCTCCTGCAATTGCAACCCCTCCTGCCCAAATTGCTCTGGGATTTGGGTTTCCGAGTCCTCTTCGGACTCGCCTTGTATTTCAGTGCGCGGTGCATTTCCCACAGTTAACGGTTGTGAATCCAGGCACAACATTTCTGGCTGTTCCTCCATTGACCTTTGAAAGGTGGAAGTTTGTTGGGCTGGGAATAGCTCCTGCGAATACCCCATTGTGTCCTGAGGTAATTCATCGGACTGGTTATCTGGCAGTTGTGTGCGTGGTGTCGCTGCCGGTTGTGTCAGCTTTGTGCCCACTGGCTCCTTGTAACTGGCTGAGGACTCGGACCTCGTGCGTGATGTGCTGGTGCTGCTTAACCCACTGCTGGACGCTTGAGAGGTCATCCAAGTAATTATCTGGTCCTGTTCTTTTGGATTTGTGAGGGTTGTTGTCCTGGACAACATGGGCGGTATTGAGTGGGTTTTCTTGGGTGCTCCCCTGTGGCCTGTACGTGAACCGTCAGGGGAAACACCTCTTCCCTTGCCCCTCCCTCTTTCACCGGATTTCTTCCTCATTTCACTTATCCTTACAGTACACGCTGACTGGCAGCAGTACAGTGGCAGTACAGAAATGCTATACAGTACCACTATTCCCAGCAGCGACACAGAGCACAATGCTATACAGTGACGGGTGAGCGGTGTACCACTATTCCCAGCAGCGACACAGAGCACAATGCTATACAGTGACGGGTGAGCGGTGTACCACTATTCCCAGCAGCGACACAGAGCACAATGCTATACAGTGGCGAACGAGCGGTGTACCACTATTCCCAGCAGACACAGAACAGTACACAGAATGCTATATAGTGTGGCTGAACGAGCGGTGTACCACTATTCCCAGCAGACACAGAACAGTACACAGAATGCTATATAGTGTGGCTGAACGAGCGGTGTACTACTGTTCCCAGCAGACACAGAACAGTACACAGAATGCTATATAGTGTGGCTGAACGAGCGGTGTACTACTGTTCCCAGCAGACACAGAACAGTACACAGAATGCTATATAGTGTGGCTGAACGAGCGGTGTACTACTGTTCCCAGCAGACACAGAACAGTACACAGAATGCTATATAGTGTGGCTGAACGAGCGGTGTACCACTGTTCCCAGCAGACACAGAACAGTACACAGAATGCTATATAGTGTGGCTGAACGAGCGGTGTACCACTGTTCCCAGCAGACACAGAACAGTACACAGAATGCTATATAGTGTGGCTGAACGAGCGGTGTACCACTATTCCCAGCAGACACAGAACAGTACACAGAATGCTATATAGTGTGGCTGAACGAGCGGTGTACTACTGTTCCCAGCAGACACAGAACAGTACACAGAATGCTATATAGTGTGGCTGAACGAGCGGTGTACTACTGTTCCCAGCAGACACAGAACAGTACACAGAATGCTATATAGTGTGGCTGAACGAGCGGTGTACCACTATTCCCAGCAGACACAGAACAGTACACAGAATGCTATATAGTGTGGCTGAACGAGCGGTGTACTACTGTTCCCAGCAGACACAGAACAGTACACAGAATGCTATATAGTGTGGCTGAACGAGCGGTGTACTACTGTTCCCAGCAGACACAGAACAGTACACAGAATGCTATATAGTGTGGCTGAACGAGCGGTGTACTACTGTTCCCAGCAGACACAGAACAGTACACAGAATGCTATATAGTGTGGCTGAACGAGCGGTGTACTACTGTTCCCAGCAGACACAGAACAGTACACAGAATGCTATATAGTGTGGCTGAACGAGCGGTGTACCACTATTCCCAGCAGACACCAGCAGACACAGAACAGTACACAGAATGCTATATAGTGTGGCTGAACGAGCGGTGTACTACTGTTCCCAGCAGACACAGAACAGTACACAGAATGCTATATAGTGTGGCTGAACGAGCGGTGTACTACTGTTCCCAGCAGACACAGAACAGTACACAGAATGCTATATAGTGTGGCTGAACGAGCGGTGTACTACTGTTCCCAGCAGACACAGAACAGTACACAGAATGCTATATAGTGTGGCTGAACGAGCGGTGTACCACTGTTCCCAGCAGACACAGAACAGTACACAGAATGCTATATAGTGTGGCTGAACGAGCGGTGTACCACTGTTCCCAGCAGACACAGAACAGTACACAGAATGCTATATAGTGTGGCTGAACGAGCGGTGTACTACTGTTCCCAGCAGTGACACACAATGACTGGGGGGGACCCTGGCTAGCGTGGCTGGAGCGCGAACTACCCTGCCTGCCTACCCAAAGCTAAACCCACAGACAAATGGCGGAGATATGACGTGGTTCGGGTATTTATTTACCCGAACCACGTGACAGTTCGGCCAATCAGAGCGCGTTCGGGTCCGAACCACGTGACCCGTTCGGCCAATCACAGCGCTAGCCGAACGTTCGGGGAACGTTCGGCCATGCGCTCTTAGTTCGGCCATATGGCCGAACGGTTTGGCCGAGCACCGTCAGGTGTTCGGCCGAACTCGAACATCACCCGAACAGGGTGATGTTCTGCAGAACCCGAACAGTGGCGAACACTGTTCGCCCAACACTAGCTCCCACCCCTCAATGGTGAATGTATGATATGTGCTAAAAATGTTGATAAATATAATTAAAATACTGTACCTGATAAGCAGCGCAGTCCTATAGCGGTAGCAGGAAAAAAGGGCGCAGGACAAGGGTGGACGAAAAGGGTGCCGCCCCCCTACACTTTAATGTAATTATTGTTAATACGGCGAAAAAAGGGCACCACGAAAAATATCGTTAGCAACGTTAGAACATTAGTTTTTGAAGTAGTTATCGTTTTAGAAGCTTGCAATGTTTTTGTCATATTATTTCGTTTATATGTACAGATTTTACGTTATCAAAGATATTATCGTTTCTATGTGTAAAAGGGTGTTTCTGCAGAGGGAGTGGTTAGGGTTAGGCACCACGAGGGGGAGTGGTTAGGGTTAGGCACCACGAGGGGGGGTAATTAGGGTTAGACACCACCGAGGGGGGGGGTAATTAGGGTTAGGCACCACCGGGGGGGGGGGTAATTAGGGTTAGACACCACCGGGGGTAATTAGGGTTAGGCACCACTGGGGGGTAATTAGGGTTAGGCACCACCGGGGGGTAATTAGGGTTAGATACCACCGGGGGGTAATTAGGGTTAGGCACTACCTGGGGGGGGGTAATTAGGGTTGGGGGCCACCAGGGGAGGGTTCTGCGTGAGAGTAGGGTTGGGTTAAGCTGTATTGTTGAATTACGTAATGATTTTTAACGTTAATATCTTTTCTTTATTATTTCCCGTCTGTAATTACAATGGTATTTATTGTTAACCAAGTTTGACAACCATGTTTATCGTTATCAGATTTTGTTATCCACCCACACTATTTTATTATCAAGCCAAGCCCTTTTTTCACAGTGCCCTTTTTTCATGCATGCCCTACAGCCCATGTTTCATGCTGTGTTGTTAATTTCAGGGCTCCCTCCTACACTCCCCTAGAGCATACCTCTAAGCAGGGGCATAACTAGACTTAATAGGCCCCCCCTGCAAAAATGATAGCATGGGGCCCCCTTGTACCCCAAACCCCATGTGGGTCACGTGATTGGGGGCCGGCGAATGGCAGCATAGAGTGTTCTGCTGTAAAGCAGCGTCTGGAGGAAAGCAGGAAAAAATTACACACACTCCCTCTACTCGCTAATCTGCATGGCGGGAGGTGAAGGAGGTGGCAGGGACCCTTTTTTTGTGCGCAGAAAGAGGAAGGTTTTCTGTTAATTGGCTGCACTAGCGGTTGAGGAGAGGGAGGAGGGCCCCCAAAGTCTCTGGCCCCCTGCAATGACAGGGGTCGCAGGGGTGATTGCCTCTAAGGCTACAGCCCCTGCTGTTTGAGCCAATATAGCTAATTTACCCATGCACATCCCACTTCCTGAATAAGAAAGCTTGGTTAGTGTTGGCTCTGCTGCACCTCCCACTCCCAGAATGCATTGCTCCTTCACAAGAAATGAGGCGGGATTGCAGTAGAAGCAGATTTGCATTGATAGATGACTGTGAAACTCACTTTAACCCTCCTGGCGGTTTGCTAAAAAATCGCCAGGGGGCAGTAAATCTTTTTTTTTTATTTTTATTTTTTTTTTCATGTAGCGAGACAAAGTCTCACTACATGATAGCCTCCGGCGATCGGCGATCAGGAGATCCCGTTCAAAGAACAGGATCTCCTGGAGGGCTTCCCCTGTCGCCATGGCGACGGGGCGGGATGACGTCACTGACGTCATCGACGTCGTGACATCAAAGGGGATTCCGATTCACCCCATAGAGCTGCCTGGCACTGATTGGCCAGGCAGCGCACGGGGTCTGGGGGGGGGCGGCTGCGGCGCGACGGATAGCGGCGGATCGGCGGGTAGCGGCGGCGATCGGGCACTGCACGCAGCTAGCAAAGTGCTAAAAAAAAAAATTATGCAAATCGGCCCAGCGGGCCTGAGCGGTGCCTTCCGGCGGCATAGCCCGAGCTCAGCTCGGGCTTACCGCCAGGAAGGTTAAGTATTTGTGTACTTACAGCATATGAATGCCAGATCATCCCCAAATTCATTTCACAATGAGGTTGATTTACAAAGCTTTTCTCTTCATTTACCTCACCTTACTCATGTTTTACTGCTGTTGCTATGTGAGGGCCTAGGAATGACGGAGCACAGTAGAATCTGACATCACTCGGCCAAGCTAATCCACCTGTTGGTACCCTTATGGGGCGGCATTCGGGGGCTACTGTACATATGCCTGATTATCGGCTGAGGAGGCCGTTATAGTCCGACTTTAGTCATACATGTGTATGTGGCTTAGGTTTGAACATGCAGTGGGCTGAAAGCAGAAAGAATGGCCGGCAAGATAGTAATAGCACACAGCTAGCTGCACACAGAAACACTGCAATTGCAACTGATTCAGTTATCACTCTGCCAGTTATCATGGGTTTCCCATTGTATATTTTGGGGATTGGGTGCAATGCAGTGATTTCAGCTTATTCTACTTCTCAAGTTAAGTCGGTGTAGCTGTTCTCTCTCTGGCCTTCCTCCATGTGGCGCTGGCGAGGTAGCCTCCTTTTGTCTCCCCGACTCTCTTCTGTGTGTGTGCATCCCTCTCCCCCAAACTCAAAATAGCTTCTCTGCCTGTGTTCAGCTCTCTCTGTTCCTCTTTCTCCATACCCCATGTCCCTCTGTTCCCCTGCATGTGTTCTGTCTCCATCGCCACCACCACCATGTTCTACTGTCCTCTCCATGTGCCTCTGTCCAGCCCAATGTGCCTCTGCCCCCTCCATCAGCCTCTGTCCCCCTTCATGAGCCTCTGTACCCCTACCTTCCCCTACATGTGCTTCTGTCCACTATGTCTCCCTCCATGTGCTAGCTATGCTGTGAGGGGAGCAGAGTTGTGATGGGGGTACCAAGTCCAAATTTTGTATCAGGGCTTAGAAATCTGTAGCAACCCTCTTGCATCGTAGCCAGATCATGCAGGTGTGCCAATGTATACTTTTCATTGTTTACCTCTTTCCAGATACAGTGGCATATTCCCCTGAAACATGACAATATGTGTCTGCTCTTGTTTATTATTGTTATGTATGGAAATTCCACACAAAAGTTATGATAGGGCATACAAATGCTGTGTTTCCACGCCATGAAAGTGTCCATGGAAACTAGGCCTAAAGGTTAAGAGCACTTTAAATGGACACTTGAATAGCATAGCTACAGCTGCTCAGTAATTGTTGGTAGATCTCTGTTCACTTTCAGCACAATCATGTCAGGGCATCTACACTGGGAATTATGATTGCCCATTGTCAGGTACTAATCAGCCATGTGGTAAGCCCATGACGGTTTCATGCAACATGTAGCAGTCAAGTACCACCTTCCTAGATGTGTTGAAAGGGGTAGTGATCTTCACGTCTGTGAATGCGGCTGACAGAAGGTGAATACGTGGCTAACATAAGTTTCTATGAACTAACCTATATACTGAGTGCATTAACATCTTGCCGCTACCACTTCTCTGGGAGCCTTACAAAAATGTAGTACTCTCTACCTGGACAATCATCAGGGGCCTCCATATTTCCCCGATAGTCCAGCATCACTTGGAATAATAGGCTGCTCACTTCCTGTTCAGTAGAAGATGTTGTTGGGATGTGAGTTGTGATGTCCTGGATGTGATGTCATTGTTACTATGGCTCCTACCTACCCCCGCAGAGCAGCCACATCTCAGGTAAGGAACCCTATAGACATTATTGTAGGGGTTTTAGGGGCAAAATGTAGACGACTGTACACGTGCATTTAGCTTTTCACGCCAGTTTACACACGCAAACACACAGTGCACCAGCAACACTGCACGTCTTTCTTCACACCTTCCAAATGATTTCTTCACACCTCCTATGATTTGTATGACAGGTTAACACCCATACCTGTGGTCTGTTATCATATCAACACATTTCCTTTGTTTATATTAATTATTCACCCAGACAGTATGCTGAATGTACAGTTTCCCACACAAATACTCCCTAGAATGGTGCAGTGGAATTATATTCTGCCCAGTGTTTAGCTGACTGCTGTATGCGTGGGGTGCTACACTCTGCATTGTAGTAGCAGTAGGGTATTGTACCCTAACCCAAACTAACATCTTGTAAGCCCGATGAAGGCTGCAAGGCCGAAAGCTTGCTTATTCATTTTTAGTTAGCCAATAAATGGTATCATCCTGATTTAAAACTTCTTGCTACACTCTGCATAGGGATGAGTACACAGATTTTGTGGAATTCTGACTTTTGCTGTGGAAATACGCTATTTTGAGTTGACATTCAAAACATCATGCAAAATTAAAAGACAACTGTAGTGAGAAGACTGTGTATTCCATATTTATTTCTATTTAAGCAATAACAGTTGCCTGGCAGTCCTTCTTATTCATTTGGCTGCAGTAGTGTCTGAATCACACCAGAAACAAGTATGCAGCTCATCTTCTAAGATCTGACAATAATATCGGAAACCCCTGACCTGCTGCATGCCCATTCAGGGTCTTTGGCCAGTTGGCTACACGTATTAGAGGCAGAGGATCAGCAGGACAGCCAGGTAACTGGTATTGCTTAAAAGAAAATAAATATGGCAGCCTCCATATCTCTCTTGCTTCAGTTGTCCTCTAAGTTTGCATCACACAGGAACTCTTTGCATAAACGGCGAAACATGTCTACTGAGCATGCTCAAGAGATATGAACAAGAAAATCCTATGCAAAAATGTATTTGTATCCTAATTAAAGCTGAAGTATCACAAATATGTTATGTTTTAAGAAGGCAAACTACTCTGAGTGTTGCTTTTTAGTAGGAGGGCTTTTCGGTCTCTTTTAGTCCCCTATACTTTCCTAGTGGTTTTTGGTAACCCCGAGCTTCTTGAGTATTCTATGGATTTCTTAAATGAAAGATCTATTTGATGAAAAACATTGCATAGTGTCTCTCTAACTACACAATTCTTCTTCCACTAGCTAGCATAGAGGATTCTAATATTCTAATGAAAGTGATCCCCATATAGTCATCTTGAGTCTCCTATACGCTAATCATTTTGAAGGTAGTCACACATGATACAATTTTATTTTTCTTTTCAATTTGAGAGTTATAAATACGTTTTTTCGATAAATTGCAAAAAAAAAAAAAACAATACCATCACACACATTTTCACATTTTCCTTGTTATGAAAAAACTGATTGAAAACTGAAAAAATTGCTTGGGTCTAGCAATCAAGAAATTAACAACCTCTCCAGAACAATCACTCACTCCTTATGTATTTATATTGATCAAAACTGAAAATTTGATCAGATTTCTCTCTCAAATAAAAAAAAAAAAACTTTTCCATCCAACCGATCGTTTTTATCGAATTGCAGTAAAATTGAATATTTTTATTGTATGGTGTGGACACCTTTAACAACTCTGCGACCGCCTAATGTAGAGTGGTGACCGCAGAGCAGCCCTTTCGTTCCTCAGTCACGCCATATGGCGTGTTCTTGCGAGTGCTTGAGATTTGCTGGGAACGAGCGCACATTCCCTGTAGTAAACACAGTGGGGAGCCGCGATTAGCCAATGCTATGCGATCTAGAGCAGTGCTGTACAAAGAACAGCCTTGTCACTTAACTGTGCCTCCGAGTGTCTCTCAATCTAATCACTATCATAGGCATATGCCTATGTATGTAATGTTTAGTGTATGTAAAATTGTCAAGGGCTAATTTTGGGGGAGGGGGAGATAAAAAATAGTTTTTTTTTAAATAAAAAACAATCTTTTTTTAATTAATAAACTAAAAAAAACTCAGCAGCAATCAGAGACCACCAAAAGAAAGCTCTATTTGTGAAAAGAAAAGGAGGAAAAATTCATTTGAGTGCTAAGTTGTATGACCAAGCAATAAACCATTAAAATTGTGAAGTGCTGAATTGTAAAAAATGGCCTAGTCACTAGGTGGGTATAAAGTCCAGGTCCTAAAGGGGTTAAAAGGGTTGAAAAATCAGGATGCTGGCTTTTTCTTTCAGTATAGGTGTTCCTTTTGGAGGAGTAGACATCAAGTCACTCCTGACCGACCTTGCAGTGAGATTAGGCATGTGGAAAAAGAATTTCCCTGAGCTATTCACCGCCATTGACCAGGCCATGTTCTCCATCTGACAACAATCTAAAAAAATAAAATAAAAAAAAAGTGTCACCTATTAATTTAAAGATGTATTTAGAGGCTGTCCCCATCATGTATGAATCATCACTCCAACCATATTCAACATCAAAATAAACATTCATCAATAAGGTGCCAGCATTACACTGCATAGGAGAACCAAAACATAAATATTTCCATAGTCAGCTAACTCTCTAGTAAAGCAGCCACCCAACCAACACTCTAAATGAACTGTCTAATCTGGTTATACTGTAGAGGTGGTTACAGGTATTATTAGGTGATGTCACATCTCTGTATATCGAAGCAGGTCTTTTTGGTGCTCGCCGCGCCACGTAGTGCCAAAGCTTGGCGCAGCTATAGAAGTAATGCTGTAGTCCATGCCTTGTGCACGGGTAATTCAGGGAACTGGTGAACGCCGGACCCTGAATTACTTCTCTTTCCAAGTTGCTTGCTACAACTCATAGGGGGAACAGTAATTAACGGCGCCCCTGGAATTTGCGCTGCAGCAGGATGAGCTGTCATTTGGTTCAGCCTGTGCCAAAAAGCCCTGCGCCGACATGCCATGTACCTGTATATGCCTGCCTAGTTAAATTACAATCACCAGACTCTCTTGAAACAGGTATTTATGTTCTCACTTTAACATGTACACCAACCTGCTTAAATGTTATTATTATTGCAATACCCATTACAAGGGGGGCTTTATGGATATTGAATGACCAACTTCCATTCAACAGCCATTTTGATAATCAACATCTTTCTTTCAGCTATGCATATATCTGTCTCGATAGCAGTTTTAGATACTATTTAGTCATTAATTTCTACGAGATCTTATAACGGCTTGTTGGCAAGCATTCCAAAGTCATTACAGTTTGTTGAATATATGTGAAGTCTTATTCATTATATTGCATACTAATATAAATGGCATGTAGATCTGTTCATTAAAGCAAATCTGAAGTGAACATACACTTATGAGATAATGAATTGCATGTGTATTACAGATAATAAGTAGAACATTAGTAGCAAAGAAAAAAATGTTTTTTTCCAGTACAGATAGAGTTAAAAAAACTTGAGTTGTTATCTATGCAAAAAATGCTTCTCTGAGGTATTGGACCAACTTGGGCCAAAGACAGTTCTGTTTTCTGAAGAGCTTAAACGGCTAAGAAACAGTGAGAGGCAGCTTGAGACAAGGTCAAATCAAATCAAATCAAATCAAATCAAAAATAGCTTTATTGGCATGACCAAGCTTCAATACAGGCATTGCCAAAGCAGGGGGAATGAGGAACATGGGATGGGGTGGGGGTGCAGTGAGTTAGCAGTTTGTGGACATCTGGGGGGGGGGGGATCGTCACTGCCAAAAAGTTTAAAGGGTTATGAGCTCTGTTTTCTTTTACACCTTAAAATACAGAGTGTGTATTCTAAACTGCAACTGTGAAAGACTAATGTAATGTTATAAATAAAGCTATATTACTGAAAATACAAATAAGAGACTTCTTTTTTTGCTACTAATATTCTATTTACTATTCATACTACACATGCAAATTAATTATCTGAAATACTTATTTTGCTTCAGATTTGCTTTAAAGTATACCCAAGATCAGGGGCGTGACTAAATAAAAACCCTGCAAAAATGTGGATGCCCTTAATTGCAACAAATCATTATTATTTCCCATAGATGCAATTCATTCCCTAACCCTTAGCCCTGACTCTCCGTTACTTGTAGTGAACCAATTCAAATAATTAGGTATCCTAATAACTAATGATCCTAATACATTTCAAGCTCTTAATCTTTTCTTTTAGAGCAGGTGCAGAGATGAGCAACAAAATTGATACATGGGATGGAGGGTCTCACTTACCAAGAAAGGTTAGATAAACTGGGTTTATTTTGTCTAGAGAAAAGACACCTTAGAGGGGATCTAATTAACATGTATAAATACATCAGAGGGCAATATAATAGCTTGGCAGATTAGCTTTTTGTCCCTAGGCCTTCTCAAAGGACTAGAGGACACGATCTGCGCATGGAGGAAAAACGTTTTAGCCATTTATTTAGGAAAGGGTTCTTTACAGTAAGAGTGATTAAGATGTGGAATTCATTGCCACAGGAAGTCATTATGGCAAACTCTATACCTGCATTTAAAGGGGGATTAGATGCTTTCCTTGTGTTGAAAGACATCCATGGCTACAATTACTAGGTAATGCCTAATGATGTTGATCCAGGGATTTTATCTGATTGCCATCTGGAGTCGGGAAGGAATTTTTTTTCCCTTTTGGGGCTAATTGGACCATGCCGTGTAAGGGTTTTTTCCGCCTTCCTCTGGATCAACAGGGATATTTCAGGGAGCAGGCTGGTGTTGTACTTTGTTCTCTGGTCGATGGATGTATGTCTTTTTTCAACCAAAATAACTATGTAACTATGTAACTA
Source organism: Hyperolius riggenbachi (assembly GCF_040937935.1). NCBI lineage: Eukaryota > Metazoa > Chordata > Amphibia > Anura > Hyperoliidae > Hyperolius > Hyperolius riggenbachi. Next base: position 109,458,879 of record NC_090646.1, on the reverse strand, counting down.
TGTAATCTGGACCCTATTGTTCGGCAACTTGATACAAAATGTTCAATCTGGAACAGACTCTCAATCTCCCTAATTTTGCCTAAATTTACTTACCTCTGTAGACAATGGCCTCAATTCACTCAGATCATGCTGGAGATAATAAGGCAAGAGAAATCTTACCTCCACATAAGAGAGAGTTATCTTATCTTTTCATTCCTTAAGTTACCTCCTCTGTAGTTAAGTTACCTCCTCTGTAGTTATTTTACCTCCTCTGTAGTTAATTTACCTCCTCTGTAGTTATTTTCACATGCAGTTAATAAACAGCCTGTCTTTCACTCTGGAGTTATTTTAAGGATTGAAGAGTTAACTTAAAGACAGAAGAGTTAACTTTAGGTTTGCCTGAGGTAAAATGTTTCCTGAATACTACATGCCTTATCACCATGGTAACAACTCTAGAAGAGTTATTAAAGACAGGAGATAAGCTTAGTGAATTGAGGCCAATGTCCGGTCTGGCTTCCATCGTCATTCTTTAGAAGATTAGATAAAATTATACTAACTTTTATCTGGGCCGGTAACCAACCTCGAATAGCGCTTCATTTACTACAGCTTCCTAAGTCTCGGTGTGGCCTGGCTCTCCCACACCTCCAGAAATACTACTTGGCATCTCTGTTAGTCACAATTAGGTGGTGGTTTTCGAAGGAAGAAACAAACCCATCAGTGAATGTTGAGGCAGCAATATTAAATTCATACGAGCAACTCACCAATCCACCGTACAGAGGTCCTAAGGCCAACCCCCAAACCACTACAGCTATGGCAACGACCTGGAAAGCATGGACTACAGCGAGAGCCTCTTTGATAAAACCTAACACTATTTCACCATACACTCCACTGTGGGGTAATCCACACCTCCAGCATTTTCCCACCATCCCTGACCCAATCCTATAGGCACGCCATGGAATTAAAAATATCTCTCACATCCAAAACGATAGATCCCTACATGCACGTTCAATGACCTCAAAGCCCAATTCAACCTTCCAAACAAATATCTCTTTAGATACCTGCAGCTCCACCATGCCTACAGATCACAATTTGGATCACAACCTCCTGACCTGCATACTGATCAGCTAGAAGTTCTTCTTTTTACTAAGGATCTACCTAAAACTCTATCTGCTATTTATTCTGAATTACTAAACCGGAACAATGCAAGATTAGATAAATGCTACCATAAGTGGACAATAGACATCCCTTCTCTAACTAAAGAGGACTGGGACCTGACTCTAGAGGACTCCCCTACTATGGTGATATCAGCCAGCGACCAACTTATTCAAATGAAATTCTTACATAGACTATACCTTACTCCTGAAAGATTGCATGAAATGAACATGATTAACTCGGACAGATGTTGGAGATGTTCTATTGATCTAGGTAATTCCATCCATATTTTCTGGCTATGCCCGGTAATCATTCCTTTTTGGAGGAATGTACTCTCAATAATTAATACACTTCTACACACTTCTTTCCCCCTTGATATAGGTATGTTATTGCTTGGTAAATTTGAAGCAGACACTGTATCTAAACATAAACAAATGCTGGTTAGAATCTTATGTTTCCAGACTAGAAAGGAGATTCTAAAATATTGGAAGAAAGTATCTATCCCAACAATCGGCACTTGGGCTAAAGCAATTAATAACAGTCTCCCACTATACAGGACTACCTATTTGAATAGGAAGTGTCCTAAGAAGTTGAACAAGATCTGGGGCATATGGGAAAATATAATATTAGATCCTACAAATGAAAATGTTATACCTATTATTGATTAGGCTACTGGGGAGATTTGGGGGGTTGGGGTGGGGACCGGGCCGGGGCGGACAGAAGCTCTTTCTTTCTCTTGCTTCTTAATTTTCAATGGGCTACGCTCATAAGATGATACGTTCAACTATTGCCCATCTTTTCTTACCCTCTGCTATAACTGCAATGCGGATCTTCCTGCTAAGTTATTAAAATACTTCTGTTGTGTTATTATGATTGTTAATCTTTAGTATACTGTTAAGATATTTCCAGTATATTTTTTTTTTTGTGATTACTTTTGTAAGATACACAAATTTATTGGATGCATCTGAATTGTACTACTCTGTACCTTTTTCTTGTTGAATTTACAAACTTAATAAAATTTAACTGTTCAAAAAAAATAATTCGGATGCCCCTCCCCCCCCCCCTCTGGGGCCCACTCAGGGCCGTTTTGGGGAGCAGGAGGGGTCGCAGCATGAAAGGAAAGCGTGGCCACACATCAGCAGGGAGGGGGGACAGTCCCCTCCCCCTCACCTTGTGCTCTCCCCTCAGCGCGCTCCCCTGCTGCAATTATCAGTGGCAACGGATGGCGGGCAGGGTCACATACCTCCATCCACCGCAGAGGTCCATCTCTAAGAGCCTCACGCTACTTCCTGTTTAAACAGGAAGTAGCGTCAGACACTTAGAGATTAGAAACCTCCAGCGCGTGGACCCATGGAGGTATGTGTTCCTGCCACCGTCCGCTGCCACTGATAATTGCAGCAGGAGAGCGCGCTGAGGGGAGAGCCCGAGGTGAGGGAGGGGGTGGACTGTCCCGCCTCCCCACTTATATGTGGCCACGCATTCTCCTCATGCTGCAACCCCTCCTGCCCCCCAAAATGGCCCAGAGCAGGCCCCAGAGGGGGGGGGGATCCAAATTTTTGCAGGGGGGCCCTGCATCCCCTATTGTTACACCAGTGCCCGAGATGACATGTGACATGAGATAGACATGTGGCAAAAACACAGACAACTATGCTGTGCTGCTTTTCTTTTCTCCCTTCCATCCAGCTATGGAACTGACAGTTTTTCCCCAGTTGGGGCCCAGTCAGGCTATAGTGTTCCTCACTGATAACAAATCACAGCTATAAAACACTTTCCTAAGCAGATAACTGAGCTTCTGACTTCAAGGGATAAATAAAAAGGTCAACAGTTGATGTATATTTCCTCTTGGATACTTTAGTCACTGCAATCTAGCAGAGACAATACAACATTAAATCTACTTTGTAAATGTTTAGACATTAAAAAAAAAAAAAAAACTTGAGATGTCTAAAACATTTTCATTCGTTTTTAGGAATAGGAGGACAGTTTCTATTGCTTATTTCATCAGTCTATTTCCATCTTGGGTTCACATTTAATATCACCCCATTGCCCAAAAAATTGTAAAGCAGTCTGAAATATAAATAAAACCAGAATGCAATGATTTGCAAAAACAATACAGCAAATGTTGAATCTAAGAAATATCATTGCTTTTGAAATGACATTGGACATGAATTCTCTACAAAGGGGATAAGACTTGGACAACTCCCTCTTGCAGCGCGCAGAATGTTAAGGACCATTACTGGTATTGCTCATAGGGAGGTGTTCCAAATTCCCTGAGGAATTCCAGCCTGTTTGGAGGAGTTAATAAAGATTAAAAGTGAGGAATGTTTTTACCACTCTATGTTCCCTAGAGAATATGTTAAAAAAGGGACAGGAGGAGGAAGGGGCCAGGGGTCGGGTGTGTGCGCGCACCGGCAGTGGGCGGGCATGCAGAAGCGCTGACATGCGGCAGCCGAGACAGGGGTGGGAGGGAAGTGGGGTTGTGAGGGAGGCCTAGAGCCCATTATTATAACGGGGTTAGGCCTACTACTATGTAATAAAAGCACAGTATTGTATATATTGTACATGAAGACAACTTTGTTTGTATCTCTGAACTGTTGTAACTCTAGTCGTTTAGGGGACTGACTGTTTTGCTGTTTATTGTATGCAACCCTACTGTTTAGATATGCGGAATTCTCCTCGCTGAGCATTTTGGGAGACTAGGTATTATTTGTACTGGCTTTAGAAGAATCAGTAAACAAACATTCCGCAGAGATGCACCTGACCAGACTAAAGATATCGCCACCTGTAATAAATGTCAGAATGTACACCGGGTAAGGAAAGATTTTACAATGGGCAAACACTAATAATTATAAATGAATAATCATTTATAAATGAATATTGTAAAAAAAAAAAAATTGTATTTATTCTGTTATTTTTCCTACAGTTCCTCTTTAAGAGCTTGTCACATTACAATGCAGGTATCAGCTAACAAAAAAGTTTGGAATGCAAAGTACACACACTTGCAGAATGAATGCGTATGAGGAGAGGAACGCTCTGAAATACAATAATAACCATCCGAACAATGGCTCCCGCAGCCGAACAAGAGTGAAAAGTGTGTCTGGGAAGTGGTGACCTGGTTTTTTTTGCCACTTACTGTGAATTTAAGCTGTGAGTGAGAACTAGTCTGGGCATGTGGTATAGCACTATTACTGCAAGCACTGCCAAGGAACCAGATTTGTGTTTCTAAGGAGATCCAACAAAAGGAAGCTGTCACAGAGCAGCAATGTTCCAGTGCAGGAGCTAGACACACAAGAATACAGGCAGACACGCTCGGTAATATTATACCTTAGTTACACTGCTTGTGCTTTTCAATGCGTTTAAGATAAAAACAAACAAACATGGGCAGAATGCTCAACCTGGCTGACCACAAGCACTGCTGGGAGTCTCAGGTGCTAGGCTGAAATGAATGAACTGAAAATGCCCTGGTCATGCGACTGCTGCTACTGGATCAATTTTTTTTAATCTTTTTTTTCATTAAGTCCCCTTACTAAAATAATAAGGAAAACAAAAGTTTGCTTTCTTAAAACAGAAAGAATTTGCGATAATTCAGGTTGGAGTGAGCTTGAGATGTCTCCCAGTGCATCACTGCTGAATATATGCAAATTAACCATCGTTGCCCTTAGAAGCTAAACACACTTTCAGAACCACTGGAATGCAATGATGTGTCAGCTTGTTAATATGTACAGAGCCATAATAATCCAACATGCATACAGACTGTTCCAGATTGTTTGATCCTCATCAGTGCATGGCATGGAATAATTTGGCTCTATGGAGTAGGGTTTGTAACACCGAGAGGTACAGACTAACCAGCAAGCTCATGGTGAACCAGAACTCATTGGAGTGTGTAAGGGGCTACAGTGGTCCTAAAAGCCATATTTGCCATAAACCCCAAAGTCATATTGGGCTTGATTCACAAAGCGGTGCTAACAGTTAGCATGCTGGTGAAAAGCCCTTTATCACGCCTAAACTCAGTTTAGGCGTGATAAGTTTAGGTGTGATAAGTTTAGGTTTGATAAGTGTAGGCGTAATAAGTTTAGGCGTGATAACTATAGCACAACTAGGTTAGCACCGCAGTGCACAGCTGATCAAAAGTTTTGCGCTAGCAAAGTCTGGTGCACTTCGCATAGAGTTTAATGGTGCTGCTTTGCATGCGGGACTTTGTGTGCGATATAAACTTATCTAAATTTATCACGCCTAAACTTATCGAGCCTAAACTTATCACGCCTAAACTTATCACGCCTAAACTGGCTTTTCACCAGTGTGGTGCAATGGTTATCACGCCTAAAGTCTCTAACTGGGAATAAAGCCCATTAGGTCCAGTGGCGGTTACTGATGTAGCGAATTTACTGCGAATGTTCACGAACCAGCTGTTTCCAGCGGGCTCCATAGACTTAAATGACAGGCGAATGGCCGCTGACTTTAGCGGTTAATAGCAAAGCTCCCTTACGTGCTAGAAACACCAAATTTGTAGGGTATGTGGAGGAGGACAATGGGTTCAAGAGGAACAAAAAATTCAAAAAGACCTTACAGTTTTTGAGAAAATCGATTTTAAAGTTCTTGTGCAGGCAGAGTGTGGGAAATGTTTCACTGGCCGCCGGTTAATATCAAAGTCCCCTTACGTGCTAGAAACTCCAAATTAGTAGGGTATGTAAAGGAGGGCAGTGGGAACAATAGAAAACATTTTTCCATATAGCTTTCTAAAAAATCGATGTTACCATTAGAGGGAAAAAATAGCAAAGTATAGCAAAGTCACTACGCTAAAATGACAGCTAATGTATTAAGATGTATATAAATGTATTATTTTTTATATACAATATATATATATATATATATATATATATATATATATATATATATATATATACTATGTTCATTGTGGAAATATTTTTTAGCAGATGACGTGAGGTGAGCCTCTAACCCCTTGTCCCCTATGCGGCCTGGGATGTAGGGGCGTAACAATAGACCCTGCAAGGGATGCAGCCGCAGGTGGGCCCAGAAGTAACAGGGGGCCCAGTCCTAAGAGACTGTCAACTAAAGGCAAGGAGAGGAAAAACTTTCTGCTCTCTGCACAATTGTTCTAATGACTGCATCTGCTCAGCCACTGAAAACGAATCATACAAAGTTTTGTTGACAAAGATTTGTAGACAGTCCCTATTCAGTGTGCAGGGGAGGGGGCCCATCCAAAGTTTTGCAGGGGGGCCCAGTGCTATCTAGTTACGCCCCTGCTGGGATAGCCAGAATGTGGAGAATGTGGAGCCCCCACTGCGTGGGGCTTTGCACCTTTGCACCTTGAACTATACCATGCCTGCATGGTCTATGGTAAGGGGGCTCTGGGGGAGGGGGGGAACCTCTCTAATATCTCTCTCTCTTTAATCATTTTTGGTAAGCTTCCAAAATATGCATACAAATCAACAAATAAATCAACTAATGTATGGGCAGCGTGGTAGTGTAGTATGTTTGTATGTTCTCCCGTGTCTGTGTGAGTTTCCCCCGGGCACTCTGGTTTTCAGCTACACGCCAAAAACACATACAGATAAGTTAATTGGCTTCCCCCTAAAATTGACCAAAGACCAGTGCTGGGCAAACTACGGCCCGCGGGATCTGCTTTTCATCTGGCCTGCCGCTAGGCGGTCAGATTCCTCCCTTTCCCCTCTCCCTCCCTGCAGAGTTGCGAGCAGGCGATTAGTGGGGGGTTAATACTTACCTGCGCACGCTGGCAGCGTGTGATATGCTGGCGTGTTGTGTGATGATGTACAACAGGAACAGAAAAGGCACCCAGAGAATGATAAGATGAATTAAAAACAATAAAATAAAAAAAAGTTTCAGGTGGCTTACCTCAATGGAGACAAATTCATATAAAATGAACTTTAATAGAACTGGCGATGCATGGGTCCCTGCCCACTTCTTCAGGCCAAATCAAATGCCTCACTGTATTAAGAGCCAAGATTTGAGCACCTTTGAAAGGCGATCAAACCTTGGCTCTTAACACACTGAGGCACTTGATTTGGCCTGAGGAAGCGGGCAGGGACCAACGAAATACGTTGCCAGTGCAATTAAAGTTAATTTTACACTAATTTGGCTCCATTTAGGTAAGCCACCTCAAACTTTATTTTATTGTTTTAAATTCATTTTATCATTCCTTTTCCTCCTTTTGTGCATTGTATACTTCCCCCTCCCCCCTCCCCAGGGGTTGGGGATACCCTTGGACTAGTGTTGGGCGAACAGTGTTCGCCACTGTTCGGGTTCTGCAGAACATCACCCTGTTCGGGTGATGTTCGAGTTCGGCCGAACACCTGACGGTGCTCGGCCAAACCGTTCGGCCACATGGCCGAACTAAGAGCCCATGGCCGAACGTTCCCCGAACGTTCGGCTAGTGCTGTGATTGGCCGAACGGGTCACGTGGTTCGGACCCGAACGCGCTCTGATTGGCCGAACTGTCACGTGGTTCGGGTAAATAAATACCCGAACCACGTCATATCTCCGCCATTTGTCTGTGGGTTTAGCTTTGGGTAGGCAGGCAGGGTAGTTCGCGCTCCAGCCACGCTAGCCAGGGTCCCCCCTGTCATTGTGTCGCTGCTGGGAACAGTAGTACACCACTCGCTCAGCCACACTATATAGCATTCTGTTTACTGCCACTCTGTGTACCTCGCTCAGCCACATTATATAGCATTCTGTTCACTGTTCTGTGTCTGCTGGGAATAGTGGTACACCGCTCGCTCAGCCACACTATATAGCATTCTGTTTACTGTTCTGTGTCTGCTGGGAATAGTGGTACACCGCTCGCTCAGCCACACTATATAGCATTCTGTTTACTGTTCTGTGTCTGCTGGGAATAGTGGTACACCGCTCGCTCAGCCACACTATATAGCATTCTGTTTACTGTTCTGTGTCTGCTGGGAATAGTGGTACACCGCTCGCTCAGCCACACTATATAGCATTCTGTTCACTGTTCTGTGTCTGCTGGGAATAGTGGTACACCGCTCGCTCAGCCACACTATATAGCATTCTGTTTACTGTTCTGTGTCTGCTGGGAATAGTGGTACACCGCTCGCTCAGCCACACTATATAGCATTCTGTTTACTGTTCTGTGTCTGCTGGGAATAGTAGTACACCGCTCGCTCAGCCACACTATATAGCATTCTGTTTACTGCCACTCTGTGTACCTCGCTCAGCCACATTATATAGCATTCTGTTCACTGTTCTGTGTCTGCTGGGAATAGTGGTACACCGCTCGCTCAGCCACACTATATAGCATTCTGTTTACTGTTCTGTGTCTGCTGGGAATAGTGGTACACCACTCGCTCAGCCACACTATATAGCATTCTGTTTACTTCCACTCTGTGTACCTCGCTCAGCCACATTATATAGCATTCTGTTCACTGTTCTGTGTCTGCTGGGAATAGTGGTACACCGCTCGCTCAGCCACACTATATAGCATTCTGTTTACTGTTCTGTGTCTGCTGGGAATAGTGGTACACCGCTCGCTCAGCCACACTATATAGCATTCTGTTTACTGTTCTGTGTCTGCTGGGAATAGAGGTACACCGCTCGCTCAGCCACACTATATAGCATTCTGTTTACTGTTCTGTGTCTGCTGGGAATAGTGGTACACCGCTCGCTCAGCCACACTATATAGCATTCTGTTTACTGTTCTGTGTCTGCTGGGAATAGTAGTACACCGCTCACCCGCCACTGTATAGCATTGTGCTCTGTGTCGCTGCTGGGAATAGTGGTACACCGCTCACCCGTCACTGTATAGCATTGTGCTCTGTGTCGCTGCTGGGAATAGTGGTACTGTATAGCATTTCTGTACTGCCACTGTACTGCTGCCAGTCAGCGTGTACTGTAAGGATAAGTGAAATGAGGAAGAAATCCGGTGAAAGAGGGAGGGGCAAGGGAAGAGGTGTTTCCCCTGACGGTTCACGTACAGGCCACAGGGGAGCACCCAAGAAAACCCACTCAATACCGCCCATGTTGTCCAGGACAACAACCCTCACAAATCCAAAAGAACAGGACCAGATAATTACTTGGATGACCTCTCAAGCGTCCAGCAGTGGGTTAAGCAGCACCAGCACATCACGCACGAGGTCCGAGTCCTCAGCCAGTTACAAGGAGCCAGTGGGCACAAAGCTGACACAACCGGCAGCGACACCACGCACACAACTGCCAGATAACCAGTCCGATGAATTACCTCAGGACACAATGGGGTATTCGCAGGAGCTATTCCCAGCCCAACAAACTTCCACCTTTCAAAGGTCAATGGAGGAACAGCCAGAAATGTTGTGCCTGGATTCACAACCGTTAACTGTGGGAAATGCACCGCGCACTGAAATACAAGGCGAGTCCGAGGAGGACTCGGAAACCCAAATCCCAGAGCAATTTGGGCAGGAGGGGTTGCAATTGCAGGAGGTCGGCCGACAAGATCTGGAAGATGACGTTGGAGTGTGCTGCGCAGAGGTTGTTGTGGGGAGCTCTACTCCACGGCGGCGGCCCACAATGACATATGACGAGTTTGAGGAGATGGAAGAGGAGGGTATGGACAATGTGGACAGAGACCCAGATTTTGTTTGTGAACGAGAACATCGCCGTCGTAGCAGCAGCACAGATGAGTCTGTTGAAGAACCCACTGCTGCATGAGTTCGCCTTGTGCCACAAGGTAGGCGGCGCGCAATTTCAGGCACCACAAGCGTGGAAGTTCAAGTGAGAGGCAAAAGAGGAGCAAACAGAAATCGCCAGCAAGGAGGCAGGTGCTCCAAAGTCTGGGCTTTCTTTGAAGACTGCACTGAGGATGTTACCATGGCGATTTGCAAGGTGTGCAAGACCCGCCTGAGCAGGGGGAAAAGTATTAACAACCTCTCCACCACCAGCATGAGCCGTCACATGCTATCCAAACATCCCACTCTGTGGGCAAACGCGTCAGGACAGCGTACCAGCAACAACACTGCCTCCCTTGGGTTCACCAGACTCACCACCAGACCCGCCTCAGCAGCAGCAGTAGCCCAGCCATTGCGTGGTTCACAACATTCACAAACATCAGACGACGCTGACACTGTCACTTTCCGGAGTAGTGCTCTTGAGGTCTCCCAGTGTTCATCAAACACAAAAACCAACAGCCCTTCCGTGTGCAGCGCTACGGTTCAGTTGTCTGTGTCGGAGATGTTTGAGCGCAAGAGGAAATTGCCAGCAAATGACCCCCGGGCCGTGGCAGTAACAGCCAGCATAGCCAAGCTTCTGGCCTGCGAAATGCTGCCATATCGAGTGGTGGAGACAAACAGCTTCAAGGGCATGATGTCAGTGGCCATCCCACGTTACGTGGTTCCCAGCCGCTACCACTTTGCGCGCTCTGCAGTGCCTGAGTTGCATGAGCACGTGGTCAGCAAAATAACCCGAAGCTTGAAGAATGCCGTTGCCTGTAAGGTTCACCTCACCACTGACACCTGGACGAGTGCGTTCGGCCAGGGTCGATACATCTCCCTTACCGCGCACTGGGTGAACCTTGTGGAGCCTGGCAGCGATTCCTCACCTGCTACGGCACGGGTGTTGCCCACGCCACAAACAGCTGCACCGCCGTCCCTCCCACTGGATAACAACAGCAGCACCTACCTCTCTGACTCCTTCTCCTCCAACGCATCTCAAAGCTGTACCTCATCCGGAAACGCTAACCCAGCAGCAGTAGGATCGTGGAAGCAGTGCAGCACAGCTGTTGGCATGCGTCAGCAAGCGTTGCTGAAGCTAATCTGCCTTGGGGATAAGCAGCACACAGGGGAGGAAATTTGGAGGGGAATAAAGGAACAGACGGATTTGTGGCTGGCACCGCTGGACCTGAAACCGGGCATGGTTGTGTGTGATAATGGGAGTAATCTCATTCGCGCTTTAAGGTTGGCTAAGCTGACACACATCCCTTGCCTGGCGCACGTGATGAACCTAGTAGTTCAGCGGTTCCTGAGGACATACCCAGGCGTGGACGGTGTAGCGTTTCCGGTCCCTGTTTATTGAACCTCTCATCTGTATTACATTTATGACTGCATGGCGGCAAAAAGCATTGCTGCTATATCCGCACGCTTTTTGTCCTCATGCAAGGCCTGGGTTGTTGTGTCTCAAAAACCGTGGCCTTCTCCTCCTGCGCCTGCTCCTGTTCCATCACGTCTGCTGCTGCTGGGTTAGCGTTGCCGCGTGGTCCCTGTTTATTGAACCACTTATCTTTATTACATTTATGACTGCATGGCGGTACAAAGCATGCTATCCGCACGCTTCTTGCCCTCATGCAAGGCCTGGGTTGTTGTGTCTCACAAAGCGTGGCCTTCTCCTCCTGCGCCTCCTCCTGTTCCATCACGTCTGCTGCTGCTGGGTTAGCGTTGCCGCGTGGTCCCTGTTTATTGAACCACTTATCTTTATTACATTTATGACTGCATGGCGGTACAAAGCATGCTATCCACACGCTTCTTGCCCTCATGCAAGGCCTGGGTTGTTGTGTCTCACAAAGCGTTGCCTTCTCCTCCTGCGCCTCCTCCTGTTCCATCACGTCTGCTGCTGCTGGGTTAGCATTGCAGCGTGGTCCCTGTTTATTGAACCACTTATCTTTATTACATTTATGACTGCATGGCGGTAAAAAGCATGCTATCCGCACGCTTTTTGTCCTCATGCAAGGCCTGGGTTGTTGTGTCTCACAAAGCGTGGCCTTCTCCTCCTGCGCCTCCTCCTGTTCCATCACGTGTGCTGCTGCTGCTGCTGCTGGGTTAGCGTTGCCGGTCCCTGTTTATGGAACCTCTTATCTTTATTACATTTATGACTGCATGGCGGTACAAAGCATGCTATCCGCACGCTTCTTGCCCTCATGCAAGGCCGGGGTTGTTGTGTCTCACAAAGCGTGGCCTTCTCCTCCTGCGCCTCCTCCTGTTCCATCACGTGTGCTGCTGCTGCTGGGTTAGCGTTGCCGGTCCCTGTTTATGGAACCTCTTATCTTTATTACATTTATGACTGCATGGCGGTACAAAGCATGCTATCCGCACGCTTCTTGCCCTCATGCAAGGCCGGGGTTGTTGTGTCTCACAAAGCGTGGCCTTCTCCTCCTGCGCCTCCTCCTGTTCCATCACGTGTGCTGCTGCTGGGTTAGCGTTACCGGTCCCTTTTCCTGGAACCTCTTATATGTATTACATTTATGACTGCATGCCGACAAAAAACATGTTACCTGTGCAAAGAAAACAGACATTTCCAGCATTTAAAAGACAGTTTTCCCTTTGAAACTTTAAAATCGATTTTCTCAAAAACTATAAGCTCTTTTTGCTAATTTTTTTTTCCTCTTGTACCCACTCCCAAGGTTCACATACCCTGTAAATTTGGGGTATGTAGCATGTAAGGAGGCTTTACAAACCACAAAAGTTCGGGTCCCCATTGACTTCCATTATGTTCGGAGTTCGGGTCGAACACCCGAACATCGCGGCCATGTTCGGCCTGTTCGGCCCGAACCCGAACATCTAGATGTTCGCCCAACACTACCTTGGACCCCATTTACGGGAAAAAGCGAGCATCTCTGGCTAGCTTGGACTACCGAGTGGAGTCGGGTTTATTGATCTCCACCTGCCTGCAGTGGTTGGTTGCCCCTTTGCAATCTCCCTGAGTAACCTTTTGCTTCTCCTATCATTTGTGATATACTGCACCATTTGGGCTCCTGGTGTCTCTGTGTTTTTTCATTCCAGGGTGACTGTTCACCCTCTACTTTGTCTTCTCGTGTGATGATGTGCATGTGATGTGGTTACCATGGAGATACGATGCAGGAAGCGCTGTGTGATATGCTAACGTGTCATGTGAGGGTATGCATGTGACGTTGTTACCATGGAGACGCGACGCAGGAAGCGGCAAGTATTAACTCCCGTTAATCACCTGCTCGCAACTCTGCAGGGAGGGAGGAGGAGGCCAAAAAATTATAGGAACGCGACCCGCGGTCCGCACAATGCGGTCCAGGCCATGTAAAGTTTACCTAGGCCTGCCCTAGACTATCATAAAGATTTACACAATACATACATAGACATACATATGACTGTGGTAGGGAATAGATAGTGAGCTCCTCTGAGGGACAGTTAATTGACAAGACAATATATTCTGTACAGTGCTGTGGAAGATGTGGACGCTATATAAATAATAATTATAATGTATTGTGTATTGCTTTATAGATGCAGTGCCGGAGTTTAGTCAGATATGGTTTCCCGACTCTTTTCTTTGTCTATTACAGAAGTGAATCTTTGATTGTCACTTCAATCAGATATGACATATCCATGTACAACAGGATCTTACTTCACTGATAAAAAAATATATATGTGTTCTTCCTTATTTTTGTAATCCCTGCTTATAATCTTGAATGCTTGCATTTCCGAACAATAGCAGAGGACAGATTTGTCTTTGACGGAATCAAATCGAGTAACGCTGCATTTTCCGAGCATTTCTTCAGCGACGTCCCTTCCATCTTTTGTTTTGTGATGAATGAAATATGTCCAAAGTTATATATTTATGTACCATTACTTCTCCCAAATGAGCAAAGACAGTGATTTAATATACCAACAATACGAGCCATCATGGAATTGGTAAAAGCGTGCCTGTTATAGAGAGAGCAAGGTCAGTGTTTCAATAGCAATAAAAGGTTGCAGCCTTCACATAAGATAGTTAATGAGATCCAACGACTTAAGGGTTAGGCTAATGCCTGGGAGAGGTTCACAATTCTATTTATTAATGTAGCTCTTAGTCCAGATGAAACCCCCAAATTATGACATGTTGTATACTTGCCATAGCGCAGTGTTTTCAGGGTGTAGAAGCATTTACATCTGCACACAATGATTTGCTCGGTTATTTAAAGGGACTCAGAGCTGACAAATTAAAAAAGATTTTATACATACCTGGGGCTTCCCCCAGCTCCATCCGCTCCGATCGCTCCCCCGCCGCCGTCCTCCGCTGCCCGCAGCTTCGGGAACCGTGTCTCGTCACTGACGTCAGTCGCGGCCAGCTACGCAGGATAAGTGTGCCCTCCATGCATCTCTCCAGCTGCTGCTGGAGAGATACGCAAACAGCGAACTTTTCTTACGTTAGACTGGCTCCGACTGACGGAAGTGCGGGAACCCGGTTCCCCAAGCTGCGGGCAGCGGAGGACGGCAGCGTGGGAGTGATTGGAGCAAATCGGGCTGGAGGAAGCCCAACGTATGTATAAAATCTTTTTAATTTGTCAGCTCTGGTACACTTTAAGTGTAACCCCGAAGAAAGATAAACAATCAGTCATTTTGAGTAAGACCTTAAAGGACAGGTCCGCGGTAAAAAACAAACAAACAAACAAAAAACAAGATCTACTCCTCCAGCCCCGTGCAGACTATCTGTCCCTCAACACAGCTCCACTTCCAGTTGGTGTCCCGGGGTCCCCTCCGTTGCAGGTGCCGACTTCGCCTGGTCGGCACCTTCTGCACCTACGTGAGTGCGCGGCCACGCTGCTCACGATCATGCTAACGTAGCCTGGAGCATTTTGCGCAGGCACAGAAGACATCTGCAATGGAGGAGACCCCAGGACACCGTCTGGGAGCGGAGCTGCAGCGAGGGACAGATAGGCTGCCAGGGGCTGGAGGAAGCCCCAAGTAAGTAGAGCTTTTTTTTTGTTTTTGTTTGTTTTTACCCCGGATGTGTCCTTTAAGCAAATCAATTCATTAAGAGTTTAAGACATTATCTTGCAACCAGGACACCTCATTTTTATGGTCTTTTTATTATTTTTCATGTATTTACGATACTCTGATAATCTAATTTTTGGGTGCCTCCACCCTCCATCATTGCCAGTAGTTTCAGAGTAGAGATCCAGACTACGTAACTGATTTGGTTACGGGTTTATTGTAAACATCATGTACTGGTATACATACAGTATGCAAATTTTGAAAAGCATTACCTTCATTGTAATTGCCAACCACAACAGGCTACCGTATGTGGGACCAAAAGTACAGCATAAAAAGAAATATGATAAGACTGTGAAAGGTTTGTTGTGCTGGTAATCCTAAACGAATAATCTCTAGATGGGAAGAAGATATAGCGAGCATTATACTGTTGATGTTCATTAGCTGTCACTTGGCTGCTAATCTCGCTGTTCGGAGCCGGGGATGTATAATGCATGTGCAGTTTGCAATAAATTCTAATAAAATGCTTCATCTAGCTATTATGGAGTGTCGCGTTATATCAGTGGGCGATCATCTATCTCCATTGTTTTAAAGATGGTTGAACATTAAATATTAAATATAATTGGATGGTGAAAATTCAAATTGCATTTTGAAGGATTTGGAAACAATTGTATAGCGAGATCAAACCCTTTTTATTGCTCGGGAAATTCATATTCTATAGCGGGATTCTTAGATCCTTTAATATATTCCCTTTACCTCTGAAAATGGGACAGTACCACACTATTGGAATCTCAAGTGACCTTGAAACCCCCATAATCACTTTAAAAAAACTACAACTGGTTCATCCATTTTATGATGTTCTCATGAATCTATCATGACCATGTGAACATATTGAAATTTTTACTTAAAGAGAAACCGTAACCAAGAATTGAACTTCATCCCAATCAGTAGCTGATACCCCCCTTTTCCACAAGAAATCTATTCCTTTTCTCAAACTGATCATCAGGGGGTCGTTTGTATTGGCAAATATTGTGTTGAAACCCCTCCCACAGTGTGATGTCAGGACCATGGTCCTGACAATTTCCTGTCTGTGAACCTCATTGCATTGTGGGAAATAGCTGTTTACAGCTGTTTCCAACTGCCAACAAAGCAAGCACCATCTTCGCCCACTAACATTACCTGCCAGCAGTAAAAATGTCATCATGTGATAAATGCCAGAATATAAATCAGGGAGAGGAAAGATTTTACAATGGGCAAACACTGACTAAATCATTGATACATAATAATTGTAAAAATGAAGCACTTTTTTATTACATTATGTTCACTGGAGTTCCTCTTTAATGGCTGTGGCTAATCCTCTTCCACTTCAGTATTTTTGTGAAAAAGGACAAAAAAGTATGGTAGTTGAAGGACACCTCCACAGGCTGTGGGAAAGCTATGGGAAAAATATACATAAGATGTATTGTGTACGCTTTCACAAATGTCTAATGGTATACAATCATTTGAACATCATATAGCACTAAACAGGGGCGATTTTTCCATGAAGCAATGAGAATCGCTTGCTTCAGGGCAGCAACAAATAGAGGGAAGCAAGAGGTGGCTCCCCTACCTCCCTAAATATCGGTAACAGTAAATTCGGGCGCCTGAGGCTAGTGGACAAATCGGGCGCCGCCATTCACTCCTATAATAAATATCGTTTAATGGGCGCCCGATAGGAAAAAAGGGCGCCGGAGAAAAATAACGTTTTAAAAGCGGCGCCCGGAGACTTAATGTTTTATTACTGCTTCTCATGATTACACATTATTTAATGATTTATACATTTTTAAATATTATTTTTAAACGAAAAACAGTACAATATTTTTTTTCAAACATTATTTTTAAACGAAAAACAGTACATTTTTTTTTTTACATTATTTTTAAACGAAAAAACCAACAGGGGGGTCTTAGGTTTAGGCACTAACAGGGGGGTCTTAGGTTTAGGCACCAACAGGGGGGTCTTAGGTTTAGGCACCAACAGGGGGTCTTAGGTTTAGGCACCAAAAGGTTTAGGCACCAACAGGGGGGGTCTTAGGTTTAGGCACTAACAGGGGGGTCTAGGGGTTAGGGGTAGGTACAGGGAGGGTTACTTAGGCACCAACAGGGGGGGTCTTAGGTTTAGGCATCAACAGGGGGGTCTAGGGGTTAGGGGTAGGTACAGGGAGGGTTACTTAGTAATTTTTTTTTTAAACGTTATTATACGTTTCACTATTTAAACGAAAGATTAACGTTTTTACAATTGCCGATTTAATGCACATTATTTAATGATTTATAACTTTATAAAACATTAATTTTAAACGAAATACAGTACAATACATTTTTAAACGTTATCCATGCTTATCGCTAAAAACCCGGCGCCCTTTTTTCCCAGCGCCCCTTTTTAACGTACGCCTAAATATCCCCCTTCTCGCACTTCCCGTCTCCGCCTCTGGTACAGCTTCACTCACTTGCTCTCAGCATTCCAGCAATGGGATCTCCACCCACCAGTCCAGTGTCTTATATCCATGGCTACAGCGGTCGCGCGTGTCACCCGTATGTAGATTTCTCTCTATACACACACAGTCTCTTTCTGCAGCTCACTTAACCACTTAACCACAGCTCAGGACAGGTGACTATTCCTCTCTGTGACTTAACATCCTGTCTTAAATTTACAGTTCTGTCATTATCTTAAAGAGGAACTGTAACATGAAAAGATCCCCTGGGGGGTACTCACCTCGGGTGGGGGAAGCCTCCGTATCCTAATGAGGCTTCCCACGCCGTCCTCCATCCGTCAGGGGTCTCGCTGCAGCCCTCTGTGGAGTCCGTGCAGCGGTGACGTCAATATTTACCTTCCTGGCTCCTGCGCAGGCGCTCTGACGGCTGTCGGCTCCGAACTACACGGAAATACCCGATCGCCGTTGGGTCCGCTCTACTGCGCAGATGCAAGTGTCCTGCGCCTGCGCAGTAGAGCGGACCCGAATGAGATCGGGTATTTCCGTGTAGTTCGGAACGGAAAGCCGCCACAGCGCCCCCGCTGGAGCCAGCAAAGGTAAATATTGAACTGACAGTCGGCACAGTCGCCGGCTGTTCGGAGGGCTGCGGCGAGACCCCCGTGGGACAGAGGACGGCGTGGGAAGCCTCATTAGGATCCGGAGGCTTCCCCCACCCGAGGTGAGTACCCCCCAGGGGATCTTTTTAATGTTACAGTCTCTTTAAGAATTGAAACCCTAACTTTAGAAATCACTCCTTAAAGTGAACCTTAACTCTAAAAAAAACATGAGTTTCACTTACCTGGGGCATCTACCAGCCCCCTGCAGCCATCCTCTGCCCTCGCAGTCACTCATGGCTCCTCCGGTCCCCCGCTGCCAGCTAGTTTAGTTTTTGTCGACGGAGTCGGCCGGCCGCCATGCGTACCTTTTTACGCATTCCCGCTGGTGCAGGAAGCTATCGCGGACATTAACACGTACATTTTTATGCATTGCACCTGTAACACGTAAAAACGTACTAGTTAATGTCCGCGATAGCTCCCTGCACCAGTGGAAATGCGTAAGAAGTACCTTCATACCGCATGGCGGCCGGCCAACTCCCACTTGGCAAAAAGGAAACTAGCTGGCAGTGGGGGGGGGGGGGGGGGGGGTCGGGAGGAGCCATGAGTGACTATGAGGGCACGGGATGGTCGGTTTAATTTTAGGACAGAATCTTTATTTTAAGGACAGCATGAAGTAAATTGCTAAGTGAATACTAAATGCTTTATCCCCATGTTGATAACAGTAAAAACAGCTCAGAATCATTATTAAAGACAGTAGATAAGCTTAGTGAATTGTGGCCATAGGTATACATTATATATCAATAAACATAAAATGTATCTGTCATCCTGTAGCATGCATGTTTCCTTTTTCCGCAGAATAAAAGAGTGAAGCACTTGTTATGTGTAAAAGCATATGCTGCAGGTTTAATAATTCAGCCTGCTTGATAACCCCGCAATACAATTTATATGTCGTTAGTATTTAGCTGTATTGCTACCAGTTGAGCCATCATTTTCCTAGCAAGTTCCCATAATAACTTTTCCATTCTGCTCATTTTCTGATCCCATCAAACACAAGACGATTCCGAGAGATTTATTTACAATATGCAAAAGGAATAATCACTGAAAAACAAATTGCATTAAGTAAACTGCTGGCTTTTATTTTGATCAGTCTGTTGTGATAGAAATCAAATTTAGCAGTAGAAGCTGATTACTTTTTCAGATTAAAAGGGTCAGTTCTCCTCTCTGCGGCAGACATATTCCCAGAAAAAAAAAAACTCCTTTCCCAAACGTATGTTTAAACAATGCAGAGACTTTTCTGCATTATGGTCGTCTGAATCAGCTGCAAGTCCATCTTACCAACTTGGCCTCCCTCAAGTCTCTTGCACACAGTAGCAGTGGCGTACCTAGAACCTGGCAGGTCCCCCTGCAAAACTGAGCCTGCCGGGCCCCCTGCGAAACCCTGTTTTGCCACCCCCTGTCCCCAGGAACATAATTGTGACCAGGTCTACCACATAGTACTACCATATAGTGTGCTATCTGTTGTCAGGAGAGGTAGCGACAAATCCTCTGCATTCCTCTCTTCAGCTGTGCCATACAGTGTAACCCCTTGCAGCTTCCATCTCTCCATGTCATGTGATGTACAGCAAAGTACAAATGGGTCGGCACCTCCGAAGTGTATGAATAGCTCTTTTATTCCATCACACAGAGGTAACAGTGACAGAGCGCTGTGTCGGGGAGAAATGCCCTCTTTCAAACTGCATAAACCACACAAGTAAACACCATAATGCCTTTAAAGGACCGCTATCACGAAACAAATAGGCAGTTAAAATCTGACACAACCAACAGGTTTTGGGCCACTCCATCTGTTCATGGAGGATTCTCAGGCAGGGAACACACTTGACTTTCAGGCAGGGAACACACTTGACTGTTTTCGTGCGCGTTTTCTGCACAGAAAAACTGAGAACTCAAGTTAATCAACGGGGTAGTACACACTTAATATGTTGTTCGCGCGCAGAAAAAAAACTGACATTCTGCATCCTGTGTGGTGATATATTGGGGTGCGGATGCTGTTAAGGATAATACAGTAATATATTTTAATTTTCCCATTTTTATATCTGCTGTGGTATGTCAAAGGTGTAGATATGCAGGCTAGATTCATGGACTGTTTATGTATTTGTGTGGGTGGGTCACTAGACCTACATTTGCATCTAAAGAGGTCTTCAGTGAATAAGACCAGTCACCTTCAATAGGCAAGGTAGCGGCTCATTAAGCCACTAGCAGTCACTTTTGATCTGCTGTCCCAGGTGTGATTGTCTGCATCTGTCTACAGGATTACAGGAAAACTGCTACCTGTAACCAAAATTCAATCTTTTCATGGATGTGCTAAAATACACTTTAACCAAGGAAATAATGTGGAGGAAGCTTTTTGATGTCTGCAGAGTTCAATGGGTGAGATTGTATCCTGCCAAACTTCAAGAAGCTAAAACAGGAACCCCCTTTGAAGTTTGCATATCACAAGAAAGAATATGACAAGCGTTCGGTGATGTCACAAACGGGGAAACTGCATTAGTTCCTGGGGGCTGGACATTAAATGCCCCAGGGGACACTTCGGACTATTTAAGCTGGCCCAGGACAGCCACCGGTATCTTCTCTTGGAGGTAGCGAATAGCTAGGGATGATCGCGACTCCTGGTCGAAACAGCGTCCTCCCGTCAAACAACGTTCTAACCTAAGCTGGTAACGTTCTTTTTTCCCCCGTTTATTTTTACGCAAATATCCATGTGTGTTATCTTTGTAACTTTTATCTTGTAACTATTTTTTTTTTTGTAATCTTTTTGTATATATTAAGTTCTGCACTGTTCCATGTTTTCTGGAATATTAAATTATTATTTAATAAGCTTGACTTCTGCTGTACTAAACTAACACTCATAGCCTAGAAGAGACTGAAGTGTAACCGTGTATAAGTTCATGCCTAGTTGTATGTTTGAGCAACACTACCGTACGAAATTGTAATTGCATTGTGTGTGGGGGCGTTTGTCATACGTTCGAACAACGCCAGTGCGAGTAGCGACAGCAGAGTGGCTAACAGTATCGTTCGGAACGACTGTTAGTGGGTCTTTGCTTCACGACAGTGTAAGATTGCAACTGTGTGTGTGTGTGGGTGCGTGGCGTTCCCGTATTTGGCCTAAGCGCAAAGCTGACCCGAATACGAAAACGCGGAGTGCGCGCTGAGGACTCAACAGCAGAGTGGAAGTGTCTAGCGAACAGCTAGTGGTGGCAGTGAGAGGTGTTCTGAGGGGTCCCAGCCTTGTTTTAGCTTGAATAAGGCTGTTCCCCGCTTAATCTGGTCAAACCCGCAGTCGGGAACCGTATACGCAGGCGTGCCGCGGGCCGGTTCCTGACATAATTGGCTGGCAGTGGTGGGATCGTTTAGTACATTAGTACGCAGTTTAGCTTGCTATTCTGAGTACTAAAGGCTGGAAGCTTGCTAGAAGCAACTAGCCTACAGAAGTCTACTCAGTGCAGAATCTATATACGTTTTTTTTTTGTTCAAAGATACACACTTGGTGTTTGCTTTCCCCTCCCCCCTTTTTCTTTTTATTTTTTGCAACACGATGGCTCAGAAAGCATCCAGCTATGCAAGGCAAAACAAAGAGATACTACTCAACCTGTGTGAGCACAAAGGCATCGAGACGGTGAGCGGCCAGACTAAGGAGCAGTTAGTTCGTGCGCTCGAGGAGTATGATGAGGCAGAACAAGCCTGTGCTTCAACGTCAGCGGATGCAGCTCACGACACGCCAGAGGAGGAATCGCTCCCGCCACAGGATGCGAGTGAAGACGATGTCCTGGATGATCCACCGAACACGGAGATGACATCTCTGGAAGCCGACCTACAGCTACTAGGTTCGGCTGAGCCCGAACTGCACCTAAAGCTGATTCTGGAACATCGGCAAGCAGAAAGGGAAATACGACAAGCCCAGAGGGAACAAGCTGCACAGCGACTCCAGGCTGAGAGGGAACAAGCTGCCCAGCGACTCCAGGCCGAGAGGGAAAGTGCTGAACGGCAACACCAGCTGGAGCTGGCTAAACTTCAGCAGCAGAACCGGTCTGCTGGACCCGCAGAACGCAAAGGTGAGCGAGTCCACAGAATCCCCCTGGATAAGTTCCCCGCTATGGACAAGGACTCTGACATAGACACTTTCCTACAGGGGTTTGAAAGGACTTGTCGGCAGTATGGGGTGCCCCGTGAGCAGTGGGCAAGATACCTCACACCAGGGCTGAGAGGCAAGGCCCTGGAGGCGTTTGTGAGTCTCCCCCAGGAGGAAGAAACAGACTTTGAGGCAATTAAGAAAGCCATCATTGCACGATACCACCTCACGCCAGAGGTGTATCGAAAACGTTTCAGGACAGTGCAGCGAGGTCCTAATGACAGTTACCTGGATCATGCGTGCAACCTGCGCACTGCCTTCCAGCAGTGGCTAAAAGGACTGTCAGTTAAAACCTTGGATGCCCTGCAGGAGCTGATGATAAAAGACCAGTTCCTACACACCTGTCCTGTTGAGGTCCGGCTGTTTGTGCTGGATCGAGAACCAAAGACAGTGGATGAGGCTGCGGAAATGGCCGATGCCTACACCGCCCATAGAGCACCTGAGTCCCGGAGGACTACTACGCCCAGCTGGAGAGGAGAACAGATTGCTAAACCTGTTTCACCCAGCACCCAGAGGAGGCAAGCACCGCTGTCTCCTGGATTCAAGCAACCTGAAACTCGGAAATGCTTTGTATGTGACAGGGTGGGTCATATCAGCACGACTTGCACAGAGAGGAAGAGGGAGGCCCCAAAATTCAGTGAGGCCTCAAACGCCAGTGAAGTCCCAACGGCTTTGTGTGCTACCAGGAATGCCACTGGCTATGCAGAGAATCTGCAGCTTGTCACGGTTGGGGGTACAGTTGCCACTGGGCTGAGAGACACTGGAGCAGAAGTGACTCTCATACATCCCCAGCTTGTGAACCCGGAGCAGTACATACCTGGGAAAATGATTGCTGTCAGAGGAATTGGGGGTGTCACCCCAGCAATACCCACCGCCTTGGTCCACCTGGATTGGGGGGCCGGCAGCGGACTGAAAGAAGTTGGGGTAACTGACAAAATCCCCACCAACGTTTTGCTGGGTACTGACCTGGGACGGTTAGTGGCCCGGTATGAGCCTGCTCCAAACCCTGTGGAGCCCGCCTCCCCAGCAGAAGTTCAGGACTCTTGCAAGGTACTGTTTGATAATGCTGTGCAAGTGGGGAGTGCTGGCGAGGCCCCAGGGGCTACGGACTGTATGCTAGGAGCCAGCCCTAGTGAGTCTCCAGTGCCTAGGCCTGGAGTGGGACATGTTGATACCAAGAATGCAGAAACTGATGAGGTCATTTATGACGCACGGACTATCGAGGTGATCGAGGCAGGAACTGTTGATGATACTTGTGAAGTGCTGAGTAGCAATGGGTGTAATGCTGCAGATAATGTTGATGTTTTATGTGATGTCCCAAATGACAATATATGTAGGGCTGATAATGCTGATGTCATACGTGTTGTGCTACAAAATGCGGGGTGTCATGTGGACACGCCATCAGCTGCAGGAGTAACCAGCGGCGCTCGCTGGGCTGCAGCAGGTGGACTGTCCACTGAAGGGGCAGATGGCACCAGGCCAGATCCTTCCCCTTCAGATGGTTTAAAGACCAAAGGTGATGTGGTTTATGATATGGGTCAGGTGGGCGCTCCCTCGGCTGCCGTGGTAACCCGCAGCGCTAGCGAGTCTACAGCAGAGGGACTGTCCACTAAAGTGACAAATGTTGCTGGGTCAGCAACATCCACTTCGGAACCTGGCTCTGAGGGCCCAGGAGCCTCTCCGTCTGCAGCCTTCCTAGAATGTGTGACAGGCAGCCCTGAGCTCTCTGGGGCTGCTCGATTTGACAGCAGCCTGGAAGAGCTCAGGGGGCTAGCCAGCAGGTCACCAGCTGGGAGGGGCGGGCTGAGAGGGTTCTGGGAAGTTATTCCCTCGGAGCTGTCCGAAGTGGAGGAGGCAGCCCGGCAGAGAATCGTTCCCCAAAGGGACCGAGAGATAGCTCCTGCCACTATAGAGAAAGTGCGTGTAGCGACGGTTGGAACCCTCCCCCAGCTGCAGCACTGTCTCTATGGTCGCGAATTCACGGTCGTCACTGACCCACATTCCCCTGGTTGGTTACGTCAGGTTGCCAAGGGCAACGACACATTGCAGCAACCTGACCTAACTTTCCGGTCCTGTAGCTTGGAGCTAAAGGGTTACCCCACCCGGCCAGGCCGTCAATGTAGGCGTTGGCAGGATGATTCGTTAGACTCACCTGCAAGCGCTATCTGGAAGGGGAGCAATCATGGGAATGCGGACGGGTTGTCTTGTCAAGCAGAACCAACAATGTAGGCGCAGGCAGGATAATCTGGGAAGATCATCTGCCTTGCCCCATTCTAAAGAGGGGAGGTGTGGTGATATATTGGGGTGCGGATGCTGTTAAGGATAATACAGTAATATATTTTCATTTTCCCATTTTTATATCTGCTGTGGTATGTCAAAGGTGTAGATATGCAGGCTAGATTCTTGGACTGTTCATGTATTTGTGTGGGCGGGTGGCCGGGGCTATGGCGGACGCGCCGGCTGGTTGCCATGGCGGCCGGCCGTCGCGTCTGCCCGCCCGCTCGCCCGGCATTGGCCGCTGGTGGGGGTGGGTGGGGCCGGCCCATCTGTGACGTCGGGCCGGCGGAAGCTTAAGATCCCCACACGGAGGACTTTGGGTGTGACGCATACCTCCAGTGGAAGCCGGAAGTCCGGCGAAACCGGTCGAGGACGCATGTGCTGCGTCTCGGCCACCATTACCCTCCTGCACAAGGACCCAGCCTCGCCCTGCATGGTCTCCAGCGATACACAGGCATACCAGCGCTCTAGCCAGGATACTACAAGCACTCAGCCGCTGCTCTGTCCGGATTGCACTTGGAAACACGTAAGCTTACCTTGAGGTATCAACTTGCCTGCCATTTGGTTATTGCTGATCTCTCCTTATGGACAAGGAACTGTTTGATTCCATATACACTGGAACTGTGCTTACGCTAACTGCTTGCATATGAACTGCTTGCTTCTGAACTTGCTTTATGTGGCTGCTGCTCACTACCGCCTCTTTACAGTGAAGCAAGGCGTTTGTTTCCATAAAAGCTGGAGCTATGCTTGTTTGCAATTGAATGCCTGCTTACTAACTCTGCTACATCTGGTCAATGTGCTGGTATGCTTTTAAGAATTGAATATTGTTGGGCAACTAAATCAGGCTGCATCTTAATCCTATCCTACATGGCTAATGTGCTTTCATGCTGACCTGTTTGCAATATGGACCAATTGAACTGAGATGGATGCTCTGCTCCTGGTCATTTGATATACATTATACAGCTGTTTGGAGATTTTATGATTTAAGTGCTTAGATCTCATCCATGTGGAGGGACTAGTAGCCTCTGTGGCTTCATTGATGCATGCATTCTAACCATTCATATCCTTATTGGTGTATAGGTGCTCCTGATTTATCGGTGGGGATATTGTAGGGTCTGTGGAGGTTGGGCTGTGTGGGTGGGTTTCTTTGGGGGTGCGGGGCGGGCACATTTTTAACTGTGGTTTTAGTATATACATTTTCTATGATTAATAAAGTATCTTTTGATGAAATTATTTTGTGATTTGTGCATAGTCGGGTCATACCTACTTCTCCTTTCATCTCACACTTTTTGTATATATTAAGTTCTGCACTGTTCCATGTTTTCTGGAATATTAAATTATTATTTAATAAGCTTGACTTCTGCTGTACTAAACTAACACTCATAGCCTAGAAGAGACTGAAGTGTAACCGTGTATAAGTTCATGCCTAGTTGTATGTTTGAGCAACACTACCGTATGAAATTGTAATTGCATTGTGTGTGGGGGCGTTTGTCATATGTTGGCCTAAGCGCGCAGCTGACCCAACGTACGAACAACGCCAGTGCGAGTAGCGACAGCAGAGTGGCTAACAGTATCGTTCGGAACGACTGTTAGTGGGTCTTTGCTTCACGACAGTGTAAGATTGCAACTGTGTGTGTGTGTGGGTGCGTGGCGTTCCCGTATTTGGCCTAAGCGCAAAGCTGACCCGAATACGAAAACGCGGAGTGCGCGCTGAGGACTCAACAGCAGAGTGGAAGTGTCTAGCGAACAGCTAGTGGTGGCAGTGAGAGGTGTTCTGAGGGGTCCCAGCCTTGTTTTAGCTTGAATAAGGCTGTTCCCCGCTTAATCTGGTCAAACCCGCAGTCGGGAACCGTATACGCAGGCGTGCCGCGGGCCGGTTCCTGACATCCTGATTGTGCACATTTTGTCAGTTTTCTCTATCAAATACATCAGCTGCTGTGAAAAAACGCGCACGTTTTCCTGCATAGAGACACACTTGGTGTGCAGAAAAGGTATGCAGGAAAACGCGCGCGGAAAACTGAAAGACAAGTGTGTTCCTTGCCTCAGTTTTCTGCGCGTGATTTTCTGCATACTTTTTCTGCACACTAAGTGTGTCTCTATGCAGGAAAACGCACTCGTTTTTTCACAGCAGCTGAAGTAATTGATACAGAAAACTGACAAAATGTGCAGAGTCATGGTGCAGAATGTCAGTTTTTTTTCTGCGCGCGAACAACATCTTAAGCCCATTGATTAACTTGAGTTCTCAGTTTTTCTGTGCAGAAAACGCGCACGAAAACTATCAAGTGTGTTCCCTGACAGGGTTTTCTTTGTTTTCAACAGCATTTCCTGAACAGCAGTTTAACTGCCAAAATAGATACTAGCCAGCCTCCCTAATCACTTGCACACTATTTTGTCAGTTAGGCCCCTTTTACACTTAATCAGTTGCTCTCAGTTATAACTGAAAGAAAACTGCATTTTAAAGTAATGTCAATGCTTTCCTATGGCACAGTTCACACTTAAAGGGGCACTATTGCTAATCTGCTTAAAATAAGTCTCTTTAACATAAATATTTGTTAGTAAAGCAATGTTAGTGAGGAGTATGAACACTGATCAAAGGGTATTTCCACACTGCCAATACCCACTGATAGCCAGATAGTCACGACGGCAGATTTACCTTTCTGACGCCGACTGGGCTAATCCATTATGTAGTAGGGGGCTCCTGTAACTGCTGCTTGAGCTGCCATTCGTTTTCATCTGGTCAGCTCAGCTATGCGCTTTCAAACTTCTAACTGCACTATCGTGCCATTACTGTGCTCCCAGCGCAGCCGCCGTACAGCGCAGGACAGCTCCGTATGGCTCTATGTTTATGCGCTGCCCGGAAAGGACCCCTTATGGGAAGCTGGCAAAGACACGGACACCTATTGTTGTCCGTCGCCCTGGTAACCAGACTTCGGCTTTTGCCAGCTTCCCATAAAGGGTCCTTTCCGGGCAGCGCATAAACATAGAGCCATACGGCGGTGTCCTGCGCTGTACGGCTGCTGCGCTGTGGCTGCGCTGAGCACAGTAACTGCACGACAGTGCAGTTAGAAGTTTGAAAGAGCTTAGCTGAGCTGACCAGATGAAAACCAACGGCAGCTCAAGCAGCAGTTACAGGAGCCCCCTACTACATAATGGATTAGCCCAGTCGGCGTCAGAAAGGTAAATCTGCCGTCGTGACTATCTGGCTATCAGGGGGTATTGGCAGTGTGGAAATACCCTTTGATCAGTGTTCATACTCCTCACTAACATTGCTTTACTAACAAATATTTATGTTAAAGAGACTTATTTTAAGCAGATTAGCAATAGTGCCCCTTTAAAGTACCCCTGACCTGGTTCCCTCTCCCCCCTCCTAATTTAATATTGTTTAACTACTGCACATTGCAGTAGCACATTGCACCACCCTCCCCCCTCCTGTGCCCTCTGTAGTCCCCGTTCTGCTCAGTCATAATCTTTGACTGAGGCAGAACGTCGATTAGGTCCGGGGAGGAAGTGACAGTTCTTCCTCCCCTCTGCTTGTTTATAATTCATTCCCCTCCACCTGCCGCTATAGTTCCCCTTATAATTTGGGATACAGTTGGGGACATCAAACTTGGAGAAGGACTTAGGAGTACTCATCGACAACAAGTTAAATAATCGTACTCAATGCCAAGCCGCTGCAGCTAAAGCTAACAAAATTTTGGGATGCATTAAAAGGGAAATAAAAACTCGAGATGCTAGCATAATATTGCCCCTGTTTAACTCTCTAGTAAGGCCACATCTGGAATATGGAATTCAGTTCTGGGCACCACATTACAAAAAAAGATATTGCAGTTTTGAAACAGGTGCAGAGACGAGCAACAAAATTGATACGTGGGATGGAAGGTCTCGCTTACCAAGAAAGGTTAGATAAACTGGGTTTATTTAGTCTAGAGAAAGACACCTTAGAGGAGATCTAATTAACATGTATAAATACCTCAGAGGACAATATAATAGCTTGGCGGATCAACTTTTTGTCCCTAGGTCTTCTCAAAGGACTAGAGGACATGATCTGTGCATGGAGGAAAAACGTTTTAGCCATTTATTTAGGAAAGGGTTCTTTACAGTAAGAGTGATTAAGATGTGGAATGCATTGCCACAGGAAGTCGTTATGGCAAACTCTATACCTGCATTTAAAGGGGGCTTAGATGCTTTCCTTGCGTTGAAAGACATGGCTGGCTACAACTACTAGGTAATGCCTAATGATGTTGATCCAGGGATTTTATCTGATTGCCATCTGGAGTCGGGAAGGAATTTTTCCCTTTTGGGGCTAATTGGACCATGCCTTGTAAGGGTTTTTTTGCCTTCCTCTGGATCAACAGGGATATGTAAGGGAGCAGGCTGGAGTTGTACTTTGTACTGGTTGAACTCGATGGATGTATGCCTTTTTTCAACCAAAATAACTATGTAACTATGTAACTATGTAATTTACTGCACACAACGCGCAGGGGAGATGCGCTGAGAGCGATTGTGTGGTATTTGAGGTCGGAAGGATATCCGACCTCAAATACAACAGGATTGCTCACGATGCATCTCCCCTGCACGCTGTGTGCAGTATATTATAAGGTGAACTATAGCGGCTGGTGGAGAGGGATGAATTATAAACGAGCAGAGGGAAGGAAGAACTGTCACTTCCTCCCCGCACATATTTTATGTCTGAACGGGGCCGCAGGGGGCGCTGGAAGTGGGAGGAAGGTGCTGTGTGCTAGTCACACAGCACCAGTAATAAAACATTTTAAAAGTATGAGGTCCATGTACCAGGTCAGGAGTACTTTAGATCTTCTTCCAATGCACTGCTATGGAAAGAACACGTACAAGCGCGCACTAACGCATACTAACGCATACCAACTGATTAAGTGTAAATGCTGTTAAAAACCAAGAAAACTCTGAGAATCCCCCATTAAGAGATGGACTGGCCCAAAACCTCTCAGTTCTGTCAGATTTTAACTGCCTATTTTTTTCGAGATAGTGGTCCTTTAAATAAACCCACCCTCCAGAAGTGCCACCAATCAGCACTCTTCTAAACGGGGCTAATGGTGGACTTGATGGAGAACAGGACGCTGGTAAATATTCAAATATGTAAAATAAAGACTGCACCCATGTGAGATGTCAACACAGGAAGTGAAAATGGCCTTCAAGATACACAAAATACAGTAAGTGTAAATGCAGAGGATGCTGAGAACAAAGTTCATAATTGCTCATAATTTTGTCAACAAAAAAGAAAGCAATACCTCTTAAAAGCTTTTAATTTAATTTATTCATACTACTCGCTGGTGCCAACCCTTTTGTGCTTTGACTGCATGAGAGCCCCAAGGACACAGGGGCTGGGGCCATGGCACACCGCTTCCCTCACTGTAGTGCTCCTTCTCAACCTGGAATTGCATATGTAACATTCATCAGGCGCCACAAGTGGTTACACTGTACGGAGCGGCTGAAGAGAGGGGTGAAGAGGACATTTCTTTGGGTCCAACAAAAAATGGCGCATATGAAAAATGGTGCACAGTGATGCCGCTGGTTTTTTTTTTTTTTTTGCGCTTATCATTATTTAAAGGGACTCTGAGCTCTAATTAAAATCAAAATCTGAACTTACCTGGGGCTTTCTACAGCCCACCGTTGGTCGGGAGGTCCCTCAAAGTCCATCTGGCTCTTTTCCCAGGGCCTGGTCAGAAATGGCTCCCCAGCGGCTCCTGGCGACACTGGGCCCGAGTGTCGGGCTCCTCTTCCTGAAAGGTGATGTCAGTCGTCACCACGCCGGCCGCCTCGCGTCATCACGGCGGCCGGCGTGACAGTACTGTGCATGCGCGGTTTAATCGCGCATGTGCTGTACTGTCACTCCGGCCGCCATGATGACGCGAGTCGGCCGACGTGGTGACGACTGACGTCACCTTTCATCCCCGTGCTGTGCCAAACATCCTCATCCCAGGATCTGCTTTTCCTAGACGGCAGAGGTGGTAGGGCTAATGTGTCCGCTTTCCACCCGTCCTCTCCTCTCTCTTCCCACCTGCTGCTTATTTTGAAACTTGAGAAGCCGCCACATATGAGGAAACTGTGTCAGTGAATGAACCAGCAGCCGAAGAAACTCTCCTCACGTTGGTTAATTAACGTTAAAGACAGTAAAATGATAATTAGCGATATGCCGCTTCACAATTTAACCTTTAAATTAGTTTTTTGTCTGTGCGCCATAATTAAACATTGATATTGCTAAATAACGTTAAGGCTATGTTTTCAATGCGGCGACATTTTTAAACATCAGCACTATGCACCATTTTTCTCTGACCCCCATGTCTTTAGCTCTGCTGACAGTAGGTAACATATGACGCTTCTGCTGTTACGCCCTGAAAGGTAGATAACCCTCAGTGGAGGCGAGTATTCATCATGTATCATATTCCCCATGTAGTACATGAATTTTATCTCCTATAGAACATGTTTAGTCATCTTGGAAGAGGCAGGTATCACCATAGCAACTGCTATGGGGTCTGTAGTTAAGGGGGGCATGGTGTGAGTAGCCAGCATTTAGGGTGGGACTCATGGAGACCTCCAACAGTTAACCCCCTGAGGTGCAGAGCAGTGAGAGCTGAGTGTAGTAAAGAACTAACTCTACTGCCCAGGCTCCACCAGAGATCCACCATCTCCAGACATTCCTGTCTCTGTGACAATAACAGCCTCTCTCTTGTTACGGGACCCGCTGTCGCAATATACACATAAGGATTTTCTTGAAAATGTGTTTTTTCATGCCTATTGTCTTCAATACAATTGAAGAGAATGTATTTTCACATTCATAACCATCAATTTTTGCATTTATACTGATTTGTGCAACAATGTGTCTTCTCAGGCCCATCTGTGCCTCTCGGATTTACAAGCCCTACTCCATAGAGCCAAATTAATCCATGCCATGTACTGATGAGGATCAAACAATCCGAAACAGTCTGTATGCATGTTGGATTATTATGGCTCTGTACTTATTAACAAGCTGACACATCATTGCATTCCAGCGGTTCTGGAGGTGTGTTTAGCTTCTAAGGGTACAATGGTTAATTTGCATATATTCAGCAGTGGTGCCTGGGAGACATCTCGAGCTCACTCCAACCTGAATTATCGCAAATTCTTTCTGTTTTAGGAAAGCAAACTTTTGTTTTTCAGGCCCATCTGTAATATCTATATTGTTCATTTGTGTGAAAATTTACAATTTTCATGAAAATTATGGAAAAATGTAAATGGCCTTATTTGTGCTTCACAACTCACTACAGCTGTCACTCATAGAGAGGAGAACTCAATCAATAAGTGCAACAGTTCTGGCCGCAGGTTCATACACTTACTATGGGGAGAGAAAGAGGGACAATGGCATAGCCACAACTAAGCGACTTCCAGTGGGCAGAGTAAGAAGGGGAAAAATGTCCTCTCTACTGCCGTCCCTTAAACATCTGTTGTGCTGGATCTTTAATTGTCCTCAGTGGAAACCTATGCATCTGCTAAATTCTCTACTGAGAACATGACCCGAGAGGTTCTATTTACTGAAGCAGGTAATGATCACATTAAATAGGTTACAAATCTATCACCTGACCAAACCAGCCTCTTGCTTTTTCCAGGAGTTCCAATGCACATGGGCAACTCTGCTTTTAGGGATGAAATAACTTAATCATATAATACAGAATACCCACATGCTTGGTATGCCAGAAACATGAAAATACGTTTGAAGAGGCGACACAATACTGCTGACAAATTTCAAATATGAAGAAAACTGCTCATTATGATATGTTCCCAAATTTTTCTGAAAAATGTGCTGTAAAAGAGGCACTGTCGTAGCATACAGAAGATTACAGTAAATTGCTCAGGATACACATTTTTACGGTAATTATCCTTGCTTTAGCATCAGAAACACTTCCTATCAGGGACGGATTTACCTTAAGGCACTGTAGGCACGTGCCTACTAGCGCCTGATGATGGAAAGGTGGCTCACTCCTATCCCCGAGCGCCTCCCTCCTTCCTTCCCTGATTAGAGTCCTGATGAGGGTGTGAATGAGAGTTTACTCACCCAGCTCTTGGCATTCCACTGACATGATCTCCCTTCAGGCAGGGGCACCTCTAGCTACTCAATATTGAGGTTCTTCTAGCTACCTAATACCAAGGGTACTTCTGGGTACCTAATAGTAAAGGGCACCTATAGTTATCTATGAGGGGCAAGGGAAGTAAGGGAGAAGTGACAGCGGGGGCAGCCAGCACACTTGCGGTGCAGTTTCATGGGGGTTTGTAGGTTCATGGAGGGTGAATTCTTAAAAGGACACTACACCGAAAAACTGTAAAATTTAAAATATGTTCAAACAAATACAAATATGAAGTACATTTTTTCCAGGGTAAAATGAGCCATAAATTACTTTTCTCCTATGCTGCTGTCACTTACAGTAGGCAGTAGAAATCAGACAGAAGTGACAGGATTTGGACTAGTCCATCTCTTTATAGGGGATTCTCATGGATATATTTATTTTCAAAAGCATTTAGTGAATGGCAGTTGCTCTGTCCAACTGCCAAAAAACTGTGTAGTGAGCAGGGAAGCTGGCCAGCATCATTGTTTAAATCCTTTTTCAGGAATATCTTTATAAAGAATAAAAGCCTTGCTGAGAATCCCCTGTAAAGAGATATGGTCTAGTCCAAACCTGTCACTTCTGTCAGATTTCTACTACCTACTGTAAGTGACAGCAACATAGGAGAAAAGCAATTTATAGCTCATTTTACTCAGGAAGAAATGTACTTCTTATTTGTATATGTTTGCACATATTTTAAATTTTACAGTTTTCAGCTGTAGTGCCCCTTTAAGTGTTAGGACATCTGTGCCTTTAGGCTTCTGTGATGTAAATTCGGGCCTGCTTCCTATGTCTATATATAGCTTTTTATTGGTATGTAATCCAGTGATGCTTAGTCTAGGCTGATTAGCTATGCAGAACTCTCCACCCAGAGCATTTCACTGGCATTAGAATTGTCAGAAACAAACATTCCATAGTGTTGTACCTTACAGCAGTGTTTCCCAACCTTTTCCGGCCCGGGGAACACTGTCTGACCAAATTTTTCCCCGGGGAACGGCGCGCGCGCGCGGTGGGGGCGATGCGGCCCCCGGTTGTTTGCGCGACCTAGTGGACAGTGCCGCTATGGGGGGGGGGGGGGGCTGGGGTGCGGCTGCATAGCTGGCATAGTTGCCCCAGTGTAGGGAGTTTAGTTGCCTCAGTATAGTGCCCCAGTATAGCCAGTATAGTGCCCCAGTATAGCCAGTATAGTACCCCAGTATAGCCAGTATTGTGCCCCAGTATAGCTAGTATAGTGCCCCAGAATAGTGCCCCAGTATAGCCAGTTTAGTGCCCCAGTATAGTGCCCCAGTATAGCCAGAATAGTGCCCCAGTATAGCTAGAATAGTGCCCCAGTATAGCCAGTTTAGTGCCCCAGGATAGCCAGTATAGTACCCCAGAATAGTGCCCCAGTATAGCCAGTTGAGTGCCCTCCCGCCCGTCCCCGCGGCCGCCGCTGTTATTACCTTGTTAACAGCGGCCGCTCTCCCCTCTCCGGCGCGTGTATATTCAAGCAGCGTATCTCCGGCTGCTCTGTGTGATGCACTGATGCGAAGAAAGGAGGGCAGCGGCTTCCTGTAACGGCGATATGTATCGCCGTTACTATGGTAACCGAGCCCTGCCTCCTTCCGCATCAGTGCATCACACAGAGCAGCCGGAGATACGCTGCTAGCATATACATGGTCTGGAGAGGGGAGAGCGGCCGCTGCTAAGGTAATAACAGCGGCGGCCGCAGGGACGGGCGGGAGGGGGGATAAGACCACGGCACACCAGGCAACGTTCCGCGGCACACTAGTGTGCCGCGGAACAGCGGTTGGGAAACACTGCCTTACAGGACTAAAGCTGTCGCCACCTATGTTAAATTTCATAATGTAAATCAGGGTGAGGCAAGATTTTACCATGGGCAAACACTGACTAAATCATTTATAAATGAATATTGTAAATAAAGCAATCTTATTCATTATGTTATTTTTACTACAGTTCCTTCTAAAGTGAGCCTGTAGTAGGTTACTGCCTGCTTAGGCACATACTGCAAATAGGATACATAGGAATAAGTGTCCTTCACCCTCAATACATGGGTTGTATTGTCAAATATAATTGCTTCATGTTTGACCACAGCATACCTTTAAGTTACACACATGTAAGGATATCATTATAGCTCCCATACATAGTTTTATATCTTTAGTAGGATAATTTATATGTAAAATGACATAATCTGTGCAATTTTGTCATATGGGGGGCATTTATTGAATATGACAAGATGCATAGCAATGCAGAAACAGCAGATTTCCTGGAGAATAGCACTTACCATAGATTACTGACTGACTATCTCCCCCTTAGGCCACAAATATGCAAGAGGAACTGGTGTATAAAATGTCATCACAAAGCACTGATGTAGCTCCGGCTAGATAATATGCAGGATCTGGAAATAGAATGGAAGCTGCAAATTACAGTTTAGAAGAAGAGGGAAACCAAGACAAGCTGACCCTATAGCTCTTTTAACTGTACTCCAGAAAAAAAATAAAACTCTCTTCCTCTCTTTGTAGTTTTAATTGTACATACTGGTATTCCCCTCATAGACCTAATCCTTACTTACCTGAGGGTCTCTGAGTGTCTGTCAGCATCAGGAATCAGTAGATAGAGGAGGGTATCCCTTTTTCAGAGCAAGGTCTCCAGCAAGGTGCTCCTAAAGCATACATTTGAAAAAGTTGCGAGCTAATTTAGGCACAACGTTAAATAACGATATTACTATCTATAACAGTAAATAACAATTTAAGTACAATGTTAAATAACAAAAACGGTACAAAACGATTGAATTGCGGTCTTACATTATCGGTAAATTTACCGATAATGTTGAACCTAACTGTAACCTAACCTCTCCCTACTCTCACACAGAACCCTCCCCTGGGAGACTGTTAGCAGTGGGGTCCCACAGGGGTCTGTACTGGGTCCAGTCAGTGCTCTTCAATTTATTTATTAATGACCTAGTAGATGCAGTAGTGAGCAATGTTGATATTTTTGCAGATGATACAAAATTGTGCAGAATCATCAACTCTCAGGAAGATAGTGTCATATTGCAACAGGATCTGGATAGGATGGCTATATGGGCACATACATGGCAGATGAAATTCAATGTTGAAAAATGTAAAGTCATGCATTTTGGTCGTACCAATGGTCTAGCACCATACAAAATAAATGGGATACAGTTGGGGACATCAAACTTGGAGAAGGACTTAGGAGTACTCATCGACAACAAGTTAAATAATCGTACTCAATGCCAAGCCGCTGCAGCTAAAGCTAACAAAAGTTTGGGATGCATTAAAAGGGAAATAAAAACTCGAGATGCTAGCATAATATTGCCCCTGTTTAACTCTCTAGTAAGGCCACATCTGGAATATGGAATTCAGTTCTGGGCACCACATTACAAAAAAGATATTGCAGTTTTAGAGCAGGTACAGAGACGAGCAACAAAATTGATATGTGGGATGGAAGGTCTCGCTTACCAAGAAAGGTTAGATAAACTGGGTTTATTTAGTCTAGAGAGAGACGCCTTAGAGGAGATCTAATTAACATGTATAAATACATCAGAGGGCAATATAATAGCTTGGCGGATTATCTTTTTGTCCCTAGGCCTTCTCAAAGGACTAGAGGACATGATCTGCGCATGGAGGAAAAACGTTTTAGCCATTTATTTAGGAAAGGGTTCTTTACAGTAAGAGTGATTAAGATGTGGAATGCATTGCCACAGGAAGTCGTTATGGCAAACTCTATACCTGCATTTAAAGGGGGCTTAGATGCTTTCCATGACTACAATTACTAGGTTATGCCTAATGATGTTGATCCAGGGATTTTATCTGATTGCCATCTGGAGTCGGGAAGGAATTTTTCCCTTTTGGGGCTAATTGGACCATGCCTTGTAAGGGTTTTTTCGCCTTCCTCTGATTCAACAGGGATATGTGAGGGAGCAGGCTGGTGTTGTACTTTGTACTGGTTGAACTCGATGGACGTATGTCTTTTTTCAACCAAAATAACTATGTAACTATGTAACCCTAAGACCCCCACCTGGTGGTGCCTAACCCTAAGACCCCCTCCCCCCCTGGTGGGATCTAACTCTAAGACCCCTTGGTGGTGCCTTACCTTAAATCCCCCATGGTGGTGCCTAACCCTAAGACCCCTTGGGAGCAATAATTAAGATCAGGGGGGACAACTTGAGGGCCTCTTCAAGCCCTTTGCTTCTATGGTAGTGCCAGCCCTACTCTTCCTATTCAGTAAGCCAGCACCTATTCAGTAGGAAGATCTTGGGCAAGACTCCCTAGCACTACAGGGTGGCCTACTGAGCGCGCCCTACTGGCTGCAGCATTGGTGCTTTGAGTCCACCAGGAGAAAAGCGCAATATAAATGTTCTGTCTATATAGGACTAGAGAGGACCTGTGTGGGTCCCTGTCAAATGCAGTGGAGCCACACCCCGCATTGTTAAAGGCACCAAAGAACTTTTTTAACCGAGCTCACCGGTGGTTGTGGGAGAGGTGACATTACTTCCCTCCTCCTCCAGCCTAATTGCACGAATCAGATCTTACAGCCATAGTAGTTTTTCATGACATTTCCCAGGCCTTTTATAGATGCCTACAAGCCATCCACAAGATGGCGCTGCTGGTGCCGTCCAAATTATGGGAAGAATTAAATGGAGAGATTGCAGCTTGTGTAAATATGTGTATTTTACACAATTATGAAAAGTTAAACATGATTATTACTGTTCAGATGTATTTTCAATTGGCCTGAGGTACTATTTTAGGAAAAACCTGCTTTTGTTTGGAGAAACTCACTGCTTCAACATAACTCTGCATGTGTATATATATATATATATATATGTATATATATATATATATATATATATATATATATATATATACATATACAGTGGGTTGCAAAAGTATTCGGCCCCCTTGAAGTTTTCCACATTTTGTCACATTACTGCCACAAACATGAATCAATTTTATTGGAATTTCACATGAAAGACCAACACAAAGTGGCGTACACGTGAGAAGTGGAACGAAAATCATACATGATTCCAAAAATGTTTTACAAATAAATAACTGCAAAGTGGTGTGTGCATAATTATTCGGCCCCCTTTGATCTGAGTGCAGTCAGTTGCCTATAGACATTGTCTGATGAGTGCTAATGACTAAATAGAGTGCACCTGTGTGTAATCTAATGTCAGTACAGCTGCTCTGTGAGAGCCTCAGAGGTTGTCTAAGAGAATATATGGGAGCAAATACACCGTGAAGTCCAAAGAACACACAAGACAGATCAGGGATCAAGTTATTGAGAAATTTAAAGCAGGCTTAGGCTACAAAATGATTTCCAAAGCCTTGAACATCCCACGGAGCACTGTTCAAGTGATCATTCAGAAATGGAAGGAGTATGACACAACTGTAAACCTACCAAGACAAGGCCATCCACCTAAACTCACAGGCCGAACAAGGAGAGCGCTGATCAGAAATGCAGTCAAGAGGCCCATGGTGACTCTGGACGAGCTGCAGAGATCTACAGCTCAGGTGGGAGACTCTGTCCATAGGACAACTATTAGTCATGCACTGTACAAAGTTGGCCTTTATGGAAGAGTGGCAAGAAGAAAGGCTTTGTTAACAGAAAGCATAAGAAGTCCCGTTTGAAGTTTGCCACAAGCCATGTGGGGGACACAGCAACCATGTGGAAGAAGGTGCTCTGGTCAGATGAGACCAAAATGGTGCTGTGGACAGCAGCGCCGTAAGGCAGATCGGCGATCCCCGGCCTCTGATTGGCCGGGGATCGCCGGCATATGATAGGCTGAAGCCTATCCTTCAATGCGCAGGACGGAAATCCGTCCTGCGCAGCTCACAGGGGGAGGGAGGGAGCGGCGAGACGCCGGAGAACGCTGCGGAGGGGGGCTTTGAAGAGCCCCCCCCCCCGCTAAGCAAATGCAGCCGGCGGCGATCAGACCCCCCCAGCAGGACATCCCCCTAGTGGGGAAAAAAGGGGGGTAGTCTGATCGCCCTGCTGCACTCCTGATCGGTGCTGCGGGCCGTAGAGCCCACGCAGCACCGATCATTGAAAAATCCCCTGGTCGGCAAGTGGTTAAGGCCAAACATTTCTTTGATTGATTACTTTTCTCTGTGTGGCTATAGAGCAGCCATTCCACTGTGTTCCTAGAAAAAAAAAGTGCTTCTACGGTAGTGCCAGCCCTACTCCTCCTATTCAGTAAGCCAAACAAGGTGGCAAAATGGGCCCCTTGACACCCACTAGGCCCCAAGCATCTGCCTAGGATGACTCAGGAGCTCCTCCTTCTCCCCATTTTGAATTACCAGGGCTGATCATGTATTTCTCCTCATAACTACATGCTAACATTATTTTCCTTTTAGCTTTATATGGGAATGCTAGCTAAAATGTGTAAAATGCCTATCAGTTACTTCCAGATTTACCGGCTATGAAGCATCTTTTCAGTTCATTTTCCCTCATTTCTAACCTGAGTTCCTCTGTCAGCACTAGAGCTGTACAGTGCTAGAGAATCGCAGCCCACCCGCAGGCTTCTGGGTAAATGACCACCATAAACCGCCTGTTTAGCTTTCCTCCTGTCTTCTGCAGAGACACGCAGCGCATTTAGGGCAATCTTCCTGAACACACATTTTGGCCAGTTATGTATGAATGTATCTCTGACTGGTTAATGAATACCTGCAGTTCAGAGCTATTCTGATGGGCTGCAGCCACCACAGATAATAGCACCAATGGTACACTCTGCGAACAATAATAAAAATGAGCTGTAATACGTATTGACCAAAGGAAAGGCATTGAAAGAATGTGAACAATGGTTTTTGCAATATACAAAGTGTGAATGGTCAAAATACATGATTCTTAACAATATATATATATATATATATATATATGTTATATTTACACATATATATGTATACTGTATATATATTATTTTTTCCCCATGGGTGATAAATTGGAATTAGGACTCTTGTTATTTTATTGTGTTCCTATGGTGGGAATTGT
Organism: Hyperolius riggenbachi; assembly: GCF_040937935.1. Taxonomy (NCBI): domain Eukaryota; kingdom Metazoa; phylum Chordata; class Amphibia; order Anura; family Hyperoliidae; genus Hyperolius; species Hyperolius riggenbachi. The sequence continues at coordinate 109,419,429 of NC_090646.1, read as the reverse complement.
ATTGACTACCGATTCCCAATCTATGTAGTTCCATTTCTGATCTATGCAGAGCTGGATTAAGATGTAATGGAGCCCTAGGCAAGATAGTAGAGTTGCCATCCCTTTGTGGTCCTTTTGGTAATCTAAAGTGGAAAGAGGTCAGAGAGGATGGCTGTTGGGCACCTTGACACCCACTAGGCCCCAAGCACCTTCCCAAGTTGCCTGGTGGATGATCCTGCTCTGGAGCTATGTGATGTCCAATGCAAGACCATCTGTACCACTTTCTTCCCAACAAACACAGTCTGTCCAGAGAGTGGAGGGGGTCCGATGTGGGGGAGGTCCTAAAAGGGGGTCCCTCTGTGGGACCTACAAAAACAATGAACCAGGGGTTACACTGCAGAGGACACCAAAATGCTTGACTACAGCACTGGGAATACAGCTGAAATATACTGTGCTGTGCATTGCAGATTGCCCGAAAAAAAATGCCCAATTTGGGTTCTTACCTCAATAGAGGGATAACTCTGGATGATCCAAAGGCTTCCCCATCTCGCTCCTTCTCACCGTTCCTCCATTGTCCCCTCTGAAAATCCACTTGTTGACCCTCGATGATGGCTCGCGCATAAGCAGTAGCATGGACCTGATCATGGACCTGCATGGACCTTATCGAGGGGTCCCTCTGCTCACGAACAGTTTGGTGGTGGGAGACTGGGGGAGACTCAGGATCCAGAGTCTTCTCCTTCCCAAGGTAAGTATCTGTTTCCTGTCAGCACCCCCCCCCCCCCACACACACACACACACACACACACACACCTCACAGACATACTGTAGTACAGAGAAGCAGTATTTAGCCCTGGGCTTTGCTTACATAGCCTGTGCTCAGAAACAGCCCTGCTACCTAATGATATCAGTTGCTATCTTGTTAGTCAGTGATTGTGTTCACTGATGACTGCAAATGGTCGTGGGAGAGTCAAAGAATACAAGACAATTGCACAGGTGCACCCTATTGTGCCATTATTGTTTTCCTTATCAGGTTACTTTATTCCACGGAAACGCTGTAAAACCAGTTGACAAAAACAATTTAAAGATGGCCTCATGAACACCGGTTTGAAGAGAAAATATTTCATCACCTGATCAAAACATCACGGAATTTCTATGGGGAACGTCTGGGCTGTACGATGTGAGGTGGGATACTTCCTCCTTCCCTCAACTGACTGGAGACCTTTTATTTATAGAGGGTGAGAAGTGCACAATTATGTCACCACGCACAGCTCAGAGGAACTTGTAGGACTTCATTCTTTGGGCTGAAAACTAGTCTGAAAGCCAAGTGTAAATCCTAACTAATTATTAGGTCCCTAGTATAATTGTGTTGTTAGTTGGCGTCCACCATCCTCTTTAAGAATTTGTTTGTTTTTTGTTTTTTTTACTATTGTAAGTGTAATTGATCCTTTTTCAATTTTATAAATTCGCATCATGCTCTACAGAACATATGAAATTTTAGATTTTGTACTTTCATGATATGCTGGAGCTTGTGTGGAACATTTAATGTGGTCCTCTAGAGTCTATGCTATGGTGTAGGGTGTAGCGTAGACCATGGCAATACCTATGTGTTTATGTCTTTCTGGCCAAGATTAAAGGGCCAGAATAGCTGAACGGTGGCATAGTAACTAGTGTACTATCAGAAATAAGCACAGAGTAAAGTCAGGTAATCAGTTTCACCTTTTGTGTACTGTATGCTGCAGCCTGTTCTTTCTACTCTAAGTTACAGAGCACCCAGCAAGCTCATGGTGAACCAGAACTCCTCTGGTTGGAGTGTGCTCTAAGGTGTCCCATAATGCATCGCTGCTGTTTATGCAAATTATTTCTTTCTTGTTCTTTATAGCTCAATGCACCTCCAGAATTGCTGGAATGCAATGAAGCATCCGTTTGTTAATATTACAGAGCCAAACTAATCCAACATGTGTACAGACTGTTTCAGATTGCCCAGCAAGCTCATGGCGGGACCAGAACTCCTAGGAGTGTGTAAAGGGCTGAAAGAGACCAAAAAGTCTTCTTACTAAAATGCTTCAAGACAGAAGTTTGCCTTCTTAAAACAGAAGGGGCTTGGTTCACTAAGACAAATAGCATGCCTTATCAGAGTTAACACATCTTATCAGAGTAGCACCACAAGCGCTACAAACGTATGCCTGCCAATTGGCAATGACGAGAGCTCCACTCGTCCTGCCCTGATCCCCGCGGGTCCTATCACTTTAAAAGACATTATCCCTGCACTTTGATTGGCCCAATAGGTTGCCTATCACTTGACAGGAAACTTGTCAGGCAGCCTATTGGGTCAATCAAGGTGCCGGGATAATGTATTTTAAAGTGATTAAACCCGCAGGGGCTCATGGCAGGACGAGAGGAGCTCTCATTGTCAGCAGGCATACGTTTGTAGCGCTTGCTATGCTACTCTGATAAGGCAGGTCAACCCTGATAAGGTTTGTTGACTCTGATAAGGTATGTTAACTCTGATAAGCCATGCAATTTCTCTTAGTGAATCAAGCTCAAGGTATTTTGTACTCTATGGAGAGAGTAGGGGAGACAATGTGAGCGTGTCACCCTTTTTTTCAGCCAATATGGAGTTTTATTCCGCTAAGCTTGAGATTACTGTTAGTGTAGCAGAGGTGTCTTTCTGAACCTAAAACAAAACGTAACCCTTTGGTATCTGCAGTTTGTTATGTAAATGCTTTTTTTGAGCACAAAACTATTGTTTGGTAGCCAGAAACACAAGAGGTAATGCCATAACAAGTCCTTTAACCACTTGAGGACCGCGGTGTTAAACCCCCTAGTAGTGACCAGGCCATTTTTTACTAAATGGGCCACTGCAGCTTTAAGGCCTGCTGCAGGGCCACACAACTCAGCAGTCAGCACACAAGTGATCCCCCCCCCCTTTTCTCCCCACCAACAGAGTTTTCTGTTGGTGGGGTCTGATCTTTCCGCCAATAATTATTATTTTTTTTGTAAATATTTTTCTTATTTTTTTTTTAAATAAATGTACTTATTTTTTAAAATAATTTTCCCTCCCCAGTCAGCCTATCACTGCAATCGGCTGTGATAGGCTTCAGCCTATCACAGTGGATTAGCTCTTGTGTTCCCTAGGTGGACAGCTGTGTCCCATGGCTGTCCCCAGTACAGTGCTGCCTTAACCTCCTGAGTGATACGCCGCTCAGGAGGGTTTGCAGCCGAGAGTCCCCAGTATAATTTTTAGAGATTATATAGCTGTAATAGCTTCAGCTAGCACTAGGCTAGCTAGCAGTGGTGGCCGGCATCCCCCAATTGCTTTTGATCCCCCCAATCACCGCTAAATACATTACCCAGGCTGGATTCAGCAATCGGCGCAGCCTCCCCGAACAGCTCCGCTCTTCTCTATGGGGGAGGATCGAACATGACGTCATGACGTCGGCGACTTCATGACATCATGCGCAGACCCGATCCTCCCCATAGAGAGGACCGGAGATGTGCAGGGAGGCTGCGCCGATTGCTGAATCCAGCCTGGGTAATGTATTTAGCGGGCGATCGGGGGGATCAAAGGTAATCGGGGATGCCGGCCACCACTGCTAGCTAGCCTAATGCTAGCTGAAGCTATTACAGCCATACAATCTCTAAAAATTATACTGGGGGAGTCCTGTGGACAGCCGGCGGTATGCCCGACATAGTGTACCGCTAAGGAGGTTAAATCACAGGACTGTACATAGTTATTAGAGGGCGGTTTTGCCATCTAACAGTCTCTGAACAGCGGTGGGAGACTGAAGGCGGAGCGGAGCTCCATCATCAGAGCGGAGATGTGCGCGCATCTGCAATCCCCATTCCATTCCAGGCCATTCACGCGTGGAGTGGTCCTGGGGCTGCCGCTGCGTTCATTCCACTTGGCGTGGAGCGGTTGGCAGGTAGTTAAAGTGGCATAAAACTCTGACATACGATTCAATAAAAATGTGTTTTCCTACTTTTTATTACCAATACAGTTATATTTGCTTTTGAGCACAAGTAATATTGCCTGTCTACAAATCACAAATTCCCAAAGTACAGCTGCTGTATTTATCTATTGAAATCTATCTAGTGATCACTTCTCAGTTGCACACATACTAGAAGCAGAGAGAGCTCAGTTTCAGCACTTTGCTCATGTTTGACAAATGTATCTGACAAAGGAATGTAAACAAAAGCTAATGTTATCGCCTCTTTGGATGCCGCCAGAAGCTGTCCACTGAAACAAGGAGCTTTCCACTGAAGAACAAAGTGCTGTGCTTAACTGTAGGAATGCTGTTCTGCTACACATTATTTTTGTTGTAGTAGATTTTATGCTGTAAATAATCTTTTAGAGAAAAGAGGAAATACTGAGCTTCATACGACTTGAAGTTCACTTATGTATTAAGCTGTTTTCTCAGAGATCCTCTTTCATGTAACGTATTAAAAATTCAATATCTGGATGGGGGGGACAAGCCCGCAGTTGTGAATAAGGCAGGCGTGATCTCTTTCCTGCATTACCGCGTATGTACTATTTATGGCGTGCCTATGTATTCCCTTATCACATTAGCAAGCCAGTGAAGGTATCAATTGTAATTAGTCACACTAATAGTTCCGTGAGACACAGCAATGTAAGCGCTCAAAATATCATGTCTTCAGCCAACTATCCGATGTTTAATAGTCAACAAAAACCAAGAGTACAAGAAAGTGATGATTTTCCATAAAATTAATTGAAAGGACAGAGAGTCTCGGAGCGAGAAGGTAACATCTGTGTGTATTTGGGCAGATTATGGATGTTTTTGGTGATTTCACAAAATATAGTGCCTCTCCTTTCACTTGTATTTAGCATATGCAGTAGGAATCATTATATCATGTGTCAGGAGGAAGAGATTAGAAGGTAGTTAAGGTGCAATAAACTCCTACGCTAAGCTTAGTCGTGTGTAATAAATATAAGCATTATATAAGCATTACGCATAAGCGTGCTTCTATGTAATCTATCTATCTGTCTATCTATCTGTATGTCTATCTATCTATCTATCTGTCTATCTATCTGTATGTCTATCTATCTGTATGTCTATCTATCTGTATGTCTATCTATCTATCTATCTATCTATCTATCTATCTATCTATCTATCTATCTATCTATCTACTGTATCTATCTATCTATCTATCTATCTATCTATCTATCTATCTATCTATCTATCTATCTATCTATCTATCTATCTATCTATCTATCTATCTATCTATCTATCTACTCTATCTATCTATCTATCTATCTATCTATCTATCTATCTATCTATTTCTTTCTCTCTCTCTCTCTCTCTCTCTTTTTCTCTGTCTCTATCCATCCATCTATTCTATCTGTCTAGCTATATATTTTGATTTATTTGTCTGTGTATTTCTCTATCACGCTGTGTCAGTCTGTCTCTCAATACGTTTTTGGTGGACAGTAGGGGACACCTGTGCCTGTTTGCAAAAAATCCTAGAACCACCATGATTCTGTTGAAAAATGTTGATACTCACCTCGGAACAGGGAGGTCTCTGGATCTGCGTTGCGCACACTATAAACCAGTAACGTGTGTGGTTCTAAAGATGAATGGGCGGTGCTCCCCTGGCAGTAGAAATGGTAAAACTGCCGTCCACTACCTTCACGTGGCAACTTTACCATACTTTACCATGCTTTACTGCATGAAGCCCCCTAAGAGATAAACACGGGTACATAGTAAAAGTAAACAAAAGCCAAAGCACAGCTCTTTGAATTTGTAAACCCTGCTGATAACAAAACAGGGCTGTAAAATTAAAACAGCGATTATTTAATTTCATTCGAAGCTGAATGAAGCACATTTGAATCACACTGACATAGCTGATGTTTACAATTTAATCCTAAAAAATCCAGCCTGTAATCTGAAAATAAAAATATCAGACTCTAGCAAAGTTATGTTTACCATTAGTACTAGTACTACAGATCCTAATGGATGTGAACGGATCCTATGTTAATAAATATGGTCCGTTCACATTGCTCCGTTCTAACGGATCAGTTTGGCTCATTAGGCCAAATGGCGTGCAAGTTTTTCTGGACTCACAGATGCATCTCATTGATCTCACGCTAACGGAATGGAAGGTCACGGATCAATAACTGATGCCCAATAAAAACTGATTCTCTATATCAGGTGGTTTTGTGGCTACACATGTTATGGGTGTGAAGATCCTAATGGTCACACTTGTTTTATGATGGACCCCCCATGTTGTGAGGGTCACCAAGGCAAGGCAAGGGAAGGGTTGTGAACATTAAGGGGCCCTCATCAACGTTTTTCTGGGGGGACCCATGATTTGTGGTTACGCCCCTGTTGAGTGTTTTTACTTAACTGGGATACCCTGATGAAGGTTTATAAACCTCACAACTGGTGGAGACATAAGTGACATGCAAGCCACAGTGTGACCACATTACCTAGCTAGAGAGAGCCCGTGTCAGAGATTGTGGCAACGTGAAAGCCCATTCAATGGTGAGGTATGTTTTTTGGCCACAAACTTACTCGTCTGTGGACTTTGTGGCTGGATCCACTGTGTGTAACTTGTTTCTGCATCCCTTGATATAGTAAGTGCAACCAAAAGGCCCTAATTTACATCACTGGAGCCTATAGGCACAGATGTCCTGGCACCTTAGACTTCGTACTCTATGAACCTCAACTCCACTGCAAGTGTGCTGGCTGGCCCAGCTGTCACTTCTCCCTTAGTTCCCTTGCCTGTCATAGGTAGCTACAGGTGTCCCTTAGCATTAGGTAGCCAGAGGTACCTTTAGACCTTCAGTATTAGGAAGCTTCAGGTGCCCCCTACTGAAGGGAAATCTGGTCAGTGGAATGCAGAGGCCCGAGTGAGTAACCTCTCATTTACACTTTGCTCAGGACTCTGCATAGGGAAGGAGGGAGGGAGACACTAGGGAAGGGGAGTGAGCTGCCTATCCATCATCAGGCGCCTGTAGACACGTGCCTACCGTGCCTTATGGTAAATCCGGACCTGGCAACCAATTTGGGGAAAAAGGTTTCAGGTCTGATAATTATCTGCAAACTGGGGCTCACCTCGGATATTTATTTGAGGAAATATAGTGATTAAATCCGAGTATGAACAGCCAAGCGAGTCATAATAGGGAAACGTCCTCAACATTTATTAGCAACTAGCCGACCTGCGGCGTAGCATACGCCGCATAAGAGGGCAGGAAGGGGGTATTGGGCACAGCGGCGGGGAGGGGGGTTGGACCCCACCTCAACTGGGTCCCCATGTGTGCTCTACCTCCAGCTTAAGCTCAGCAGGAACCCCCCCCCCCCCCTCCCCCTCACCTGGGTCCCCCATGTGCACTCCACCTCCAACGTAAGCTCAGCAGGAACCCCCCCCCCCTCACCTGGGTCCCCCATGTGCGCTCCCCCTCCTGCTTAAGCACAGTAGCAGCCGCCACTATTAGTAAAAGGCAGCGGGCAGGGATGACTCACCTCTTCCGTGTTCCATTGTGCGTTCCACTGTCGTCACTTCCTGCAATGCCGCACACTGTATTGGTGTAATTCGCCTTTTTAAAACAGAAGGAAATCTGCAATAATTCAGCTATAAGTGAACATTTGTGGTTACCCACAATGCACTGCTACTAAATATGCAAATTACCCCTTTTCCCCCTTGGTAAGCCAAGCAAGCATCCAGAGCTACTGGTGTATAGCATATAGCTTTAAATTTTACACAGTCATATCAAACCCACATGTAGACAGCCTGTTTCAGACTTTTGGTCCTCATCAGTACATGGCAGGGATGGATACAGCTGTATGAGCTAGGGCTTGGACCAGTACAACAGAGTAACCAAGTAGCTCAGGGTGACCCAAACTACTAAGAATGTATAGGAGGATAGAAGGGACCAAAAAGCCCTCCTACTAAAAAAAAGCAAAGCTTGGTGTAATTTGCCTTCCTAAAACAGAAGGAAATCTGCAATAATTCAGCTGTAAGTGAACATTTGTGGTTACCCACAATGCACTGCTACTAAATATGCCAATTACCCCTTTTCCCCCTTGGCAAACCAAGCAAGCATCCAGAACCACTGGTGTACAGCAAGCCTATAGCTTTAAATTTTACACAGCCATATCAAACCCACATGTGACAGCCTGTTTCAGACTTTTGGTCCTCATATGTAGCTGGCAAGGATTGATATGGCTGTATGAGATAGGACTTTGACCAGTACAACAGAGTAACCAAGCAGCTCAGGGTGACCCAAACCACTCAGAATGTATATAGGGGGATAAAAGGGACCAAAAAGACCTCCTACTAAAAAAGCAAAGCTTGGTGTAATTTGCCTTCTTAAAACAGAAGAAAATCTGCAATAATTCAGCTATAAGTGAACATTTGTGATTATCCACAATGCACCGCTGCTACTAAATATGCAAATTATTGCTTTTCACCCTTGATAAGTCAAGCAAGCCTATAACTTTAAGTTTTACACAGTCATATCAAACGCACATGTGCCTGCCTATTTCAGACATTTGGTCCTCATCAGTGCATGCCAGGGATTGATAAGGCTGTATGAGATAGGGCTTGGACCAGTACAACACAGTAACCAAGCAGCTCAGGGTGACCCAAACTACTAAGAATGTATAGGAGGATAAAAGAGACCAAAAAGCCTTCCTACTAAAAAAATCAAAGCATGGTGTAATTTTCCTTCTTAAAACAGAAGCAAATCTGCAATAATTCAGCTATAAGTGAACATTTGTGGTTACCCACAATGCACTACTACTGAATATGCAAATTATCCCTCTTTGCCCTTGGTTTGATATGACACTACTTCTTCTTGCTTGGACCAGCCCCTTCTTCTTGCTTGGACCGGCCCTGGGGGCAGGGCTCTACTTCTTCTTCTTGCTTGAAGGTTGAGGCACTTACTCTATTATATATATAGATAGATAGATTGTTACATGCTGCGGAGACTAAGCAATAATCCCAAGATATATTCTATTTTTTTAATAAGATAAAAAAAAAAAACACATAATGTGTCATGATAGATTAGCCGTTACAGTTTAGGGAGATAATACAACACTTATGCTTGACGATAAACCATTACAGGCATTACCATGCCAAGAATTCTGCCCATAATGGACACAAAGGCAATCCTTTTCACCTTTACAAAAGAACATAGGGCCGCGTAACGGCTACATTCAACACTCTGAAAGCACCTACAATGGAAAGTATTAAATATTTTCCAAACGTATTATGCTATAATGTTTATAGCGCTCTGCCTAATATAAAGCACAGTTGGGCTTAATTAGAAAGCGATTGTACCATCTATCACAAACTTGCATTAGGCATCTGGATGTCATGAGCATAAAAGTGAATGGGTAGTTACAATTAAATCATTTTTTCCCCTCCGTTCTATAGCTTTTATCAAATCAACATAATATTACATACAGTTACTTTCCTAGAATCAGCATGCGCAACTGAATGATATTTGAAGGGAGCTGTACAGGACATCAAGCATAAAAGTCTTCTGCTTCCAACAATAAGCGGTGATGGCAAGATTTAAAGAGGAACTTTATCCTAAGATTGAACTTCCTCCCAATCAGTAGCTATTACCCCCTTTCCCACAAGAAATATTAAACTTTTCTCAAATAGATCATCAAGGGGCACTGTGTGGGGCACTCTGGGGCTCAGGGCCGTTTTGGGGGGCTGGAGGGGTCACAGCATGAGGGGAAAGCTATGGCCACACTCGGCGGGGAGAGGAGACGGTCCCCCCCTCCCTCACCTCGGTCTCTCCCCTCTGCGCTCCCCTCCAGACAGCGGCAGCTACATACCTTCCGTGCGCTTCAGCGTGGACGCTTCTCTCTCTAGCCTCTGACGCGACTTCCTGTACAAACAGGAAGTCGCGTCAGACACTAGAGAGAGAAGCGTCCGCGCAGGAGTGCACGGAAGGTATGTAGCTGCCGCTGCCCCCCGCTGCACATATATAGTTATTGAAGCTGGAGGGGAGCGCAGAGGGGAGAGCCCGAGGTGAGGCCATAGCTTTCCCCTCATGCTGCGACCCCTCCAGCCCCCCAAAACGGCCCTGAGCGGGTCCGGGGGGGAGGGGGGCCCACTTAAAATTTCTGCAGGGGGGCCCGGTGGGTCTTAGTTACGCCCCAGTTGATAGCTTTTCCCTTCTGGAGCAACAGCACATAGATAGCATCAATATCAATAAAAATGTATTCAGCAGCACAGTGGTGTAGTGGGTAGCACTCTTGCCCTGCAGCGCTGGGTTCTTGGTTTCAATCCCAGCCAGGGATTTGTATGTTCTTCTTGGGTTTGCGTCGGTTTCTGCAGGGCAATCCGGTTTCCTCCCACATCCCCAAAACATACAGATAAGTTATTTGGCTTCCCCCTAACATTGGCTGTAGGCTATGATGGACATATGACTATGTTAGGGATTAGATTGTGAGCCCCTCTGAGGGACAGTTGAAAGAAATCTAAAGTAAATAAAAAAAAAAATTAGTTTAACTTACCTGGGGCTTCTTGCAGTGCCTTGCAGTCATCCTTTGTCCCCTGAACCAGCAGCAGCGACCCCCATAAAGCTGGCCAGCTAGCGCCTTCTTGTAGCATCCCCATGCAGGGCAGCGTTCTGCGCACGCACAGTACGGGAAAATTGCTCCTGCTCATGCGCAGAATGGTCCCGGCAAGTGGAGCCCGATCAGGGTGCGCGCAGCTAGGGGGTCACGCATGCACAGTAGCCTCCGACTGGCCACGACCGGCCAGCTTTGAGGAGGTAGCTACTGCTGACTGGAGGGTCATGGAAGGCACAGGATGACTGCAGGGGGCTGCAAAAAGCCCTAGGTTAGTTAAATAACTTTTTTTTGCAGTTACAAGATTATACTCTGTACAGCAGTGCTGAAGATGTTGACACTATGTAAATACTAAATAATAATAATATCAATCCTTTTCCCCGATGACTGAGGTGCAGCAGTTAAAGAGGAACTCCAGTGAAAATTATGTTATAAAAAATTGCTTCAATTTTACAATAATTATGTATAAATGATTTAGTCAGTGTTTGCCCATTGGAAAATCTTTCCTCTCCCTGGTTTACATTCTGACATTTATCACATGGTGACATTTTTACTGCTGGCAGGTGATGTCAGTGGAAGTAGCTGCTACTTGCTATTTTGGCAGTTGGAAACAGCTATTTCCCACAATGCAACAAGGCTCCCATAGTGTGATGTCAGCACTATGTTCCTGACATCACACTGTGGGAGGGGTTTAACCACAAAATCAGCCATGCAGAGCCCCCTGATGATCCGTTTGTGAAAAGGAAAAGATTTTGCATGGGAAAGGGGGTATCAGCTACTGATTGGGATGACGTTCGATCCTTGGTTACGGTTTCACTTAAACGGTGGTGTTAAAAAAAAGGCCTAAAACCATCCCAGGTAAGTGAGCTAAAGCATGTGGTCTTCCAGCTAGATGATTATCATTGTGCTAGTCCACCTTGAGCACTGCTGCCCGACTCATACAACATACAACTTTCCTGTTGTTCCTCATACGCTGCTACTCTCTTTCATTCCACTGGTTGCCCATTGCACAGAGAATGCAATGCAAGCTATAAGCACTTTTGCACAAACTGGCACCTGAAATGATCATTAGCATCAATCACTGTGCAGATATATTGCTCAGGTCTCTGCTGAGTAGCTTGTTATGTTCTAAAAAGAAGAAGGAGAGAGTATGAGAGCAAGACTACATTCTACATTCATACTAGATGCTGACTTATCATCAGCATCATACCATTGTGTCCAGCATCTATTAAAGCATCCTCAACCACTTGTGATGTACACAGGTCATGCCTCATACACATGGTATAGATGGTTGCCTAGCATTGGTTCAACCAAGAATCTGGTATATGTACAGCTACACCAATGTCATTTAGTGATCTGACCTGCTGGATCGTTAAGCAATGAAGTGACAAATAAGCCCATTGTACTCATACTTACTGGGCCTCAGGAACCTGCTCATTTACAGCCCTGCACTCTCCTCTCCTCTCCATTGACAGTATACTGTATGTTGTTCATCTATAGTATTTTCAAGAAGGCTTCCTTTTAGAACATTGTTGGCCTATGATTTTAAAGCTCTAGTTTAGCCGCATATTTTAAATTCATATGATACTAAATTTGCATGAATTGGTACTGTAATTAATGCACATAACATCTGTACTGTTTGGAATCATTGTATTATTAATACCTACATGGCAGGTAAAAGTGCCTGCCTGGCTTTTGGCGACCCGGCGGGCTGCATCCAGTAGCTCCTTTTATCCATTAGCATAAGCGTTCCTTTCCCAGCACAAAAGATCACATGACCCAGCCCAGCTCCTCCCAATGCTAATGCTTTTTTTTTCTTTCTTGTTTTAAATAAACACATTGGGAACGGTGAGGGAAAAGTAAGTACTTTACCACACAGAGCAGAGAGGAACTAGACAGGGATGGATTATGCGACTCTGCAGAGCTGTAGTGCTGACCACAAAGAGATATTAGCTGATGTCCTCTCCCAGCTACTTTTGTACTACGTCATGCAATTGCTGATGGAATAGGGTGAAGAGTGGACAGTTCATAAGTTGCTATCCAGTCTTACCCAGCTGCATTTACACAGGATGCCAGTTTTGCAAATCTAGCCAGTTAAAATATGGGGTATGTGCCACATAGTATACATTTAAAAACTAAAGTCTTACAAGGTCTTTGTTGTTTTTAAGTATGTAGGCCAATGAGTGTGTTTTCTATTGTTAACTCAATTGGCATTGTTTTCTTTCACACCAACTATGTAACAATATATGTAACTATCTGAGATATGAGGCTATTGCTATGTACAGCTGAATATAGCCCCCTTTCAGTGACCTATTCCCCACATTAATGATCTACTAGGCAGGCTTGGGATGTGGAATAAGAGTTTGTTTAAAGTGAACCTCTGGACTAAAAATCTACTCAGTATTACTGAAAAGGCTTGGTGTTTCTTTAACAGTTTCACAGCATCAGAACTTTGTTTTTTTTACCAAAGCATCATTTTAGCTGCATTTTTAGCTAAGCTCCACCCATCAAAGAAAAAAAGCCCAGGCTTTTTTTCCCTGATGCTGTGCAGAGCATGATTTCCTATGTTGTTATTCACGTTGCCTAGCAACTGGGAGAGGTGATCAGCACACAGGACAGTTGGAACTGTGTATCATGCTCCCTGTCACCTCCTTTCAACCAAAAAGATGGCTGCCATCATGAAATCAAACATTTGCCTGTTCTTTTAACCACTTGAGGACCTAGCCTTTACCCCCCCTTAAGGACCAGCGCTGTATTTTCAGATCTGTGCTGGGTGGGCTCTACAGCCCCCAGCACAGATCAGCTGGCATGCAGAGAGATCAGATCGCCCCCCTTTTTTCCCCCCTAGGGGGATGATGTGCTGGGGGGGTCTGATCGCTTCTGCATGCTGTGGGTGTTTCCCGGGGGGGGCACCTCAAAGCCCCCCCCCCCCCCGCGGCGAAATTCCCCCCTCCCTCTCCTACCTGCTACCCCTCCGGTGATCGGGGCTGCACAGGACGCTATCCGTCCGGTCCAGCCAGTGACAGGCTATCCCATGTCACATGGCGGCGATCCCCGGCCGCTGATTGGCCGGGGATCGCCGATCTGCCTTACGGCGCTGCTGCGCAGCAGCGTCGTACAATGTAAACAAAGCGGATTATTTCCGCTTGTGTTTACATTTAGCCTGCGAGCCGCGATCGGCGGCCCGCAGGCTATTCACGGAGCCCCTCGCCGTGAATTGACAGGAAGCAGCCGCTCGCGTGAGCGGCTGCTTCCTGATCAATTGAGTCCTATGGGAGAAAAGCGCTATAGAAATGTTATTGTATTATTGTATTGTATTGTATTAATTAGCCTGCAGCCGGCGACGCAATACTGCGTCGCTGGTCCTGCAGCTGCCACTTTGCCGACGCGCGTTATGAGTGCGCGGTCGGCAAGTGGTTAAAACAGTGTGGGTAAGAGATTATATTACCTATCTATTTTAATTAACATAACTAATGTAACTTAATGACAGTATGTTTGTTTAGACTGGAGTTCCTCTTTAAGGGCCATATTCTATTGCTGAACTCGCCAGCGCTAAGCACTGGCGAGTTCTTAACTTAGGCGATGGGGGTATCGCCTAATCTAATTAAACTTTAGACCCCCCCAGGCGGAAAAGAACTCGCTTGGGCGATATAATCGCCCAGCGAGTTCTTAACACGGAATCCAATTACCCTTATCATGTCTCCGGGAAGCGATGCTTCCCGGCAGACATGAGCGTTAGCTTAGACCTGCAAAAAGCAGGTCTAAACTAGCTAACGCACGTCGCCGCCGCAGCATCTGGGGGTCTCCTTTAATAAGGAGACCCCCAGAGCTCCCCGTCGGGTCGCCGCACAGTTTAGAAGCCAGCGCGCAGCTCTGCCAGGCTCCTCTGTCATACGTACCGCCGCCGATCACCCGCCGCCTCTCGCCGCAAAATCCGTCACGTAATTACAGTGTATCTAACACTGTAATTACTGTGCGCATAGAAGGAGCCCGGGCAAAGCATCTTTGAATCTGCAGCCGGGCTCCCCATTGGTCTGCTGTGTGAGCCATTTTATTGGTTCAGACAGCAGACCAATGGGGAGCCCGGCTGCAGATTCAAAGATGCTTTGCCCGGGCTCCTTCTATGCGCACAGTAATTACAGTGTTAGATACACTGTAATTACGTGACGGATTTTGCGGCGAGAGGCGGCGGGTGATCGGCGGCGGTACGTATGACAGAGGAGCCTGGCAGAGCTGCGCGCTGGCTTCTAAACTGTGCGGCGACCCGACGGGGAGCTCTGGGGGTCTCCTTATTAAAGGAGACCCCCAGATGCTGCGGCGGAAGATGTCGGCGATGTTCGGCGGACGAGTGCGCATGTGTGGGGAGTGAGGCCGTGGTGCTGATGGACAGCACCACAGCGTAAACCTCACTCCCCATCGCTCGGTAACAGGGAGCATCGCTCAGGCTTTCGCCTGAGTAATGCTCCCTAACGATCGGCCATCGCGCGAAGGATATGGGCAATAGGATTTGCCGGTAATCCTCGCGCGATGGCAAGGTGATAAGTAGCTCGCATCTGCAAGCTACTTATCACCTTGAATAGGATATGGCCCTAAGTGTTGTAAGAAGAGTCAAAAATATACAACTTACAGTTGGTGAGGAGCCAATATGGCTATTTTTCATTTTGAATACGAACATGCGAAAACCCATTTTTACCCAGTACACTGAAGTCTATGGACATGAGAAAAATCATTTTCGCACAGAATGGAATATGCATGGAAATTTAGCGGCATACATCTTCCCCAAATGCATTGAAGTCAATGGGCATGAGAAAACACACTTTCAAGAATGTTCTGATTTTCACAAAAATGTGCATCTTAGGCCAATATATTTTCAAAAAGATATTAAGTTAGACAAAAATGCTAATGTTGATTCCAAAATGACTATGTGCGAAAATTCGTGCCCATTAACGGCCACATTCCTGCTAACCAGTCTGATCTCATCGATGGATTAGATCCAAAAAACTGATTGATGATTGCATTAATCTGATCAAATTGTTTAACCGGAATTCAATAATGGGCAAGACTGGTCATTTCCATTCGATAACTGTGGCAATATTAATCAACGGGCCAGGGAATTATCAATCCGCCATGGGATTGTATGATTGACGGCCACCTTTAAATTCCTAATACCTGTTCCCTCTTTTTTCACTCTACAAGCACCGAGTGCCAAGTCATTTGAAAGATCTGTACTGTACTTTATAAGTGTACTCCTTCCTTCCATTTATGTGGCACTGTTGTATAGAAAGCAGATGGTTTCTCTATTCATTTCAGTGGAGAGTGGGTCTAGTGCAACAAAGAGCCAGTAACAGTGTGGATTGGTGACAATCCAGTTCCAGCTTTCAGGTCACTCAGCCATCTGAGCCTCTGGCTGAGAACGAGGTGGGAGCAGATACCGGACTTTCAGGGAGAGGTGGGGGCAGACATTAGTATATATTGTAACATTGGTATATTTTGTAACTACAGTTATCTTTTAAAGAGGAACTTTAGCAAAAAGGGGGAAAAGAATAAATCAATACATTGCAAAGTGAGAAGTTAAAAAATAGAAGAGAGATCAATAAATTATTGATATTTGCAATGTAATTTATTCATATTATTTGATCCACCAGCAGCCTGCACATAATCATCTTTACTATTGGCAGACATGGAAAAAAAACAGACAGCACCAACAGAGCCCCCTTCCCCTCTAAAAATGGCATCCTTTCTTGCTCGGGATATTGTTGAAGTTACTTGTTTGGAAATATCTCTTCTTATTTCCTCTCTGTCCACTTTTCTAACACTAAGACAAGTGTGCCCTACATACATAGATTAAGTTGCCATGTCCCCCAGATAACAGAATGAATCTGAGGTCTGAGTGACAGGGAGGCATGGGGCGCAGCACAGGAACGGACATGGCATGGCGCCCATGTTGCTGTGGCGCCCATGGCACAAGCCATGCTTGCACCCCTCTAGATACGCCTCTGGAGGGTGTTCACCACAATATCAGCCATACAGACCCTCCTGATGATCTATTCAAGAAAAGGTAAAGATTTCTCATGGGAAGAGGGGTATTGGCTACTGATTGGAATGAAGTTTAGTCCTTGGTTACACTTCTCCTTTAAGGAATCTATATCTTCAGAACTACTGATTATTTTGACACCTATAAATACAGTATATTACTTTCATCACATGTACAGTTTCAGTGACCGCCTTTCTCTTTAAAGGGGAGGTTCTCCTTTAAACGTCTTCCAGACCATTTGGTGTGCAGTTGGAGAATAATTGTCAGCCACAATTTAGTTTTTATTATTTATTTTTTTTCTCAAGTAAGAAGATCTAGGGAAGGCTGGATATTTTTAGCCTGTATATTTTTTGTGCTAGATCAGCTCAGCCTCCGTGCCCTTCATACTAGATTAGGCTGTATCAGTCTTGCAATCCATAGCACATCATAACTAACACCATCTCTCAAGCAATTGTACAGCATGGAGGTGAGCTTTTGTAATGGAGGAGACCCATAATAGTGGTTAAGAGAATCCTCATTCATAGCTCAGAGCCGTGAATGGCTCCACATACTGCAGTACGACTCTAGTTTATGAGAGCTGCTTCCTCTAATTTAAAAGCTGTCTTATCGCGCAGTCTCATCTAAATACAGACATTAAAAGATATCTCTGCCATTCCTTTATCTCCAGATTTAAAAAGTAAAGTACAATAAGAACTGTTTTTATGCCTTTTTCCAATTAAAAAGCATTGAGACTTCTTTTTTTTTCCTTCCTTCCTTGCATTTAATCTTTAGGCATTTTATTAAATAGATACAATCACATGAAACTATACGTTTAATTGTTTTTTGAAGAAGAAAAAAAAAAAGAAAAAGAGAAAAGTGTTTTCATTTAAATAAAATAACACAGTTGGTTCTCTCTTATGTTTTAACTTTCTTAACTTTCAGGAATAAAGAGAAGGTCGCAAAAAAAAATGTTTTAATTGCTTTATAACATTTTTTTTTCGCTCGCAATATAGACTGTAGGCAGAGATGTTGCCATAGGAGTAACATGGGCAATTGTTCCAGAGCCTCAAGTGGGCTAGCGGGCTAACCCAGGTCTCTCCCCAATTTAACTGTTGCTCCCTGGGGCCTCTGCAGAGTCTTTGGCAAAGTAGCACCTCACCTGTCCCAGCGGGCGCTCTGCTCTGCCAGTCCGTGGCTCCATGCACTCCCGACTTCATTTGGGCAGGGGCTCCTCTCCTCCATGGCACCCAGAACGGGTGCGGGAGATTTTTTTTTCAAATCGCCCCCAAGGCTCTGTGTCCACCCACCTGCATGGCCGCAGCCCGACCCCAGCTTGGCAGCCATCAGTCAGAATATGGCTGTCTGTTTACACTGGAAGTTCCCTTAAAGGCGTTGAGAAATTTTGGCGCAGGGTAAAGCCGAAACAGCTCAGCTCACCCTGCTCCTGCAAAAGTTCCGGCGGCATTAATTACTATTACCCCTCTAGGGCACCGCGGGCTCTGGGGTAAGACGTATTTTGGCTTCTAGCTATTGCTGGCGGCCAAATTATGCTGTTTTTATAGTCATTTGGGCTCCGTCTTTTATCAGCTCCCAAATAGCCGTAATTCACATTATGGCCTATGGTAGTGCACGGTGCAACCACATTTCCTGCACCGTTTTTGCCTGCCTTCCTTCCATGACCCCGCCCATGTTAATAGTAATGAGCCACAAGTCACAGAGGACATGCAGCCAGCAGTGGATAAGATCGGGAGTGCATGGAGCCATGGACTGACAGAGAAGCGCGCCCGCTGAGACAGGGGAGGCACTACTTTGCCAAAGACTCTGCAGGAGCCAGGGAAGCATCTGTTAAGTTAAGGGAGACCTTGGGGGCCCAGCAGTCAGCTCAGGAATCCTGAGGGGGAATTTGGTATCAATATTAAGGTACCCCTAATGACCCTTTAGGGAAGAGGAAGGGTCAGGTCTGTCATGGGAAGGGGAGGGGTCTGTCAGGGGCCTCCAGGCTAATTTTGCCCAGGGGCCCCACTGTAGCTTCAACCGGCCCTGCTCGTAGGTTGTTGTTACTAACAAAAACACGGCTGAGGTACAGTTGAGGTTATTTATTAAGGTAATGAGTGCAGTTCTTCAAATACGCCAATTAGTATTTAGCTCTCTGTGCTCTGAGATGAATAGTGAAATCTGATTGGCTGCTCAGAGTTAATGTTAAGAGTTAAATTACATCAATGAACTTTGCCCTGCCATAAATAAATCTAAACAAATAACCGATACAACAATACAAGTTCATTATGAAGGTAATATATCAACATCTGAGAGTTTTAAAGCCTAGGCAAACAGGCAGGTGTCTTGGGTAACACCTTTAGAAGGGGACACCGAACAGGTATTCTTAACACTCTATGCTTTATCAAAATTCTGCTACACAACTGCCAGTTCCATAAAGAAAGGGATGCATGGTAACTTTAATGCGTACTTATTATAACAATGCTGGAGAGGTGTGCACAGGGTAAGCCGAATGATGTGCAAGGATCCTGGTAAGTGGGTTAATGTAAATACTCCTGAGCCCTGATGCGCACCTCCCCCCCCCTCCCCTCCTGCTAGTAAGCAAGGCACTCTGGCTACCATGGCAGGGGGACACTCTTGCTACCAATACAGGGGGACACTCTAGCTATCAAGACATGGGGGAGCACTCTAGCGACCCAAACAGGGAGCACTCTGGCCACACATACAGGGGGTCTCTCTGGGTACCAAGACAGGGAGGCACCCTGGCTACCAAAATGGGGGGACACTCTATGGCTAAAAAAATGGGGGGCTCTCTGACTACCAAAACGTAGGCTCTCTGACTATCAGCCCCCATTTTGGCTACCAAAATGGGGGCACTCTGGATACCAAGATAAAGGGCAAGCTGGCTGCCAAAATGGGGGCTCTCTGGCTGTAAAATGGTGGGATTTCCTTGGCTACCTAAACATTGGGGGTCTCTCGTGCTACATTAACAATGGGGGGGGGGGCTCTCACTGGTTACCTAAACATGGCTGTCTGGCTTCCTACACAGTGGGCTTCCTTGACTACCTACAAAGGGGGCACTCTCTGGCTACCTGTACTGAGGGGCTGCATGTGGATAACTAATAATAGGGGCTCTTGTGGCTACCTATACTAGGGGCCTGCATCTGGATAAAATTGGCTACCTACACAGAGTGTGTGTGTGTTTAGGTCTGGCTATTACTAATACTGGGGGCCTCGTCACCTCTGGCTAGCTTTTTGGGGGGCTACCTAATACTGGACGACACAGATCATACTGCATCTCAATATTTTGCCCAAGTCTATAGGGGGAGGGGGGGCTCAATTTATACACCCCCGCCCTGGGACCTCTATGGCCTAGAAACTGCTTTATTAGCATCTCATTGACTTTCTCTAAAAGCGAAGTTATATTTTGATTACATAACTAGTCTAGTCTGGCATTTTTTAATGTTGACTTTTTATAAGGCAGAAAATGCTTCTCCAAAAAAAGATCTCATTTAATCAGATCAGCCCAGAGCTAGCAGTCAGCGTTGTGGGGGAAGGGGAGGTTCCGTGCCAGCTAGACGGGCTGTAGAAATAAGAATGCTTTAATTGCGTGTGTACATTATGCTAAATACACATTCCTTAGTAAAGGTGCAGTCAAGCTGTCATGTGCTTCAGTCACATTCACAAATTATTTCCAGGTATAATAGAGATTCTGGATATACCCAGAATATACCTGCTGCGAGATCTCTATCTCAGTGCAGCTCGTCTTTCATTGGGATAGCTCTGAACTCAGGTCACATGTCTCTCTTGTATTTATGTTTAGACACTTATAGTGAAAAAATTCCAAGCAGATCTTGAAACTGCAACCTTCAAATAAGACTAGTATGAGTGAAACACAGTGGTTAAAAAAACAAATTATGCAAAAGACCCAAATTAATACTAAAGCACAATATCTATAGTACACTTTAAAGTAAACCCGAGATGCAGGGGCGTAGCAATAGGAGTTGCAGAGGTTGTGACCGCATCGGGGCCCTTGCGCCAGAGGGGCCCCTAAGGGCCCTCTCACAACTACAGAATTAGCTCTCTGTTGGTCTTGTGCTCATAATAATCACTTCTATAAATACTTTGAGTGATAATAATCATTAACAAACTGTTCCCCATCCCCTTCTTGCACCTCTGACACTGTAGTTGCCGTTGGCAGGTTTTGGTGCGCCGTATCAATTGTTATGTATAGAGTGCTTGGGGGGCCCCATTGTAAAACTTGCATCGGGGCCCATAACTTAGCTACGCCACTGCCGAGATGTCAAAAAAGAAAGAAACCTGAAGCTTCCTCCAGCCCCCTTCAGGTTAATTGGTCCCTTGCCATCCTCCTCTATCACTTGCATTGTCTACTACAGGTCCAAGTACTTCAGGCGGTCGGGGCGTAGTGGCTGCGCTCGCGCACCCCATCGGGCTCCTGTTGTTGGGAATGTTCTGTGCCTGCACAGTACTACTTGCAGAGAATGATCCCGGCTGTGAGAGTACGACAGGGGAGATGGGCGGCCGGGATGCGCCTGCATTGACTGGCCCCGACTGCCCAAATTCCCGGGACCCATAGCATACAATGCAGGCAGTGGAGGAGGACGGCAAGGGACCAATTAGTTGGAAGGGGCTGGAGGAAGACCCCAGGTATGAATTTTTTTTTTTAATCTCAGGTACACTTTAAGTGAATCTGTAGCCACAAAAAAAAAAAAAATTGCCATCACAGCGGAGGGAAGCATCTGTATGCCCCAGAAACTATCACGATCTGCTTCTCGTCAGGACCCTCTTCTTCTTCACAGCCCCTCAGTGCAACGCAACTCAACACAGCTCAATGCTGCAATGCATTAAAGTGTACCAGAGATGATCAACAACAAAAGTGTTATACATACCTGGGGCTGCCTCCAGCCCCATTCACACGGATCGCTCCCTCGTCGCCGTCCTCCGCCTTCTCCAACTCCGGTACCGGGTCCAGTAACTTCAGCCAGTCGGGGCCAGCCTGACGCAAGAGAAGTGCGCCCTCTACCTATCTCTCCGGCAGCTGATGCCAGAGCTCCTAACGGAGGATCCCCAAGGCTTTGGATGGCTGCGAGGGAGCGATCTGTGGGGGGGGGGGGGGGGGGGGTCGGAGGAAGCCCCAGGTATGTATAAAACTCTTATGTCCTGCCAGCTCGGGTACACTTTAACCTATTGTATGAACTATAGTAAAAAAAATTGCCATGGTCACAGAGGGAATAAGGACTACTGTAACCACAAAGGGTGTGGCATAAATCTGTGCAATTAATGTTGTAATATATACAGGGCCAGTTCTCTGATGAGGCAAGGTGAAACATGTGCATCAGGCGCAGAGATTACAAGGGCAGCATTTTTGTACTGTGTGTTTACACTAAAAGCATGCAGCCAGAGTAGGAGCAGAAGCGAGGAGAGCGAGGTGGAGAGGTCATCACTGGGGAAAAGCAGCTTGTTATGCTGTGTGAGGAGTCTGACAGTGAGTGAGGAGGGCGAGGCAGGAGAGCAGCAGTGTTTCATTTGACTTGCACAGCAGAAGGGAACAGGTGGCACTGCTGTCCTGACTGAGGAGAAATGGAGGACAGCCAACTGGCTGAGGGTGAGCAGTTTGTCTGTGACAGACTCACAGCCAGACAGCCAGTGTGTTATTGTGTTGTCGGGTGCTATGCGGTCATTCCAAATCAGGTTGGGGTGGGAGGCACATCCTCACAAGTTTGCCTCAGGCAGCAAAAAGTATAGAACCAGCCCTGAATATATAATTGCAATGATTTATAAGGTTGTACAAAACTCAATTACAACACCTTTATTGAAAACAGGGCAAACAAGGACATGTGCTTTGAGCTATTGAAGCCAGACTTGTTGTAGAGCCTGGCACATGTTGAGTTGTTGGAAAAATGGTACCACCTGGCTAGGGCCTTTATGGAGTAAACAGGGGGTAGCGTTAGCGTAATTCAAAGGGAATTCTCTGGGAATCTGATCCAAATCAAGTGGCTATAAATCGAGTGCTACTCGCAATCAGTCTCTAGTCATAGAGTGATGTATTGGATTGGGCCGCTATCGATCTGTGTGTGTCTAACGTTAAACCACTGCACCATCACATATTACAGGACTTTGCGGTATGAGCCGGAATGTGTTGCTGGTAAACTCTAAACCGTTTAACATCGCTGACAACTAACACAACAAATATGAACTGACTAAAGAATTGTTATGAAATGCGCACTTTTATTGCTGTCAACAATTTAAGGTTTATATTATTGCAAGTCTGACTGAGCATTCATTGAGGCACTACCAAAGGTCAGGCTGACTTATTGACAGCTTAATAAGGAATGGCTAAGCTTATTGTTTTTGTGTGAAATAATATTCCATATATATATATATATATATATATATATATATATATATATATATATATATATATATATATATCCACACACAGTATACTCCTTTTTCCTGGCAGTGGAGCTAGAAAGAAGTCCAAGATCTGGCAAAGTCACATCAGCAACAATGTTTATAACTTTCTCAATTTAAAGGACAACTGAAGTGAGAAGAATATGGTGGCTGCCATGCTTATTTCCTTTCAAATAATACCAGTTGCCTGGCAGCCCTGCTGATCTATTTGACTGCAGTAGTGTCTGAATCACACCAGTAACAAGCATGCAGCTTGTCACAACATTATTTACATAATCTGACATTATTGTCAAATCTGACAATAATGTCAGCAACACCTGATCTGCATATGCTAGTTCAGGGTTTATGGTTTATGACTCACATCCAAACAATCTGCCCAACTATCTTGTAAACTTGGTCTGTTGGAAGATAGTTGGGCGTGTGTACTGATGTCAAGTAACAAGACTACTTGCACCAGGGAGTGAATTAAAAAACACTCTGGAAAAGCACATTAAAAAGCGCTTTTAACAAAAAAAGCGTCGCCCGCCCAAGCGCCGGGAAAGGAAAAAAAGCCTAAAAAAACTGCCAACGCAAACGAACACACTATCGGAACGCAATGGGAATGAGGCCTTATTGGTCCAATGCTTCCGAGTTCTGTGATTGGGCTAAAATTACCGAGTTGTATTAAATCGGATTTCTGCAGAATTACGATTTCCGATCGGAAATGCTGATTTCCGATCAGTAACGTGGTAATTTTAATTCCACCGAATCCGAATGAGCATCTCTAAGGATGGCCAACCGATAACTGGTTGTTTGCCAGATCCAACAGGTGGCTCAATCTGACGAACCATCTTGCACGTTGGCCATGTGTGTACAAGTCTTTTGAACAACTTAGTTGTTTTTGAACACGGACATGTTGTGCAGTTTGTTGTTGGGCTCATGCAGTAGGCACTATTTTTTCCCCCATATGTGAATAATAAGTTGCCATACCTAAAATGGTGGAGAAATGCAGAACAACTCATCACCATTTAAAATATATGCATTTCATGTGGCTTCATTGTACATTCACCTTAAAGCCAATGAAAGCCACGTGTCTGGCTAAACTCTAGAAATAGGCCCAGGGAGCACACAGTGTTTCGAAGGGCCTAACATATTGGGTTTTTGTATCCTAGGACAAGGAGAAATTAAAGTTGGAAAGGCAGGGGTTAAAAATTAGGAGCAGGGAATCGGAGGAGCTGAGCCTTCCGGGTTTGGTCAGTACAGGATTGTGTGAGGGAAGAGGAAGATGAGGTCCTTACCATTCTTGGGAAGAAGACTTGTTTCCCACCCATTCACTCCTTGAATGGTCTATTTGGTTTACTTGTATGTTTTGTTCTTTTCTTTCAGGTGGACTTTTGTACAAGGTTTTGTCATTGCAGTCTGTCGAGGAAGAGGGTTCTTGGAGGTCCCCTAACAGTCAGTTCAGTGTAGTGAGGATACACCTTGGTGCATTTTTCCTCTGGTTGGAATCGTTCTTCTTCAGTTGTGGACCATTTTGGTGGTTTAACTATAGAGTTGTCCCTGAGCCTGTGCCCATGGCTGGGGGCCGGTTGACTGTGCAGTTCATGTCTAGAGTGACCTTTGGAGTCCCCCCCTCTTCTGGGTTTACTGGTTTTGAGTCTTTGTTGTTGACTTAAGGGTTTGATTGTTTGTTAATAATTGATTTATTAATAAAACAGGCTGATTTGCCACATTTAAATCCAACCTCAGCAGCCTGTGTGTTCAATTCAGAAGGAAGAGGTGGTTATGTTTGACATGGGGTTGTTTCTGGGGTCGGGGTTTATTTGCCCCAGGACAAATTCTTTATAGTAGTGGTAGTGGAGCACCTCCTCAATGCCGTCTGTGATGTGCCACAGTTGAGCCAGCTGCACACTGGCTCATCAATCGAATTGTAGAGATGAAACCGGCACCATCTATGTAAGTTATAAGCTTTTTTTATTGGCAGTACAGCCAATTGGCAGTACGTACAGCTTAGCTTGATAAAGGGGCGGCTGCCCTGAAACGTTGTGATGAGGGCTCTTTCACACTAGAGGCTGCGGTAGAAAAGGCTGAAAGTCAGCCTTTTGCTTAACGCCAATACATAGCGTTTTCAAAGCGTTTTCAAAGCGTTTTGAAAGAGTTTTACAGCCCATATGAAAACGTCCTTTTTTTTTTCTTCTATAAAAATAAGTGAACAAGATAGCTGTAAAACGCTTTGAAAAGTCTTTGAAAAGGCTGAAGTTGGTGTTTTCCATTGACTATCATTGAAACGCCAACAGCCAACTTCGGCTGTAAACAGCCCTGAAAAAGCTCCTGGGAGCGTTGAAACGCAACGCTCCAAAACGCCGAGTTAGATGTGAAAGGTAAAATGAAAGTCTATGGACTTTCTTTTACCTAGCAAAACGCCAACTTCGGCCGTGGCGTTAAAACGCCGAAAAATCCCTCTGGTGTGAAAGGGCCCTAAAAGCTGATTACTGCCAATAAAAAGAGCTTATAACTTACATAGATGGTGCCGGTTTCATCTCTACAATTTGCCCCAGGACAAGGGGTTTAGCAATAACCCATCAGGATGTGTGTTGCAGCATATGTTCGCTGCTGTGTTTAAAGTTTGAGATAAATGTGCAGGCTGCTACTGCTGATCTCCTTCCAAGATACTGTATACCGGTTGTGTGGATGTAATGCTTTATTACCATTTCAGTCACTCACCTGGAACAAGGTGGTGATCTGGTACTTTGACTTTCATTTGACTTTCCTAATAAGCATACCTGTTCCAAGTGACTGACTCTACAGTATTCTCTCTGGGGTTATCTTAGGACAAGTTTTAGCCAGAATTATCTAGTCTTATCTGTTTTTCACCTTATTTATATGAAGCCTTTCACAACACAACAAGCAAAAAAGAACCAGAGCCTTGTACACACATCAAATAAAAGATATGAACAATTCCCAACCAATCTTTACAACAACACCAATAAAACATTTGTAAAGTGCTTTTCTCCTGTAGGAGCCAAAGTGCATAAGCTTGTCTCAGATCGGTACATAGTGATGTGTACAGGGGGAAAATGTATGTGATTATAAATGCCAGTCTGCCAGACTAAACAGGTGGCTTTTCAGTTTTGATTTAAACGTGTCCAAGCTGTCTTGGAGCTGTCTTGATTACGTTTGGCAAGACATTCCACGGGGTAGTGCAGCATGACAGAAAGCTCCGGCTCCAAAAGTTTTTATTTGGACTCTGGGCCTGGTCAATTTACTGGATGCTCAGAGGTGTAGCTAGGCTTTACAGCGCCCGGGGGCAACGTTTTTGCGCCCTCCTCTGGACAAATTGGGCATGGCCACGCATCATAATGTTGGTGTGGTCATGGGTGGAGCTAAATGTACAAACGTTGTTTAGATAGCCAGATGTGCCCCCCTTCCCCCATTTAGATAACCAAATGTGTCCCCCTTTAGATAGCCAGATGTGCCTCCCTTCCCCTCGTTTAAATAGCCAGATGTACCCCCTATAATCAGCCACATTTTCCCCCCTTGTTCTGCTGCTGTTAACACTTCTGCAGTCCTCTGCAGAGGGAGGGAGAGAAGCGGGGACACTTCGGGCAGCCAGCAAGCCATCTCTCATTAACTTGGTGGTGAGGTGGCCATGTTCTGCGCCTCCTTACAGTGCTGCGCCCAGGGACATGTGTCCCCCCTTGCCCACCCATAGCTACGACTCTGCTTTTGATCTGAGGTTGTTGTTGCAATCTTTAGACAAGTGCTCATTGAAAAGCAGCCTGACATTGTGGAAAGGCTTTGATCATCAAATGTTCTTGGGCACAATTATCGATTTATCTTAGTGGATCTGTTCATGTGATGCCATGTATGCAAATAGTGTTAGATCACACACTACTATTGGTACATGGTACATCTACCTAGACTCCTAATGAGCATCCCTAGTCTATTTCTCCACAGTCTGAACAGTGTTGTGAATAACTGTAATCCCAGTATGTGTAGAGTCATGTGCATTACATTTTTAACAGATGTCATGATTCAATCATCCCACTTCTGTTTACTGTTTCACTTCATCACTGAGGCTAAGTTCACACTGAACTCGCTGTATTTCCAAAATTGGCTTCTTGCAGCATTGTGCATGCTGCAGCGCACATTATTGTCTCATTGCCATTAATTTGCAACATGTGCATAACGTACGCACAATCTGGTAGCTTCTCACTTTGCTCACGTTACTATGATGGAACCTGTACAAGGGTGGGTGAGATTCCACAATACTACCAACAGCAGTGAGACCTTGGTGTACAATCAGTTTTTTTTTTTTTTTCTTGTTTTTTTTTTTTGCAAAGCACAACCAGGTCACGCCCTGAATTAGACTTAGAAAATACAGGGCTTAAAGGACCTCTGTCGCGAAAATCTTAAAAATACATGTAAACATATACAAATATGAAGTACGTTTCTTCCAGAGTAAAATGATCCATGAATTACTTTTCTCTTATGTTGTAGTAGAAATCTTACATTACTGACGGCTTTTGGACTAGCCCGTCTTCTCGTGAGGGGTTCTCAGGGTTTTCTTTATCTTTAAAAAGCGCTTACTGATTGGCAGTTGCTCCGCCCAACTGCCAAAAAAGTGTGCAGCTAGCAGGGAGGCTGGCCAGCATCTTTGTATAAATCTTTTTCAGGGAGCATCTTTATAACAAATAAAGGCCGTGCTGAGAATCCCCTATGGAGAAATGGACTAGCCCAAAAATCTGTCGGTAATGTCAGATATTTACTACTTACAGCAAGTGACAGCAACATAGGAGAAAAGTAATTTATGGCTCATTTTACTCAGGAAAAAAATGTACTTCTTATTTGTATGTGTATTAAATTTTAAGATTATCTCAACAGTTCCTCTTTAAGCACTAGATGAGACACACAAAGCACAAACAGAAGCATTATTTCACATACAGAAATAGCAGTGTAGCCTTGTACAAATACAGTAATTTCAGGCTAAAAAATTACCCGACTAGGTTCTACGTTAAAAAATGGTGTGTGCTGTAAACGTTATGGTGGTTGGCAACACTGTAGACATGAGGTATAAAGGGTAACAGAGAAAAACTGGGTCTCCACCTGGATTTAAGGCCCACTGGACAGTTTTTTATAAGTATCACAGTAAAAAGCACAACGTTTCGACCAGAGGTCTTTATCAAGTGATAAAGACCTCTGGTCGAAATGTTGTGGGCCTTAATCCAGGTTGAGACCCAGCTTTTTCTCTGTATGCAGTTGCCCTTGGGTGGATAAGGGTGTCGACTGGTTGACTCCCTGGTTCTGGAATATAGTGGGTTGCAGCTCTGGGATTTCTACTATTATGTATAAAGGGTAACAGCAATCACTGTATGTAGATAATTTTGCAGGCAATACTTTATTTCAGATCTGAGTTTCAGAAACACAGCGGACCCCTTTATCAAGGAACATGAAAAACCAGGTGTGTATAACACTCTGGCAATCAGTAGCTCTCACTCTCAATGGTATTTTGCATGGTACAGCTTGCAGCAATTCCGTTCACATCACCATGCAGAGTGAGAGCTGCTAACTGTTAGGCCCCGTTCACATTACAAACGCGGATGGCCACGCATGCGGAACGCAACGCATGCGAACGCACGCCATCCGCGTTTGTGTGCGTTGCGTGGCTGATCCCATCACTGAAAAGTGAATGGGACAGCCACGCGTTTTTACAAAAAATGCGTGCAGCATGCGTTCCCGGACCGCACAGGTCCGGAACGCATGCAGTGTGAACATCAGACATTGCACTCTATGCAATGTCTGATGTCGTGCGTGTCGGCCACCTGCACGCGTTTCCAAAACGCGGCTGGAAACGTGTGCAATGTGAACGGGGCCTTAGGGTGTTATACTCACCTGGTTTTTCAAGTTGTCTGTACAGTAATCTACATGGAGTTCCTATGGAACCACAGAGCCAATGTATTGATGTGGATGGGCTTATTGTGGGACCATTGATGTGTGACTTTTACCTGACTTAATAAAATTGGATCATTTTTTGCTACGGGCATTGTGTGGAATCTCTCTTTCTTCTGCTGATGTATTTGGGTCCGAGTTCCCTGATTCCAGCACTGCCATAGCAGCAGAGGTAGAGCGGAATTCACCTTTCTTACCATTGAAGCTAAATGCAGTGTGATTTTAACTTAAAATCACACAGCAATCCACATATGGCTTGATTCACTAAACCGTGCTAACTCATAGCAGGGCCGCGCTAGCGTTTTGCACGCGTTTTTGCATGCAATTGAGAATTTTCATACGCAATCGCACATTTGTGCCTGCAATTGGGCACATTTCGCAAAAACACACCCATAAAATGCTAGCGCGGCCGTGCTATGAGTTACCACGGTTTCATGAATCAAGCCCATAGTGTGAACCCAACCTAAATGTCCCTCAGAGGAGCCCGCAATCTAATCTCTATCATAGTCATATGTCTCTATTGTAAAACAAGTTATCTGTAAGTTTTTAGAATGTGGGAGGAAACCTGAGTGCTGAACAAACTGTAATGATCCGCTCAGCTGGATGCACTGGCAGACAGCTGTTTGACCATTCCTCTAGTCTGTGGGCTGCAGGTCTCTGCAAGAGAGACCTGTTTTTCCATTACAAGTTCTGGTCTGTTCTGCTGCTGAGGAATTTGCATACAATCGTTATGCAAATCCCTTACCTGCCTCCTTTGATGACTGGCAGTATAAAGAGCCATGTTTCCCAGAGTCCTTTGCTGGTCATGAGAGTTAGTTCCTGTGTAACACTCGCCTGGAGTGTCAGCCTTGCTCTTTGTTTGAAGATTAGCCTAGAGTAATTCCTGGGACTGCACTAGGCAGGTTTCCCTAGTGCAGTTAGGATTGCATATCTGTTTTGTTTGTCTGTTGCTACCTACCATCTCCTCTATCTGTCTTGCCTGGATCGCACTCGCCTAGCGCTAGTGCTGTGGATCCTATCTCTCACTTGTTTCTGTTTTCGTGTATCTGTCTTGTCTGCTACGAACACTTGCTGGAGGCTCGGTGAGGTAACCGTTAAGCAAGCGCTCTCTGTTTCATGTTTGTCTGTCGGTGGTTAGTTAGGCGTGCTTGTCTCTATTGTGCTTATCACGTGGAGACCACGCATAAACGCGTGCACTGTTGCGAATGAGAGCAGTGTTCACGTTTAGCTAGCGTTTGTTATTTTCCTTATCTTCTCATTGTATGATTTGCTGTGCCTTTGCTACTCTCGTGCTCTGCCTTGCTGTAGCCTTGTGTCACCTCTGGCAATCGCCTCACTCGCGATTGCGTTCCTACTTCATATCTGCTGTTGTGTATGCACCGTCGCGGGTTGGCGACTAGTTTGGTGCACACACATACAATCTGTCCCTGTGCTCATTCTCTTCCGCAATCGCTTTTCTTGCGATTGCGTTCTTACTTGGTTTCTTCTGTTGTGTGTCCGCCGTCGCAGGTTGGCGGCTAGATTGGTGGACATACATACATTCCTCATCTGTGCTTATTCGGTCTTGTGTCGCTGTTAGCAACCCCCATCTCCGACGAATTGCCTTCCTGGTTGTGTGTTCATTGTCGCAGGGTGGCGACTAGTTTGGTGAACACACATACCCTCTGTCGCTTTGCTCTCTCTCCTTCAGGGCTATCTTGCCCTGCGTTTGTTCCCTTCGTGCAATTCCTGTCTGGCGTGTGTGGTAGGGCAGAGGAGCTGTTCCTCTGCACTCCACAGCTCCACCTGCCGACAGGAATTTCCCTCTACAGATGCATTGCACCTTTTGCTGGGTTCCCTCAAATTACACGCTTGTGGAGGATTTCCGCAGTGTCAGCGCACGTCTTGTGCGCTGATCATGGAGAGAATTCCACAATCGTTTACACAAACACAGGGAGAGCATAGTGGCTGGGTAGTGTACTGGTTAAGGGCACCACCTTTGACGTGGGAGACCAGGGTTCGAATCCTGGCTAGGGTCAGTACCTATTCAGTAAGGAGTTCAAGGCAAGACTCCCTAACACTGTACCATAGCCTCTTGAGCATGTCCTAGTGGCTGCAGCTCTTGAGCGCTTTGAGTCAAACAGGAGAAAAGCGCTATACAAATGTTTGGATTATTAATATACAAACTTCAAGCCGATAGTGTCCTGACTCAGTTTTGAACCAGGACTCAGTGTACAGGGAATTGGTCACCATCCAATCAGGAATAGTAGTAGCAGTAGGGTATTGTACAGTGTTAGCCATTAGTAAAAGCAAGAAGTTTTAAATCAGGATGATACCATTTATTGGCTAACTAAAAATGAATAAGAATAAGCAAGCTTTCGGCCTTGCAGCCTTCGTTGGGCTTACATCCTGTTAGTTTGCAGGCTGGTGGTACAGACAGCTATAAACATGCAACATCAAAAGGGAAAACAGATTTTTTTTCAAGCATAAATGCATGTCATTGAGATGCCTTAAAGTGAAGATAAAGCCACTCGCGAGTGATTGTTCGCGTTTCCAGCCTGTATATCGCCCCCTATGCTGCTATTGCGGCCAGGAGTTCCCATGCCTGTCGGCCAGTGACGGCCAAACCGGAAGTGTTCACCGGCGGGTCCTGGACCATCGGAGCGGGGCTGTGAGGGCGAACGTCAAATGATCGATTAATAGCAGACACAAAATGTATAAATTGGTTCAAAGCTGTGGACAAGGGCTTGAATAAAGACTAAAACTTTTTATATTGATATTGTGAGAGATCGCGGAAAAGCCGCCGCGTGTGCTACCGAGGAGGCGGCTGATTCCGCGTCCAGCGCGGCGGTTTGCACGCGGAAGCGTGTGTCTAGTGGCAGGGCGGAACGGGGAAAAGCCGCCGCATGCAACAACAGTCAGGCGGCGGTTTGCACGCGGCAGCGTGTGTCTGGTGTGGCTGGGTCTGTTAGTGCACACAGGCTTAGGAATACACGCGCGCGCGCTGAGAGGCAGAATTATTATACTAGGCAGGGAGAGTCAGCTGACCACGCCGATCAGCTGACTCCTGAGCAGGATACTATTGTTTGAGCAATTAGGGGTGGTGCTGCAGAGCACTACTCCATATATAGTTTCTGCTGGCCAGTTGCTAGTTGTCTGCCGTTGCGATCACTACGTGGAAGCACTCAGACCTCAGTCAGATCCTACAGTGTGTTTGAACCAGGTGAACCTGGGAATTCACACTTAGCCAGATTACTTGAACTGTTATTCTGTTTATGCTCAGACTAGTTCCAG
Source organism: Hyperolius riggenbachi (assembly GCF_040937935.1). NCBI lineage: Eukaryota > Metazoa > Chordata > Amphibia > Anura > Hyperoliidae > Hyperolius > Hyperolius riggenbachi. The sequence goes on along the minus strand of NC_090646.1, from coordinate 109,387,257 downwards.
GGTGTAGAGACCAAGGACCTCACACCCAGCTTAGGGAACTGTACTATCATTTGTGTTATACTCCAGACTAGTTCCAGGGCATAGAGACCAAGGACCTCACACCCAGCTTAGGGAACTGTACTATCATTTGTGTTACACTCCAGACTAGTTCCAGGGTGTAGAGACCAAGGACCTCACACCCAGATTAGGGAACTGTATTTCCATCTGTGTTATTCTTCAGACTAGTTCCAGGGTGCTGAGACCACGGACCTCGCACCCAGACTAGGCATTGTTTGATATCTGTTATGACTTATTGCTTTTCTGACTACTCCTCTGTCTTCTGATTCGGTACCTCGCATATCTGATATTTCGTTGCCAGACCCTGCTTTGCCTTGGATACCGAATCAGCCTTCTTTCTTTATACTTATCTGTCGGTGTGTTGCTGACCTGGCGAGCCCGACCTCGAGAGCTATCACTCCTATTAAGAGATAGTCTCCAGACCAGATAGTGACATCCACCTTCAGGTGTCACTCACTCTCTGGCCTTCCCTATCTTCAGCCTGACTCCACCCCTTGAGGAGTCTCAGGCTGCTGGAAGGTTCCTGTGCTCTCAGAGCAGTGTCTCTTTACTGTCTATTATCACCTGCTCTGCAGGTACATTACTCAAAGTACTACTGTTGCACCAAACACTCACATACCAAAAGGTGTCCAGAGGTTAGCAATATATCTGTATTATCAGTGATTCTGCAGATCATCAATAATCAGGTATATATCTGATTCTTGGTGATACTGCAGATCACCAATAATCAGATTCTCTCTGCGTGCTGACACCAATCGTTACAGGAATGAGGCGGATGATATTTAAAAACTCTTTCTCAGCTTACTGTATATAGCTGAACTTGTGAACTCAGAATTTACGATACCTCTGTGTCTGTCCAACTCCTAGGTCTGTGAGCAGGGAGTAAACAAGGATCCTTATCTCAGCTAACAACCTCTCACCCCATTAAGATGTTCTGTTTTACTTAAAGTGAGCCTAAAGCCAGGCAAAAAAAATGAGATGAATTCACCTGGGGCTTCCCTCAGCCCCCTGCAGCCGATTGGTGCCCTCACAGCCCCGCTCCGATGGTCCAGGACCCGCCGGTGAACACTTCCGGTTTGGCCGTCACTGGCCGACAGGCATGGGAACTCCTGCCCGCAATAGCAGCATAGGGGGCGATATACAGGCTGGGAACGCGAACAATCACTCGCGAGTGGCTTTATCTTCCCTTTAAGGCATCTCAATGACATGCATTTATGCTTGAAAAACAATCTGTTTTCCCTTTTGATGTTGCATGTATATAGCTGTCTGTACCACCAGCCTGCAAACTAACAGGATGTAAGCCCGACAAAGGCTGCAAGGCCGAAAGCTTTCTTATTCATTTTTAGTTAGCCAATAAATGGTATCATCCTGATTTAAAACTTCTATCCAATCAGGAAGGGATTGAACAACTTGCCATATTGGGCTGTTACTGTCCTAACAAAGTATTCTTCATCTCCATTGGCTTTCTGACTTTCTATACCCTGCAAATGTGATAACATAGTAATCTATTTGAACATAAGAATAAGTGCATGTAATGGGTAGACCTTAACTACATTGATCTTTCGTAGAAGACTATAATGCAGTAGAAAAAAGCTCATTTATTGGTAAACAAAACATAATTAAATACAGTCATTTGAAGTGTCATGCCCGTCAGAGAACAGCCCATAACATTAAAACTTTAAAAGCTAAGGATGATCCCACAGCATGATATGGTCACAAGCCAGAGTAAAGCACCATTGACACCTTTTATCCACTATAATGCACAGTCCAGCTATATTACGAGTAACCAGCCACTGGTATCAGTCCTCTACAATAAGGAAGTCCCACTCGCAGACTCCCACATGGTATCCAGTAATGAATGCAGAAAGCAAAGCTGAAAGTCCCAATAGCAGACTCCAAAGCATTAATGACAGCAGTCAAGGCGATAATGTTAGCAAGCAGAAGGTAGCAGATTCAGCATTAGGAAGACGAAGGCATGCATATCATCTGAGACTGTGACTCCCAGGCATGAGTAATGCAGTTCCTCAAATCCACCTGCACGTATCAGTGATGCTGTTCATGTAGTGGTTTCCATGCTTCAGCTGATCCAAGCGGCTGTTTTTCAATAAAGTTGAAACGGGTCCGTGCATAAGGTGTGTCAGTTCCTATGGGCAAACATGGCGTTCAGACACCAAGACGCGTCTATTCGAGAAGCCAGGAAGTCCATCTAGCTTTGGCAATGTGACGCCAGGGGATCTCCAATCTCCGCCTACCGACCGGTTTCGCGCATGCGCGCTTCCTCAGGGTGTGGCTTAGTAACATAGTAATGTATTGCACAAACATAGTTGTATCATGTATGTGCCTGTTACAGAATGGTTCCTGGGGTGCTATAATTTTGCTTCTTTCTCTGTGCAGCCCAATTCACAAGCATGGAGATTTGTTAAAGTTTCTTCTATTGCCTTGGTTGCAAGAAATATATTTCCTTTTTGCAAATCATAACAGGATGAAAACTGAAATGGGAAGTCACTTAATTAATCTCCAATCTGCTCCAATCTGTACTAAACTCGGTTGCCCGTCCCATTCATCTCTCTTCCTGCTCTTCTTCTGCTGCTCCTCGCTATCAAGCTTTCCATAGGCTGCCAATTAACCAATTGGGATCCAGTTCAACCTCTTAATTCTAATTTACAAAGCTCTACACAATCTCTCTACTTTGTACATCTCCTTGCTGGTTTCCAGACACCAACCCAATCGTAATCTCAGATCTGCACATGACGTGCTGTTGTCCTCCTCTAGAATTGCCTCCTCACATTCACGTATACAAGATTTCACACGTGCTCCACCCCTCTTCTGGAATCTTCTGCCACAACACATCCATCACTCTCCAACCTTTGATATCTAAAAAAGTGCCCTCAAAACTCACTTTTTCTGTCAAGCACAGTGGCGTAGCAATAGGGGGTGCAGAAGTTACGACCGCATCGGGGCCCTTGGGCCAAAGGGGAGCCAATGAGCCCAGCCTCTACCACGGTATTACAGTAGATCTTCATTGGTCCTGTGCTGATAATATTCACTTCTATTGAAGCTTTGAATATTAGTGATTATTAACACACTGTTCCCTACCGCCTTCTTGCACCTCTGACACTGTGGTAGTCCTTGATTGGTTTTGGTGCACCGTATGAATTGTTATGTACAGAGTGTTTGGGGGGTCCCAATGTAAAACTTGCACTGCGGCCCACAGCTTCCTAGCTACGCCACTGGTCAAGCATATGCTCTGCCGTAGGCCAGTTCCCCTTCTGAGCTCTGGCTAAGTATTACTCCTACTAGATAACCTAAACCATACTTTCTCTAGCTGTGAATATTACTTACTACTCCACCTCTTGTCCCTGCCCCCTCCCCCCATCCCTTTAGATTGTAAGCTCGCAAGGGCAGTGCTCTCGCCTCCTTTTGTGTCTTGTTGTCACTGTAATTACCAATTCTGTATTTTGTACCAATTCATACTTTTTACCAACTCTGTATTTCATATTTTGGTGTATACCACTGTCTCCATATTATTTTGTACTTCATGTATGCTTCTTAATTTGTACAGTGCCATGAAATAATAATCCTCATCATAATAAATGGTAAATAACTTGTATATGCGGCATAGGTAAGCATTATATGAAGGAGAGTTTTCCTTTATGCCATACCTCAGTCCCACACCAGCTGTGAGCGATACTTCTGGAGATGTACATACATGACACTGTTTTTGATCTACTGTATTCTAATGTCTCTGCCTAGTTTTGCTGTGGAGTGGGATTTAGATGGCATCCTTCACTGGTGTGACATTACCATAACCATGAGTGTTTCTGCCTGTTTGTTTCTGCCTCAAGGTCATTTCTCTTAAACAGCCCCTGTGCAGATGCGTATTATTTTGTAATAGGAGAGAACACAGGCACTATAAGCATTCCTAACATGACTATGTCAAAGGGTGCTTTCTTTTCCACCACCACTCAGTGACCAAGCCTATGTGTTATGGGCAAACTATTTATATCAGAGAGTTGGTGGGGTAAGACTTAATATGGGCACAAGTGATATTTATATCTCTGTTAGTGGAATATGTATGGACATTTTCTGCTGTTTTATCAAGTCCCTTTAAAAACTGTGGTTTGAAGGCCTACTACACATTATATACATTCCAATTATTTTCATAACTGAACAGACTCATATTTTGTGTATATATATGTATATATATATATATATATATATGTATATATATATATATATATATATATATATATATATATATATATATATATATATATATATATATATATATATATACACACATACACACCGTATACACAGTATATACAGTACATACACACACATTTTTCTTTTTTTTACTCGGACTACTGTATACTATTTTTTAATTTGCTAGTCTTGGAACAGCTCAAAATGATTATTGTATTATTTAAAGGGGAACTGAAGTAAGAGGTATACGGAGGCTGCCATATTTATTTCCTTTTAATCAATACCAGTTGCCTGGCAGCCCTGCTGGTCTATTTCTCTGCAGTAGTATCTGAATAACACCACAAACAAGCATGCAGCTAGTCTTGTCAGATCTGACTTTAAAGTCTGAAACACCTGATCTGCTGCATGCTTGTTCAGGGGCTATGGCTAATAGTATTAGAGGCAGAGGATCAGCGGGAGGGCCTGGCAACTGGTATTGCTTAAAAGGAAATAAACATGGCAGTCTCTATATACCTCTCTCTTCAGTTGTCCTTTAATGCAGGCAGCAAAATATACATATGCTATATGAAAAAGGAATTGCTAAAACATAAGTAATGTTGTGTGACTCGCCCCCTTGAGGGCTGCAAAAATATTGGGCTCCTTCTCCATGCCTCCTCTTGCCCCGCTCACCCCCCCCCTTTTCCCGGTGCACCAACTGCGGTTGAAATGGATAAAATAACACAATGGCAATTGGTTTGACAGTAATAATGGTATATGGAAATTGATAAAATACAGAGGTCAACATTTTAATGGACTTACAATATTTAATATCATTATTGAATGTCTAACAAATTGCACCTGCCCCACCTAGGCCTCGATTCATAAAGCATAACCTCGTGCGGTAATGCTGAAAACAGCAGACTTTCTCAACCACTTAGCAAAGTGTCAATTCATAAAGGCTGTTACCGCATGAGAAGCTGACATTACCGACCAGGGAGATCTTAGAGAGGTGTGGGTCATTGGTTGAGAAGGAGCAAGAGGGAAGGGATGGAGATAATTGTATTAATAATGAATGGATTAATGCAGCAAAGGGACATCCCTAACCTCAATATCAAACACTATGGAGTGAAAAAAACTAAACTTTACCAGAGCTGGTGAATATTGGGGGGGATTTGTACTGAAGTAAAAACAGTTTGCTTCTATTCGTCAAAACATTGTAATCCGAGTCTGGGTCATATCTGACTACTGGTGTTGCTGAAAGGTGGTTTGTAAATGACTAGTCTAGTTGCAGCAAACCAATACCACCCCCAACATAACCCCCCCCCCCCCCCAATACCCCTGCTGCATTCAGATGCAAGCAGAATTTTGAAAAAAAAATCTAGTATGGGTTTGTTTAATCACTTCTATAAAAATGTACATGCACTACTAAAAAAATCCAAAACATTATATATAAACTGAGCCTAAAGCACAAAAAAAATCAGAAAAAGACAATAAAATATACTGTATATGTATAATATCTGTAACCAAATACAATTTTGAAAACATTATATTACACTAAACAGTACCGAACAAGAAAGAAAGAAAGAGAGAAACGTATCTACCTCTCTATTATATTATTCCCTCTTTATACTCAAAATGATTATTACTTCAATAAATAATAAAATGGACCGTGGATCCAAAGGGGTAATTGGGCGCTTACCTAGGGCCCTAAACTTTATAGGAGCCCTAACCCAGGGATCACAGAGATCACACGAAATTTACTTTAAGTACAGTACTAAAATGTAAGGGGCCCAATTCTCATCTTTGTCCAGGGCCCTTTTTTATTTAAAACCCTTCCTGACCACTACTACTAATAATATTAATAACAACATATGTAGACATTGTCAGGCATACATTATTTGATTTGGGGGGCTGCTGACTTCCACATTGGTGGTGTATACAGTGGAGTTCAGCAGAGTTCTAAATCCTTCTTCAAACACTATGAAAAAAATGCAAACAAAGTGCTTGTGTTTTTTTCCTGTGCTCCAGCACAAATCTTCAGAATTTCTTCATAAACAAAGATTCATGAGAAATGGAAACAGCTGGAGATATACCTCCATGCCTCCCTTGGGGCGGCTTTATAGTCATCTCTCTTGTATGCAGTTTTGGCTTAATAAATTGCTAAAAATACAATGATGAAATGCCTTCTTTTATTTGAAGCTACTTATAATATCTGCTGAAACGTGCTGTATAGCCTTCCTACAGGAACACATTATTTGTGGCGTACAACAAGAACAGACTTAAACACCTTCAGAGATATTTAAATATCTTAGTTATGTAGATAAGCAATAAGCCAAACATAATGATACTTGTAATATTTTAGAGCCTTAGATCACTTTCCGTTTTTATAATTGCATTCCATAAACATACAAAATGTGCATTAAAAATGAAATAAAATAAAAAAAAATGTTCAGTTGTGGCTTTAAAAAAAATGTAAACTTAATACTGCAATAGATCACAGGTAGGGGTGTCATTACCAATTATGGAGCCCCCCAGAAAAACTGAGGGGTCCTACTATGTTCACATCGCCTTTTCCCTCTCTCAGTGACCCCATGGTCAGAGAGCCAATAAGACGGAGCCATATAAAAAGTATGACCAACCCAAGACCCAACCTCAATAACAATGTTGCCATTATGACTCCTTTACCTATGGTTAGGGAAGGCTCTGGATCATATAGAGGCTTCTCAGTCCTCTCTCCATCCCCTCGGTCCATTGCTTTCCCCCCATGAATGTCCTTACCTTCTGGACTCCTTGAAAAGCTTTGGAAGCACTCACAGTTTCCGAGGACTTTCGAAGATGAGTGGCTCTGTACTGCGCATGTGCATGCAGTACGGACCCGACTGGCTTTGCAAGTACTCAGGGATGCAAGAACTTCTGAAGCCTTCATGAGGACTCCCAAAGGCATATTCGACTAGTCGACCAGGGGACAGCGGTGGACTGAGGGCACCGCGAAGGCTCTATGGCAGGAATGTCAAACCAGTCCTTCAAGGGCCAAGATCCTCACACATTTTGGTACAGCTTAAATTAATTGATGGTTCTGAATCAGGAAAGGTGTGGATGGTCCATCAGGTAGAACACATTCCTTTCTGTCTCAGCCCATTCTAAACACTGGCATGGATCTGGCCTTCCAGGCCTGGAGTTCGACACCTGTGCTCTATGGATCAAGGGCTTTCCATCTGCATAGGTGAGTATCTACTGTATGTTTTTTTTCAGTTTCACTTCAGTATTCATTTTAGCTACATGTTTAAGTTAAACTCAGGTCAGCAGCCTCTACCACCATCTGAAGTTCTGGCATCGGATCTTTAGAAACCCATAAGCTCTTTGTTCTCCCCACTCACACTAGCTGAGGAAGACAAGACAAATAACAGAATCATTAGGCAACTAGAATCATTAGGGAGCCTTGCCCAAAGACTTCTTACTGTTTTATGCACTGTCTTGAGCTGGGATTCAAACCCTGGTGAAAGGTCCAAATCATACACCAAATAGCCAGTGCGCTATCCAACTGCCCTGGATAGCTGCTACATTTTGTGCTGCGCATGGTTTCTTTTCACCCCTTCATAGTAACAGATGGGTCTCTAGCCTATAGGTCAGTACAGGACTCAGCCCAGATCCATCTCCTGAGGGAGTGACCCCTGATCCCTGCTGGGCGTCAGTCTGCATATGTGTGTACGTAGTTCCTGTGTTTGTATCTGCATAGCTGTGGTGGACACCTTACAATTTCCAGTACTGAGAGTTATGATGGAAAAGGACTACGTCCTCATTAAATCTCTGCAGAATTATTGCACTGTACAGATGAATAAAAATAATTATAAAAATTGGAACCTGCTATTTATTTTTCTTGCCTTCCTGAGTGATTCCCTGTAGTAAAATATGTTTTGTTTTTTTCCCATTTGAAGGTAAAGACCCACAAAATGATTGAGTAGCACTAATGATCCCGCTGGTATAATGTAGTGTGAAAATGAAATATTTACACTAAATATGTTATTATTTTGTCTGCAATCAGCAGCAGTGTCTAGGAGGATAACACATGAACATATGACTGCTATTACATGTGATGTGGGTAAACACATGCTTAGTTTAAAGACGAGGAAAGCAGCGCACATATCATCTTGTGTGTTTTCTCAGCGTTTGGCTGACGGGGGTCTGAATAAGGTGAGATAAGTAAAAGCTCACACATGGGAAATTACTCTCCTCTAATCTCGTTATAGATTATTCCCCAGGCAACTCATTAACCCCTTTTTAATGAAGGGGCGGAGCTTTGCCGTGACCATAATGAGCAATCTTGGCAAAGAACATTTAAGAACACTGATGTGCATTATATGCAGGAGTAAAAACTGGCTACAGACATAAAGCTAGATACTCACCACGCGATGTAGGAAGATGGATCCAGCGATGTCTCCCTGACAATGAGTGCTCCCCAATCCATCTTCCTATATCTTCCGGCTGGCCGGTATGCGCAACGTCATGCGATATGTTACACGACGGCCACCAACGAGACTTCAAGCGATTGCGGTACTTTGCACGGGAGTCGTCAGGGATCTTAAATCAGAATCAGTTTAAGATCTGATCCACAATAACGGGCGTTATCGCCGGCGCGATGCTAAGCGACGTTCATTTGATGGTGCACCTGTACATATGTCGCTAGAACGCGGAAACAACCGTGTGTCGCTTGTCAGGAAAATCGTCTGAAATATTGTGAGGTGGGTATGGTTCTTAAAGTGAATGGGAACCGCATTCAAAAAAATGAGACAGATACTAACCCAAGGAGAGGGAAGGCTCTGGGTCCTATAGAGCCTTCCGGCTCCTCTCCTGGTCCCCTCGTTCCAGTGCTGGCTCGCCCGGTAGCAGTATTTGAAAAAATTAATCAAATACTGCTTTACCCGGCCGAAGGAGGCTTCAGAAGTCTTCAGAGAGCCCGAGTGCTGCTGAAGAAGGGCGGTCCTGTACTGCGCCTACGCAAGCATGCTCTCTTGCACGCTCACGCCTGTGCAGTATAGAGCCGCACGTCTTCGGGAGGACAAGGCTCCCGAAGAGTTCCAAATACCCTTTCGGCGGGGGATTGAAACGGGGGGGGGGGGGCCAGCACAGGATAGTGAGCACCGAGAGAGGAGACGGAAGGCTCTATATGACCCAGAGCCTTCCCTCTCCTTAGGTAAGTATTTGCTTCATTTTTTTTTAAATGCGGTTCCCATTCACTTTAACAAAGCGGTCTGCTTCAAGATTTTCCTCTAGCGTTTCAAGCGATGGCAGCATCATATTGTCACAGATCTCCGCCTTCAATGCCGCCCACTGTGCTTCCTGATTAGCGGAAGCACAGTAGGCGGCATTGAAGGCGGAGATCTGTGACGACATGACACTGCCAGCGCTTGGAACGCGGAAGTGGTGAGTAATTCTGCGCATGCCTCCTCGCCGCCGAGCCCGCACTTGCCTCCGCTAATCTATGGAGGGGGAGAGAGGCAGAAGGAGGGGTCCCAGGTGAGGGAGGGGGGATAATTACCCCCTCCCCACCGCTGCCCCTCCTTCTAGCGCTGCTTCCCTCCCTCCTGGGGCATCTATACTGGGGCAACTGTACTAGCTATACTGGGGGCCACTAAACTAGCTATACTGGGGGCAACTAAACTAGCTATACTGGGGGCAGCTATACTAGCTATACTGGGGGAAGCTATACTAGCTATACTGGGGGCAGCTATACTATCTATACTGGGGGCAAATATACTAGCTATACTGGGGGCAAATATACTAGATATACTGGGGGCAACTAAACTAGCTATACTGGGGGCAACTAAACTAGCTATATTGGGGGCAACTAAACTAGCTATACTGGGGGCAGCTATACTAGCTATACTGGGGGAAGCTATACTAGCTATACTGGGGGCAGCTATACTAGCTATACTGGGGGCAAATATACTAGCTATACTGAGGGCAGCTATACTAGCTATACTGGGGGCAACTAAACTAGCTATACTGGGGGCAACTAAACTAGCTATACTGGGGGCAACTAAACTAGCTATACTGGGGGCAGCTATACTAGCTATACTGGGGGAAGCTATACTAGCTATACTGGGGGCAGCTATACTAGCTATACTGGGGGCAAATATACTAGCTATACTGGGGGCAAATATACTAGCTATACTGGGGGCAAATATACTAGCTATACTGGGGGCAAATATACTAGCTATACTCTATACTAGGGGCAACTAAACTAGCTATACTGGGGGCAAATATACTAGCTATACTGGGGGCAACTAAACTAGCTATACTGGGGGCAACTAAACTAGCTATACTGGGGGCAACTAGTTTCACTGGGGGAAACTATACTAGCTCCACTGGGGGCAGCTATACTGGGGGAAACTGTACTAGCTATACTGGGGGCAACTATACTAGCTATACTGGGGCAACTATACTAGCTAATACTTTAAATTACAGTTAGCTCCGCCCTCATCCGGTCATGGCCACGCCCATTTCCCCCCCCACGAATCATGCCACAGGTTGTGGCCACACCCATTTTTTAGGGGGGGGGGTGTCGTTTAATACCCAGCACCGGGTGCCAAATGCCCTAGGTACGCCACTGCGCCGTATTAAGGCGCATACAAACGACGGGTCCGTCAGACCCTCCTGCTGGGCAGTCGTTCTGCCAACAGTAGTACATGAGTACAGTCTTATCAGTCTGCCGACAGCCTGTACTCACGTACTACTGTTGGCAGAACGACCGCCCCATGGGAGGGTTTGTAACAATACAGCGTGTGTACGTCCCTTTAGGCATGAGGAAAAGGATTATGCTAGGGAGGGAGGTTAGAATTCGAAATCTGATAGGGTTAAGTGAACAAAAGGGGATATGGACCCAATGACCCACTGATAGCAGCATTGCAAAGCCAGTATATTACAGTATTGGTAACAGCATTTTAATGGTTATTCTTAATATCAGCATTACCTGTTCTAAATGAATCTCAGGACAGTTGGCATGCAAAGTACACTCACATGCGTGTGGGGTGAGCTGTGGAGTCGAGGATGTCTAGCGAATGTACAGCAGAGAGAGTTTGCAATTGCAAATACCTGGATTGATATTCATGCAAAGTAGAGCACTGCATTATTACAGCAATTAGGAATTACATATTACTAGCTCCAGCACATGTCCATGGTTGCCCGATTTACTATCTTACAATATGGAATAGAATTATTTTCTTCCGCTTATCTCTGTTTTTTGTTTCTTTTCACTACTCATCTTTAAAACCCCATGATAATATGAATCAATAGCAAGGACTAAAAAGAGCATGCTCAGTACACTGCTAAGCAGCTTATTTGTCCAGAAATTGCCAAGTATGCAGCACAGCCTCTGAGTGATCGCATCTTGTTCGATATAAAGGCTTTTGCCCTGTTATTTCCAAGGAGGGGGATGGGAGGAAAGTTACAGCTGACATAAATAGAACGTATGGAAATGTACTTTACAAGAATGATTATACTTACATTTAGCATTAATGTGAGATATGTCGATTTTGCATCTTGGGATTATTTGACAATCATACCTAAGCTATTATCTTCGTATTTTGCCTAAAAGTGGATTTCTCTCATGTGTCGCTGAATAGACTAAGAAAATCCAAAAAGAAAAAAAGATGCTTCATAAAATAAAAAATGCCATTAACACACACACACACACACACACACACACACACACACACACACACACACACACACACTCACACACACACACACACACACACACACAAACACTCCACACACACACACACACACACACTCACACAAACACTCCACACACACACACACACACACACACACACTCACACACACACACACACACACACACACTCACACAAACACTCCACACACACACACACACACACACAAACACTCCACACACACACTCACACAAACACTCCACACACACTCACACATACACACACACTCACACATACACACACACACACACACACACACACACACAAAACCCTGGCAAAAACTTGTATGAAGCTATTCCATTGCATGCAGTGTAAATGGCTTTACTAAGGCTAGATTGACTAGCTTGACTTTTGCCTCCACTCCTCACCTCCATTCTTGGCTTGTGTTCGGTACCAGACCTCACAACTGTAAAGGCCCATCTGTACCCACTACAGAATGTTACCAATGAGCCATGATTTTTGAAGTGACGAGCGATCATTTCTACGATCTCGAGATCTGGGTACAGGTGCGCCATTACGTGAACGACACTTAGCACCGTGTGGCGATAACGACCGCCACGGGGGATGGGTTCTTTAAGACTCCTGATGACTCCCACCCAAAGTTCCGAGATCACTTGAACTCTCGTTCTCGCCCATCGTGTGCTGTTGCATATACTCGCCTCCACGCAGATCAATTGTGAAATGCTTGTCGTCAATCAATCATTCGGCGTTCGTTTTGAACTACTTCCATCTGACTTGCGTACAGAGCTTTAGAAGGCCCAAGACGGTGAAGTCTCAGGGAGAGTAGCATAACATCACATCAACGTTGCAAAGGATTATGGAATGCAAAGTCTTTCTTGTTAGGCACCTTTACATGAATTCATATTGATTAGGCAGTGTCTTGGCTTCCACCAAGCAGGGTATTGCCAACGCCACTACCAATAGTCAACTATTTCAAGTTTGCAGCATGGATTTCATTGGTGTTTAGGGGCATTCATAATAAAAGCTAACCCTCATCACCACCCCAACGTTTACCCATTCCTGGTGCCTAACCATAACCTTGAGTTTAACCGTTTCCTGACACCTCTCACTGTCCCCTAACCCTTTCCTGATGTCTAACCACAACTGTCCTCCACAACAGTAGCTCCTTTAACATGCCTAACCCTATTCTTCCTCCAAACATTAACCATTTCCCTATTCCTAGCCCTAACTTCCCCCTTAGTGTTAACCTTTTTCTGATGCCTAAAACTAGCCTTGCATTAACTCCATCAGATTCGCACCATCTAAAACAGATTTTTATTAAGTGATCTTCAGATAAAATACATCAGATTAAAATCCACATGTGGGTATGCCTTGGATGACGCACAGGCGTTTCGGGCCGCTCTCAGTCCTTTCTCAAATCATGGCCTGCGTCATCCAAGGCATACCCACATGTGGATTTTAATCTGATGTATTTTATCTGAAGAGCACTTAATAAAAATCTGTTTTAGATGGTGCGAATCTGATGGAGTTAATAGACTGGTAACTTGTGACTCCAAAGGCGATTCCTGCACATCGACTGAACCATTGGTGCTGATGCAATTACGTTTATAAAACTAGCCTTGCAATCATAACAACTAAAACTAACCCCTGCATAAATTTTTAATTTTTTTTTTACAATATATCAATTTATAGATTATTTAGTCCGTGTTTGCCAATTGTCAAATCTTTCCTCTCTCTGATTTACATAAAGAAATGTATCAGTGATGGCAGGGGCGGAGCAACAAATCATGGTCCCCCCCAGCAAAAACCTTGATGGCCCTCCCAATGCCCACACCCTTTCCCTTGCCTCCCCCGGTGACCCTCACAGCCTGGAGACCCATCTTGCACGGGTCATAAAACAAGTGTGGACATTGGAATCATCACACCCATTACACAAGTATAGCCACAAAAACACCCAATCTAAAGGATGGACACCTTTGCAGAGGGAGTGAAGTAGTAGCTGGAGCTCCCTTGCAGCTCTGGGGCCCCCTGCAGTCGCAGGAGCTGCTCCCTTGTAGTTACGCCCTTGACTGGTGGTGACATCTTTAGTTCTTCCAGATCTATGAGAATGGTTGTAACTAAGAGTCCTATGAACAGAGGGAGGTATTGCTTGCTTGGCAGTTGGATAAAGCTGTTATTTCCCACAATGCAATGAGGCTCACAGACAGCAAACTGTCAGGACCATGGTCATGACATCACACTAGGGGAGGGGTCTCACCACAATATCAGCCACGATGATGTATTCGAGGAAAAGGTAAGGGTTCTTTCAAATCAGAGCTTGCGTTTGGAAAAGCTAAAAACATGCGTTTTGCTGTTTGCGTTTTCAATCTGTTACAGCACATGTGAAGTTATTGTTTTTTGACTTTCAACTGTAACTGTGTGCGCTGAAATGTTTTAAAAATGCATGCTCTTCTTGGAGTTTGCGTTTTACATTGGTTTACATTGTAACGCTGACGCAAGCGTCGGACGATTAAAGGCACCCGGGAGGGCCGAACGCAACGCACAAAAAAGCTGCATTAGATGTGAGAGGTAAAGTGAAAGTCTATTGACTTTCATTTTACCTTGGAAAATGCAAACTATCGACATTGCGGCAAAATGTCCAATACATGTACAGATGTGAGAGAGTCCTAAAGATTTCTGGTGAGAAAGGGAACATGGGCTAATGGTTTGAATGAAGTTCTATCTTTGGTTAAAGTTTATTTTTAAGTTTGGGCACATTTAACAGCAATGTGCGCCAAATCCACCTGCTTCCTCTTTACATTAAATAACTTGAAGAGTTCATGGAGGTGTCACAAATTTTAAACTAAGTGAGGAAGAGTTTGACACTTTTGAATAGTCTGGAGATGCGATCTGGTGGACACGGAGCTACAAAAAAAAGATAGCCTGCCTCAACTGCATTTTGTCTCACGATGCACTGATTCATTTGACAGGGTTTACTTGTGCGTATCTGTACTCGTCCTTTAAATCTTTTGCAGACAGGAACCTATTAGCTGTTATAGACTGCAGTGAGTCGGAACACATGACCTCTATGTACAGATGCTGTGCAGATTATCATTTCATATGGTGGTATGCAGAATAAAATTGCTGTTACCTTGTAACATCATTCTGGATAGTGGCAGACTTGACAGAAATGTTATTATGTCTAATTTATCATTTGCTAAGTATCTTACTTTTTAGGTCCTCCTCAAATAATAACAAAATTCTGTCCCCACTATTCAGCTGTTGGGGAAGTGCAGGCATATCATTTATTATGTGTGTTTTAATTTTTCTATGTTTTAAAGGATAACCGAGGCGAAGGACTTAACCTCCCTGGCGGTTTATTTATTTTGCCAGGGAGGCTGCAATGTGGTTTTTTTTTTAATAAAAAAAAAAATATTTCATGCAGCCAACTGAAAGTTGGCTGCATGAAAGCCCACTAGAGGGCGCTCCTGATCCGTACTTTCGATCGCCTCCGGCAATCGAAAGTAACAAGATAGGCCGCAATGAGCGGCCTATCTTGTTTCGCTTTCCTCGTCGCCATGGCGACGAGCGGAGTGACGTCATGGACGTCAGTCGACGTCCTGACGTCAGAGCCGCCCGATCCAGCCCCTAGCGCCGGCCGGAACTGTTTGTTCCGGCTGCGCTGGGCTCGGGCGGCTGGTGGGACCCTCTTTCGCCGCCGCGGTGATCGGGCAGCACACGCGTGTGCTGCTTTTTTCAGAACTGAAATCGGCCCAGCAGGGCCTGAGCAGCGACCTCCGGCGGCATACCCCGAGCTCAGCTCGGGATTACCGCCAAGGAGGTTAAATAGAGTCTGAAGCCTCCAAAAAAACCTGTTTTTACTTAACAGTCCTCTTTAGCATTAATGCCATAGCTGAAATGCCGCATCCCTGCAGCTGAACGCTCAATTAATACCCCCAAAATCCCGGGGGAAAAATCCCACGACTTTCCAGGTTGTGGATTTTGCTGCCCGGGGGAGGCAGAGCTTTGCACAGTAGCTCTGCCTCCATTTGCGTCAATCTGCGCTGATCGCTGCCTCTCCCCACCCCTCCCAGTGAAAGTAGACTGAGAGGGGCGGGAGGCGTTGGAGATCCACACAGATTGACGCGAGTAGCGCAAAGCTCTGCCTCTTCCAGGAAGGAGCCCCGAAATGTGCCCTGGGATTTCGGGGGATTAACTGAGCATTCAGATGCAGGGATGTGACTTTTCAGCTAGGGAATAATACTGAAGAGGACTGTGATGTAAAAGCTTCTGCGCAGTAAGCTCCCAATGACTAACTAGACAAATAGAACTGCGGCTGCGTGCGTGCTCGCTCCCGCGCGTGGCCAAGGTGAAACTAATATATGAAATCATTACGTGCAAAGTGAGATATTTCAAGCCTTTATTTGTTATAATTTTGATGATTATGGCTTACAGTTTATGAAACCCCTAAATCTCACACCATTAGAAAATTGTGAAAAGGTTCAATATTCTAGGCTCAAAGTGTCAGACTCTGATCAGCTAATTAATCCAAAACACCTGCAAAGGGTTCCTACTTTATATCAAAGTTTCACCTTTAAAGTTAAATTACTGAAATCAATGGACTTTAGCACGATATTCTAATTTTTCAAGTTTCACCTGCCATTAAAGAGGCCCTGTAGTGACATATAGTAGAATGCAGTAAATCATTCAGGACAGTCTCCTTTACGGTAATCTTCCTGGTGTCAGCAATAGAAATACTCCCTATATCTACAGTATATATTGCAGAATATTGGTATATAGCCCCGCCCTCCCAGTGATGCAGCCTAGGCTGTTTTGCTATATAGAGTTCTCCTCCCACAGCATTCTGGGAGACCAAATAGTATTTTCACTGGCTTCGGAATTCTCAGAAACAAACATTCTGCAGAGCCACACCTGACAGGACTAAAGATGTCGCCGTCTGTGATAAACTTCAGAATAAAATCAGGGTAAAGAAAGATTTTACAATGGGCAAACCCTGACTAAATCATTTACAAATTAATATTGTAAAAAAAATAAGCAATTTTATTTTTTACGATATTTTCACCGCAGCTCCTCTTTAATACTCACCTTTCATTGTCTGTTTCATCTTCATTGCTCAGATCCCCTACCTAAAGACGGGGCTGTAGCTGAGAGCTTTTGCCCCTTCCTACAGCTTACAATCCATCTGACTGAGGGTTTTCAAAGTCGAAGGTTATATTTTTTATGCCTGAAGAATCAGCTGTATAATTAAAATAAAGCTATTATAGAGACAAACATGGGTTTATATATATATTTAACCTTTTATGTCAGGTCCTGATGATGGGCCCCTCTCCATTAGTGTTGGGCGAACAGTGTTCGCCACTGTTCGGGTTCTGCAGAACATCACCCTGTTCGGGTGATGTTCGAGTTCGGCCGAACACCTGACGGTGCTCGGCCAAACCGTTCGGCCATATGGCCGAACTAAGAGCGCATGGCCGAACGTTCCCCGAACGTTCGGCTAGCGCTGTGATTGGCCGAACGGGTCACGTGGTTCGGACCCGAACGCGCTCTGATTGGCCGAACTGTCACGTGGTTCGGGTAAATAAATACCCGAACCACGTCATATCTCCGCCATTTGTCTGTGGGTTTAGCTTTGGGTAGGCAGGCAGGGTAGTTCGCGCTCCAGCCACGCTAGCCAGGGTCCCCCCCAGTCATTGTGTGTCGCTGCTGGGAATAGTAGTACACCGCTCGCTCAGCATTCTGTTTACTGCCACTCTGTGTACCTCGCTCAGCCACACTATATAGCATTCTGTTTACTGCCACTCTGTGTCTGCTGGGAATAGTAGTACACCGCTTGCTCAGCCACACTATATAGCATTCTGTTTACTGCCACTCTGTGTACCTCGCTCAGCCACACTATATAGCATTCTGTTTACTGCCACTCTGTGTCTGCTGGGAATAGTGGTACACCGCTCGCTCAGCCACACTATATAGCATTCTGTTCACTGTTCTGTGTCTGCTTGGAATAGTGGTACACCGCTCGTTCAGCCACACTATATAGCATTCTGTGTACTGTTCTGTGTCTGCTGGGAACAGTAGTACACCGCTCGTTCAGCCACACTATATAGCATTCTGTGTACTGTTCTGTGTCTGCTGGGAACAGTAGTACACCGCTCGTTCAGCCACACTATATAGCATTCTGTGTACTGTTCTGTGTCTGCTGGGAATAGTGGTACACCGCTCACCCGTCACTGTATAGCATTGTGCTCTGTGTCGCTGCTGGGAATAGTGGTACTGTATAGCATTTCTGTACTGCCACTGTACTGCTGCCAGTCAGCGTGTACTGTAAGGATAAGTGAAATGAGGAAGAAATCCGGTGAAAGAGGGAGGGGCAAGGGAAGAGGTGTTTCCCCTGACGGTTCACGTACAGGCCACAGGGGAGCACCCAAGAAAACCCACTCAATACCGCCCATGTTGTCCAGGACAACAACCCTCACAAATCCAAAAGAACAGGACCAGATAATTACTTGGATGACCTCTCAAGCGTCCAGCAGTGGGTTAAGCAGCACCAGCACATCACGCACGAGGTCCGAGTCCTCAGCCAGTTACAAGGAGCCAGTGGGCACAAAGCTGACACAACCGGCAGCGACACCACGCACACAACTGCCAGATAACCAGTCCGATGAATTACCTCAGGACACAATGGGGTATTCGCAGGAGCTATTCCCAGCCCAACAAACTTCCACCTTTCAAAGGTCAATGGAGGAACAGCCAGAAATGTTGTGCCTGGATTCACAACCGTTAACTGTGGGAAATGCACCGCGCACTGAAATACGAGGCGAGTCCGAAGAGGACTCGGAAACCCAAATCCCAGAGCAATTTGGGCAGGAGGGGTTGCAATTGCAGGAGGTCGGCCGACAAGATCTGGAAGACGACGTTGGAGTGTGCTGCGCAGAGGTTGTTGTGGGGAGCTCTA
The DNA here is from genome assembly GCF_040937935.1 of Hyperolius riggenbachi. Taxonomy (NCBI): domain Eukaryota; kingdom Metazoa; phylum Chordata; class Amphibia; order Anura; family Hyperoliidae; genus Hyperolius; species Hyperolius riggenbachi. The sequence continues at coordinate 109,368,369 of NC_090646.1, read as the reverse complement.
CTCCACGGCGGTGGCCCACAATGACATATGACGAGTTTGAGGAGATGGAAGAGGAGGGTATGGACAATGTGGACAGAGACCCAGATTTTGTTTGTGAACGAGAACATCGCCGTCGTAGCAGCAGCACAGATGAGTCTGTTGAAGAACACACTGCTGCACGAGTTCGCCTTGTGCCACAAGGTAGGCGGCGCGCAATTTCAGGCACCACAAGCGTGGAAGTTCAAGTGAGAGGCAAAAGAGGAGCAAACAGAAATCGCCAGCAAGGAGGCAGGTGCTCCAAAGTCTGGGCTTTCTTTGAAGACTGCACTGAGGATGTTACCATGGCGATTTGCAAGGTGTGCAAGACCCGCCTGAGCAGGGGGAAAAATATTAACAACCTCTCCACCACCAGCATGAGCCGTCACATGCTATCCAAACATCCCACTCTTTGGGCAAACGCGTCAGGACAGGGTACCAGAAACAACACTGCCTCCCTTGGGTTCACCAGACCCGCCTCAGCAGCAGCAGTAGCCCAGCCATTGCGTGGTTCACAACATTCACAAACATCAGACGACGCTGACACTGTCACTTTCCGGAGTAGTGCTCTTGAGGTCTCCCAGTGTTCATCAAACACAACAACCAACAGCCCTTCCGTGTGCAGCGCTACGGTTCAGTTGTCTGTGTCGGAGATGTTTGAGCGCAAGAGGAAATTGCCAGCAAATGACCCCCGGGCCGTGGCAGTAACAGCCAGCATAGCCAAGCTTCTGGCCTGCGAAATGCTGCCATATCGATTGGTGGAGACAAACAGCTTCAAGGGCATGATGTCAGTGGCCATCCCACGTTACGTGGTTCCCAGCCGCTACCACTTTGCACGCTCTGCAGTGCCTGAGTTGCATGAGCACGTGGTCAGCAAAATAACCCGAAGCTTGAAGAATGCCGTTGCCTGCAAGGTTCACCTCACCACTGACACCTGGACGAGTGCGTTCGGCCAGGGTCGATACATCTCCCTTACCGCGCACTGGGTGAACCTTGTGGAGCCTGGCAGCGATTCCTCACCTGCTACGGCACGGGTGTTGCCCACGCCACAAACAGCTGCACCGCCGTCCCTCCCACTGGATAACAGCAGCACCTACCTCTCTGACTCCTTCTCCTCCAACGCATCTCAAAGCTGTACCTCATCCGGAAACGCTAACCCAGCAGCAGTAGGATCGTGGAAGCAGTGCAGCACAGCTGTTGGCATGCGTCAACAAGCGTTGCTGAAGCTAATCTGCCTTGGGGATAAGCAGCACACAGGGGAGGAAATTTGGAGGGGAATAAAGGAACAGACGGATTTGTGGCTGGCACCGCTGGACCTGAAACCGGGCATGGTTGTGTGTGATAATGGGAGTAATCTCATTCGCGCTTTAAGGTTGGCTAAGCTGACACACATCCCTTGCCTGGCGCACGTGATGAACCTAGTAGTTCAGCGGTTCCTGAGGACATACCCAGGCGTGCCCGATCTGCTGTTGAAGGTGCGTCGAGTGTCCAAACATTGTAGAAATTCCAGTACTGCTTCGGGGGCACTCGCCAAGATGCAGGAGCGCTTCAATCTCCCCCACCATCGCTTGCTGTGTGATGTCCCTACGCGCTGGAATTCTACGCTGCACATGCTAGCCCGCTTTTGCGAGCAGAAGAGTGCAGTGGTCCAGTACATGACGGCGCAGTACCGAGGCGCATCCGGCCAGCTGCCAAGCTTCTGTGGATCCGATTGGGCCAACATGTTGGACCTCTGCCAAGTCCTCCAAAATTTTGAGCAATCCACGTTGCTTGTGAGCAGTGACAACTCTTCAGTCAGCATTACCATACCACTGCTGTGTTTACTGAAGAGGTCGATGTTAAAAATCAAGGAAACAGCTGTCATGATGCAACTGGGGGAATCTGAAGGAGAAAACGATCAGCGTGATGGTACCAACATCAGGCCATCCGCCTCAGGGAACGCTGGCCCCAGCAGCTATGACGAAGAAGAGGAGGAGGAACAGCTGGAGTTGGAGCAGGAATTTCATGCCACCACTGACGAGGGCCAGAGCGGTGCACGTTGGACTTCCACAATTCAACGCGAATGGTCAGCAGAAGCAGACCAGGAGGAAGGTGACGACTATGATGCATCACAACAACTATCACAACGCTCACAAGAGGATGATGAGGATTCTGGTAGGACTCTGGCACACATGGCTCAATTCATGCTAGACTGCATTGAACGTGACCCACGCATTGTGCGCATTCTGGACAACACCAATTACTGGGTTTATACCCTTCTGGATCCACGGTACAAACACAATGTTCCAAAACTGCTTGAAGAAAGAGTCAGACAGGTCAAAATGGAAGAATACCAGCAGGCCCTTGTGGAGACTTTAGAGAGGAGATTGACATCCTCCCCCTCCTCTAGCCAGTTGTACGCAGACAGACTGACTTCCGCAAACCCAGGACGACCAGGAGGGCAGCAAACAACGCAAGCCGCAGCTAGTACCCAAAAGGGAATGGTATCGGCAGTGTCCTTGGAGTGGGAAAATTTTCTGACACCCATGCAGCCGCAGCCCACTGAACAGCAAGCGTGCAGATCCACCTCCAACACCGATCGCCTGGAGAAGATGGTCAAGGACTACATGTCAGATGGCGTAGCTGTGTCGAACCATCCATCTGCACCCTTCAACTATTGGGTATCGAAGCTAGACACCTGGCACGAACTGGCAATGTACGCAATAGAGGTGCTGGCTTGCCCGGCAGCCAGCGTTATGTCGGAACGCTGTTTCAGTGCTGCCGGAGGCATCGTCACAGATCGGCGTATCCGCCTCTCTACAGACAATGCAGACCGTCTGACTCAAATTAAAATGAATCAATCCTGGATTGGAAATGACTACGCAACACTCCAGGACCCCAACCAAGTAACATGACCAATGAACATCTGGGATGGTGTTGCGTTTCCGGGCCCTGTTTATTGAACCTCTCATCTGTATTACATTTATGACTGCATGGCGGCAAAAAGCATTGCTGCTATATCCGCACGCTTTTTGTCCACATGCAAGGCCTGGGTTGTTGTGTCTCACAAAGCGTGGCCTTCTCCTCCTGCGCCTGCTCCTGTTCCATCACGTCTGCTGCTGCTGGGTTAGCGTTGCCGCGTGGTCCCTGTTTATTGAACCACTTATCTTTATTACATTTATGACTGCATGGCGGTACAAAGCATGCTATCCGCACGCTTCTTGCCCTCATGCAAGGCCTGGGTTGTTGTGTCTCACAAAGCGTGGCCTTCTCCTCCTGCGCCTCCTCCTGTTCCATCACGTCTGCTGCTGCTGGGTTAGCGTTGCCGCGTGGTCCCTGTTTATTGAACCACTTATCTTTATTACATTTATGACTGCATGGCCGTACAAAGCCTGCTATCCGCACGCTTCTTGCCCTCATGCAAGGCCTGGGTTGTTGTGTCTCACAAAGCGTGGCCTTCTCCTCCTGCGCCTGCTCCTGTTCCATCACGTCTGCTGCTGCTGGGTTAGCGTTGCCGCGTGGTCCCTGTTTATTGAACCACTTATCTTTATTACATTTATGACTGCATGGCGGTACAAAGCCTGCTATCCGCACGCTTCTTGCCCTCATGCAAGGCCTGGGTTGTTGTGTCTCACAAAGCGTGGCCTTCTCCTCCTGCGCCTGCTCCTGTTCCATCACGTCTGCTGCTGCTGGGTTAGCGTTGCCGCGTGGTCCCTGTTTATTGAACCACTTATCTTTATTACATTTATGACTGCATGGCGGTACAAAGCCTGCTATCCGCACGCTTCTTGCCCTCATGCAAGGCCGGGGTTGTTGTGTCTCACAAAGCGTGGCCTTCTTCTCCTCCTGCGCCACCCTCCTCCTGTTCCATCACGTGTGCTGCTGCTGGGTTAGCGTTACCGGTCCCTTTTCCTGGAACCTCTTATATGTATTACATTTATGACTGCATGCCGACAAAAAACATGTTACCTGTGCAAAGAAAACAGACATTTCCCGCATTTAAAAGACAGTTTTCCCTTTGAAACTTTAAAATCGATTTTCTCAAAAACTATAAGCTCTTTTTGCTAATTTTTTTTTCCTCTTGTACCCACTCCCAAGGTGCACATACCCTGCAAATTTGGGGTATGTAGCATGTAAGGAGGCTTTACAAACCACAAAAGTTCGGGTCCCCATTGACTTCCATTATGTTCGGAGTTCGGGTCGAACACCCGAACATCGCGGCCATGTTCGGCCTGTTCGGCCCGAACCCGAACATCTAGATGTTCGCCCAACACTACTCTCCATATACAGAAGATAATTGGGGTTTGTGGTGTCATGTGCTGCACTTGCAGTCACACATTTTCCTTCCTGTCCTCTGGGTCTAGCTGGTTTCTGAGCAGCTGATTGCTTGGAAAGAGACCAGGAACAAAGCTGTGCCTGCTGCATGACACACGTGTCCCATGTGGACGGAATTCACGCACACTCTGTCACATTTCATGCTGGCCCCTGCTAGCTAGGTAAGCAGATAAATACTTTCCCATGTGATTCATCCCACTCGCACATTTTAGGGGAGTCATGAGGCAGGCCTGTGGTGAATCTGAGACTTTTAGGACAGCTGTTTTGGCACAGTGTCATCTGTCACCCCCAGCATACATAGCAGGACAATAGCAATGTCTAATGAGAGTCTGTCACGCCTGTCATATCTCTACACATACAGTACATACATTCCTGCTTGAAGTACACCTCAGAATTCACTTTTAGCTATGGTAGTCTTAAAGGGAATCTTAAGAAGAAAGTTGAGCTTTACTTACTTAGGGCTTCTTCCAGCCCCCTGTAGTATCTGTGGCCCCTCTGTGTCCTCCTGGTCCCCTCAGTTGTGCTACTGTCACCCTATGTGCTTCTCCTTAAAGGTAGGAGGGGGATATACATACCTAGGGCTTCCTTCAGCCCCCTCCAGGCCGATCGCTGCCTTGCTGTCCTCCTCTGCCTCTTGGATCCTCTGGTAGATGCCCCGTTACCTTCCCCTGTTGGGGCCAGTCGGCACACGCACGCACAGTCCAGTCGTGCACACTCCCCCGTTGCACTCCTGCAGCTAGGAGCGTTCTGCGCCTGCGCAGTGGTACTGCGCAGGTGCATAAAACGGTCCCGGCAACAGAAGCATGACGGGGCGCACGTGTTGCCAGGCCGAGCATTTGCAGTACGCCCCAACTGGCAAAGATAACTAGGCATCTACCGAGGAGGACAGTGAGGGAGCGATCGGCCTGGAGGAGACTGGAGGAAGCCCCAGGTATGTATAAAACTTTTCTTTCCTTTCATCTCAGGTTCTCTGTAATTGCGCTCCACTGGACTGCAGCGTCCTTCATATGGGTAGTTAGGTAGGTAGAATTTGCAATTGCACATGCACATAATTCTCCCGGCCCAGAGCATGATTGAGGAGGTGCACAGCTAGGGATGTGCATGTGCAGTAGTCCGCAACTGAGTCAGTTGAGGACTTTACCGGGCTAACAGGGGCACAACTAAGGGGACCGGGAGGACATTGAGGGACCTCAGATACTACAGGGGGCTAGAAGAAGTTAAGTACAACTCAAAAAAATGTTTCCTCTCAGTTAACAGTTCCTTCAATCTTTGCAAAGACAATACATTTTTGTTTTGTTTTTCCCCAAAATGATTATTTCATTTGCCAGGATACTGTCGCTCAGCATCTGCCAATGTCGTTTTGACAACTATCTGTGTTGGATCTAACCAACTGATTGCTATTGTTTTGCCCTACAGCAGTTACCAGTGGAGTATTTCTTGCTCCTGTAGCAGTGGCAGTGCACAGTAGCAGTGTTAGGGAGTCTAGCTCTAGAACTCCTTACTGAATAGATGCTGGCTTACTAAACAGGAAGAGCCTAGATTTGAACCCAGGTCTCCTGTATCAGAGGTAGAGCCCTTAACCATTACACTTAATGTGGTAGTAGTATGGGTGGCCATGATTAATCTGTACTCCACGTTGGCTTTCCCCATGATGCTATAAATTCCATCCCACAAGATGAGAAGCTCTGCGAGTTATTTTTAACAAAGTGCTGTGCCCAAGTAGTCTGGATGATACATAAGTGAGAACCACTAGAACTTTTCACAGATCATTGTCATCAAATTATCACTGGGCCAACACAGGAGAAATTATGGCTGATATGAAACACAGAGAACCAATGTGTCCTTTGCTATGTGTTCTCATTATTTTTTTTTCTAAGGAACTCGATGATGGGTTTATTTAAAGCATCATGCAGCCCTACAAGGCCTACATGTAAGAAATTAGCATGGCTATCATCTCACTCGATAGGGTAATATCACTGGGGAACTAAAAAAGGACATTTGGTCTCCTCAATTCACAGCAAAGCAATGGGCCTGATGTATCAATACTGAGGCACTAAAGACATTAAATGTGTACTAGATGTTCAGCTATCCTGTGGTTTTCATAGTTGAGGTCAATTGCAATTCTTAGCACTGCAAGGTTTGGAAGTCAGCTGCAGAGCTCACAACTGACACATTCACAAAGAAGAGGCTAGTGGCAGTTCATAGACCATGTTTGTACAGAACAACACAGAACACCAGATGGAGTTTCCACCAATTACACTTTCATACAGGACAGGCTGGTGGCAGTTTTTAGCAGTGACAGTTTTTGCATAGCACACCAGATGGAATTCCCAGGGGCGTATCTGGGTAATATAAACTCTGAAATTGCGCCCCCTCCCCTCTAAAAACAGCATCCTTTCTCGCATACATTTGTTATAGTTGCCTGTGTTTTTTGGGCTCTGGATATTTCTGAAGTTACTTTTTGGGAAATATCTCTTCTTATTCCCTTTCTACTGTCTTTTCTAACACTAACCCAAGTGGGCCCTACATGTTCCCCAGTTAACAGAATTAATCTGATCTGAGGTATGGGTGATGTGAGGCATGGCGCCCATGATACTGTGGCGCCCATGGCACAAGCCATGCCTGAACCCCTCTAGATACGCCTCTGGGAATTCCCAACACTGAGCTGAGAGTCTAGCATGAACATAGATGTCCCTCAAGATCGTAACAGCCAGTGGCGTAGCAATAGGGGTTGCAGAGGTAGCAACCGCATCGGGGCCCTTGGGCCAAAGGGGCCCCACAGGGCCCTTCCTCAACCAAAGTATTAGCTGTTTATTGGTCCTGTGGTGGTAATAATCACTTCTATATATACTTTGAATAGTAGTAATCATTTAACAAACTGTTCCCCATCCCTTTCTTGCACCTCTAATAATGTGGATGACCTTGGCAGGTTTTGATGCACCGTATCAAGTGTTACCTATAGAGTGATTGGTGCCAGTGTAAAACTCGCACCGAGGGGCATCCGAGGCCAACAGCTCCATAGCTACGCCCCTGGTTACAGCAACACCAGTGCGAGGAATGATCCTGTTGTTCCCCTCATGAGCCTCACCCCACTCACAGGTAGCAACTCTGTCTGCAGCATTGTTGTCCCTCTTCCCTTCTCCATAGAAACCTGTGTGTCTCTCTGCTTCAGTTGCAGGGTGTGTCCATACACACACTTGTGCCCCACAGTGTTGCTCAAAGGTTCAAGATTGATCCTGATGGGAATCACTGGTTGAGCATGCATACCTGTCTCTGCTTATCTGTATCTATACAATTTTGTTTTTAACAGATATTTATTGAATAAGCCAAACATTTAATCAAAGTAAACCCAATCCTGTAGGTGCTTCCCGTGTCCTCCTGGAGACCACCATGGCTGCCTGGGACCCTCTTGAAGATTGCAGCCATGCTCCTCTCCTTGAACTAGCGCAGTTGTGCTGCACCCACATGAGCATGGCCGTGCCTATACAGTAGAAGGAGTGGCTCCGCCTTACTGTGTGGTTGCAGCTGTACTCACGCAGGTGCAGTACAACCATGCTTGTGCATAAAGAGGAGTGGATTTCTTTAGTACTCGGGGGTCCGACCATGACAATGGTGGAGCCACGAAAGCCTCGGGATGCCTTTGCTGGATCCAGAGGCTTCCCTCTTCCTAGGGAAGTATTGTTTTGCTACATTAGTTGTGCCACAGTCTTGTCTCAGGACACTATGATGCTTATTTTAAACCAACTGATACTGTTGAGTTAAGACGTTGAATATACTCTAAAGTATGTAGAAAGATTCAGGTGCACAGGGCTACTTCTCTGGGCCTCCCCGGAGTGCTCCAAGTCAAAAGGCAGTTCCACTTAGCCAGGCAATCAAGGTTGAAAAGCGATGGGCACATCCAGTATAAAAAACCCTTTATTTGAAAAATGATTAAAAATTGTATGCAAAAGATACAACAGCTTCAGTTGCTAGGAGAGCAAGAGGGGGACAAGCATGTACAAAAGGTCGACAGCTGTTTCGCACACCTCAAATGAGTGCTTCCTCAGGACAAATGAGCCCCCCGAATATCACCCCTTAAATACCTTATTTTCCAGGTGGACCAGCGGAGGGAGAGGATGTCAGAGAGAGCGCACCCACCATCGCCGCTTACTAAACTTCCGGGACGCCGTCTGCGTTCCACAAACCGGAAGGAGCGGGCCGGAAACTGTCATCCGTACTTGGAGGCCAATCAGGGGCGAGCGCCGCTGACGCTACATCCCCACAATAACGTGGGTAGTAGGACCAATGGGAATACAATACCCCCGTGACCCTGGGACGGAAAACCATGCCCAACACTACACGAGTGTATGGGCATGGCTCACAAAACTACGCCTTCGTTTGGGAAGGCAATAGCGTCCTTAGCAACAGGGGTGCATTTTACATTTTACAAGGATTGACAGCAGTAGCTGTCTATTATTCTAAAAAGGGGTCACCGAGCCAGGGTCACAGAAACTCCCACCCTCAATATGGAAATATGATGAGGAAAGTGCTCAAAACGGCACAAAATAATATTTCAGGAAGGAGGGGGCGATTTTTCAAAAAAAACAACAATAGGGGGAAGAAGATTTTTACTACCTGGCCGAAGACAATGACCAGACTAGTAGGTGGAGCTACAAACGATCTCCTCCTCCTCCGCATGGTCCCTATGGGGTATACAAAAAAGAGAAAAGGGGAAGGGGAAGGGAATTAGGTACATAAGAATTTTAAATATTAAAAAACATCACAAATTTAAAATCTAAGCAAGAAAAAACAACACAGATACAAAATTTACAGAAAGACAGATAAGTCATTCCGTTCATTAAGCCCCAAAGGGCCCACCGCCTCAAAAAAAGAAATCCAAAAGCTTTCCCGCTGTTGTAATTTCTTAAGCCAGTCCCCCCCTCTGGAATCCTTTATGACTGCCTCCAAACCAAAAAACCTCAATTTAGATGAATCCCCAGAGTGGACCGTATTCATATGTTCCATAACCCTGGGACTCCCCTTAGCTCGCGGATTACCCAAGGACCTACAGTGCTCTTGATATCTGTCCTGCATAATGCGTGTTGATAATCCCACATAGATAAATTGGCAGGGGCAAATCAAAGCATATACAATTCCCTTTGTTTTACAATTGATGAATTGTCGAAACCTAACAGTTTTACCAAATCTATGGAATTCTTTTCCAGTGATCAAAAAATTACAACAAGAACAGGAATTACACCTATAATTCCCAGGGGATCTATTTCTACCTAGCCAATTTTGAGTATTATGACTAATAAATTCACTATGGGATAGTTGATCCTTAAGGTTAGGAACCTTTTTATAGGAAATACATGGAGTTTGACGACATTTGTCAGCCAAAAGTTTATCTTCCTGCAAAATTGCTTATGCAAATGTTGAATATACTCTGACTATCTAGCTGGCAATCAAAATTAGACCTTAGAAAAAAAAATGTTTACCTTATCTTTAGATTGGCTTTATTTTACAAAGGAAGGTTATAATGTCACCAGTGATGAGCAAAAATGGAAATGTTCTTGTAGCATTCATTTTCGCAAAAATAATGTTAAATTAGTTTTTCAAGCAAAATTGCCATTGAAGATAAGTTTTCTGTCTTTTTTTGTTTTTTTGTTTGTTTGTCTGCATTTTTGCGCTTTTGGCGGTAAAATATCAATTGTTTTGAATTATGCAAAACCACGAAAATAGCCTGTTGAAAAATGTTCTCAAAATCAGAAATAGCATTTTCGATGCGAAAATTTGCAAGCAACACTGAATGTCACTCATTTTACTTTATTTAACCTTTTGGGGACCGCCTCTATGAGATCCTACGCTGCGCTTGTGGCTGTTCTAGTCTGATGCGGCGTAGGGTCTACGCCGCCCGCCGTTTCCGCTCCCAGCGCAATCATGCACACCCGAGAGGGGACATTAAGCGGTCATATGACAGCTGACATCTCACCGGCGGATCATAGTGATCACTGTGACAGCTGCCGCGGTAGGGTGGGAAAAAGAGGATCCACTCACCTCCCTGACGTTCCTATGACGATCGGCGCTCCCCTCCGTTCTGGCCGGCATCCCCGCTCTCTCTGACGTCAGTGCCAGGTCCCGGCTTGATGACGTCATCAAGCCATGACCCGGAACTTAGCGTCAGTATGAGTGGGGATGCCGGCCGGAGCGGATGGGTCTACAGCTGCTCATCGCTGGAGCCTGGGAGGTGAGTAAAGGCTACCCGCTACACCTGGCCACACAGAGACACACAGTCCAGCAAGCCCTAAGAAGGATCTTGCTGCCTGACACCCCCCCCCAATGCACCCCCCCATGCAAAAATGCCTGGTGTTTAAGGGGGGTTAGGCGGCCTGTCACCAAAGGGTTAATGCATGCTGAGCGTCACAAGTCATATTGGAGCTTGCTTGATATAATGGACCTGTTTTCTTTTTAGATTATTTAGAACATTTGGAAATTGAGAACAATAATTATAAAAAATAAAAACAATAAAAAACAAACAAACAAAAACATGTCCTTTATAAAGCTTAATAAAACTAAAAATGACTATATCACCAGATAATAAATTGTTCTAATTAGATTTAAAACAAATAAATGTAAAAAATTGGCAATCAGAAGCCATGGCAACTAAATAGAGAAGTCAAACATTCTAATGATTTACTACCAATAAAAGACCCTTTTGTCCAACTCATTTTTATTTATCAATATATTGGCTTTGCATTAACCTGCAATTGACATCTCTCTCCTTGTCAGAGCTTAATCTGGGCTGTAGGGAATTTGTGAATTTGTGGCTGCAGAGCAGACAAGGACTTTCCTGTCACTGACAAGTGCAGATGGCTTCAAGGCGGCTGGTCAGTCAGTCAGGTACTTCACATATGCTGCTCTCATTGTTGGTCATTTCCAGCTGGGCTCCATGCTGGCTTGGGAATACAGTTCACAAACATTTGCTGAATTGCTAATGGGGCTGGGTTAGTTACATCTAAAGAGCTTCCACACTGCAGCATTGTATTGAAAAATGTTCGATGTGGGAAATGAAGACATAGACCATTGACTCTAGCTGGGGTTATCAACAGGGAGAAATATGGAGGCACTCACTTGTGACGTATATACATATTGCAGCTAAAGAGGAATACCTCTCAATGGAGAAATCAATGTACAGTGGGATTTTGGATGTCACTTGTATGTATAGCAATAACATATTACTATCACTATTAATATAATTATTATTATTATTATTATTATTATTATTATTATTATACAACGACTGACCAGTATGCACGGTTTACCAATTTACAAATCCCAGAACACATTAAATCTCAACTCTAAACGCAGATTCAAATATATCATCTAATAGCTTTTATGGCGCTTGGATCATGAGACTTCCTGTAGCACACAGACCTGCAGCACTACAGGCTGCAATCTTGTTAGAAAGCTGTGTCTGTGCCCTGCCTCTCTGCACTCTGGGACAGCATATTGATAGCAGTAATACTGGCAACCCAAACTTCAGAGCTTAATCAGAATCAATTTTATTTGGCCAAATAAGTTTGCACTTACAAGAAACTTGACTTCAGGGATGAGCAGGAACTACGCCAGTGCGAATTTACGCATCGTAGTTCGCATCTACGCATTGTAGTTCGTAGGTGACGTTTCAAAACTACGCTTACGAATTTACGCGTAGCGAAGTACCGTTACACGTAGCTTACGCCCACTATGCATAGTTAACATATGTTTTGTGTAGTGAACTATGAATGCGTTACTTGCGTGTAATTTTCCGCGTGCGATTGTATGCTTACAAATTTACGCATTGGAAGGGGGGAATGTACGCATAGAAGAGTTCCTGGTATAAGCACTTTAAAGGAATTCATGCGTAAAATTTTCTGCATATGGGCATAAGCATCCGCATACACTACGCTTCACACTACACGTAATTGCGTATTTTAACGCGTAGTCTACGAAATGCATACGAAGCGAATATTTGATTTCGAAGCCGTAGTTTGGCGAAGTGTAATTGCGTAAAACTACGCGTAGTTCCAGCGTAGCGAAGTTGGCTAACTACGACCATCCCTGCTTGGCAGTTGATTTACGAACACAGGCAAAACAATACAAGGACAGACAGTATAGAGTAGAGAGTATGTTGATGAGGTAGGAAGCAGGGTGAGAAGATGTAATGCTTTCAAGAGAACCCGAGGTGGGATTTAATTATGTTACTGGGGCACAGAGGCTGGTTGTGCACACTAAGACCAGCCTCCGTTGCCCCATGGTGTGCCTCCATGTCCCCCCTGCGCGCCGCTATACCCCCGCAGTGCTGGCGACACGCAGCGCGTCGCCAGCACAATGCTTACCTAAGCGCTGTCTGTCAGCGCCGCTCCCCCGCCTCCTCCGCATCGGTGCTACCCGCCTTTGTCCCTTCCCTCCCGCTGATAGGTGGGAAGTGACGCGGGCAGGTAGCGCCGATGCGGAGGAGGCGGGGGAGCGGCGCTGACTGACAGCGCATAGGTAAACATTGTGCTGGCGACGCTCTGCGTGTCGCCAGCACTGCGGGTGGTATAGCGGCGCGCAGGGGGGACATGGTGGCACACCATGGGGCAACGGAGGCTGGTCTTAGTGTGCACAACCAGCCTCTGTGCCCCAGTAACATAATTAAATCCCATCTCGGGTTCTCTTTCAGGTCTTAGCAGCTCTAGCATGGTTCTGCATTAAGGATGGCTACTGTCTGAGGGAAAAAAAATGTTCCTGTGCCTGGAAGTTTAAAGAGACTCTGAGCAGTGCCCTAAAATCAAAAATGTCACTTACCTGGGGCTTCCTCCAGCCCACCGTAGGCCGCAAGGTACCCTGGCGTCATCCTGGCTCCTGTCCGTGTCCCTCCGGTGGCTCCCGTTACCTGCGACACTCAGGCCAGGTATTGGGCCGTATCTTCCTGCTTTATGACGCTCCTCGTCATCACACTGGCCACTATGCGTCATCATGCCAGCCGGCGTGACAGTCCTATGCATGCGTGGTTTAGATTTAGAAAACCGTGCGTGCACAGGACTGTCACGCCGGCCGCCGTGATGACGCATAGCAGCTGGCGTGATGATGAGGGGCGTCATAAAGCAGAAAGAGCCGGCCCGACACCCAGCCCGGGTGTCGCCGGTAACGGAAGCCGCCGGAGGGGCACAGACAGGAGCCAGGATGACGCCGGGGGACCTCACGGCCTACGGTGGGCTGGAGGAAGCCCCAGGTAAGTGACATTTTTGATTATAGGGCACTGCTCAGAGTCCCTTTAAGTTGCCACTGACCAGTATCTCGTTCCTGAGGGCATAAGCTGGAAGATATAGAGTGAGCAGGGTGAGAGTAATCAGAGGCAATCTTAGCTGCTCTTTTTCTGCCCCTTCTATCATAAAGATCTTGCAGGGAAGGTAAGCTACAGCCAATTATTCTTGCTGCTGATCAGATGATGTGGTACAGTCTCACCTTTTCTTGCACGGAGCATTAGCCGTACCAGACAGCCATAGCTGATGTCATGATGGATTTGGTGATCACAGTTTAGAACTGCACTATTATTATGAAGGCCGACAGGCCGCATAACAGATACTGCAAAGCATACTGGGGCTGCTTCCTCTTCCTACTGCACTCCCTTGGTCCTCCCCTTCATTTGCCTATCCCGCCCTAAGGCTGCTTTCACAGTGAGAAGTTACAGGCTCATGTTACAGCAGCTTGTATCTTGCAGCCCAGCTCACAGCACTGAAAAATCAATGTGCTGTTCACAGGGCACATGTTCCATTAGAGTATACTGCATGAGTCCGCTATTGTTCCTAGCCACATGGCTAAATAATATTCACTGCACAGTAGTGTTGTCCGGATCATGAACCATTAGGATCTTTGATCCTGATCTTTTTTGTGAGTCGAATCATCAGGAAGCAGGGAGGATATGACATCACAATTGGCTTCATACAAGACAGACAAACATGGAACCTGCCATGAGCTGTCAGGAGCATCATTCTCTGCAAATACTATATAAAAATTCAGTGAAATCCAAACGTGGACAGTAAAATGCATATGTAATGTAAGTACAGCCAATATTTAGCTACTGATATATGTGTTTTTTTCTCTGAGACCCTATACCTAACAGCTCCTCTTTAAAGTGACACTGAAGTGAAAAAAAAGTACAATATAATGAATTGTATGTGTAGTACGGATAATTCATAGAACATTAGTAGCAAAGAAAAGATTTTTTATTTTCAGTATTATAGCTTTTTTTATAACTTGAATCATTCTCTAATATTTTCAGTTTACAAATTACACTCTGCATTTTAAACTATGAAACAGAGCAGAGCTAATGACCCTTTGAACAGCTCTGCAGTAAAATGTTATCTGAAGTTGTGTTTCATTATTTCTTGGATGTATAAGTGCTTCACAAAATAGCACTCCTCTCTGGCTAAATTATTCAGAGAGCTCAGAGAAGATCTTTTCCATAGATAACAAGTGAGGTTTCTTAACTCTTCCTGTACAGGAAACAATATGAGACTCATGTCTGTGCTACTAATGTTTTATTTATTAGCTGTATTATACATACAATTCATTATATCATAAGTTTATTTTCACTTCAGATTCCCTTTAAGGGTAAGTATAAATCCAGCGGACTCTGTATGGAACCTGTGCATGTTACCTTTTATGACTTGTGAACGTTGTGGTGCTTCTTTCACGTGACTGTTTGCATGACATGTTAGATCCCTGAAACCTGGTGTAAATTATAAATCGTATGTACCTTTCTACACTGCTCTAACACACTAAAATCCATTCTTTTTCTACACCAATTATAATTGCAGACTTTCCGCCGAGCACCGTGCCCTATTTTCCCAAAGTATTGCTGACTGCTTTATTTCTGTTCACTGGTGTGATTTACAAAGTTTATCTGGAGTCAACATTGTAATGATGGAGAATAGTGCCTGCTGCTTGCTTTACAACCTGTTTTTAGTTGTGGCGCTCAGGTAGTCACCGGTTGTGACAGAGACAATAGAATTATATGTTAGGCATCCTCTCTCTCTCTACAATTTACATTCAGTGGGAGGACTAATGCTGTGTTCTCCACATTGCTTAGATTAACCCCTCAGAGTTGTTGCTCTCTTCTGAGCGTCTCTTGTTTTTCCTAGGGAGATTGTAGTGAGAGTTCTTAAAGAGAAACCGTAACCAAGAATTGAACTTCATCCCAATCAGTAGCTGATATCCCTTTCCCGTGAGAAATATTTTTTTCCTTTTCACAAACGGATCATCAGGGGGCTCTGTATGGCTGAAATTGTGGTGAAACCCCTCCCACAGTGTGATGTCAGGACCATGGTACTGACAGTTTTCTGTCTGTGAACCTCATTGCATTGTGGGGAATAACAGCTGTTTACAGCTGGCTCCAACTTCCTAAAAAAGCAAGCAGCATATCCTTCCACTGACATCACCTGCCAGCAGTACAAATGTCACCATGTGATAAATGTCAGAATGTAAATCATGGAGAGGAAAGATTTTACAATAGGAAAACACTAACTAAATCATTTATACATAATTATTGTAAAAATTAAGCACCTTTTTATTACATTATTTTCACTGGAGATCTTCTTTAAAGTGGGATTATACTCCCAAAACTATTTTTTTTGTAACTACTCTCAGTTGCATTAAAGAACATTTGAAAGCTTTCCCAAGCATTTCCTGTGTGTAAAAAGGTATATTTTAATTTTATTGCAGAGAGCAGTGCAAGATAGCTTATCTCTGGCTATGGCAAATGTAATAATTGCTGGCTCAAGCTCTCTGAGGCATGTGCCTTCATTCTGCCCCCCTTCTTTTCTGCTGAAGTTGATCAGCTGTTGCCAGGGCAATGTGTCTGTTCAGCAGAGGGAGGGAGGGAGCAGGGGGAGGAGGGATTGATACGGCTCTATGGGTATGGATAGGACTTGGATTAGTACAACAGAATACCCAAAATGTTCAGGGTGACCCAGAACCACTAGGAAATTATAGGGGTGTAAAAGACACTGAAAAGCCCTCCTACTAAAAAGAAATGCTCAGTGTAGTTTGCCTTCTTAAAACAGAAGATATTTGTGATTATTCAGCTTTAAGCGAGCAACTGTGGTTTCCCACAATGCATCACTACTGAATATGCAAATTATCTCTTTCTGCCCCTGAAGCCAGTCTTACATTCAGAACTGCTGGCGCATAGTAAGCCTATACCTTATACATTTTACAGAGCCACATCAAACCAACATGCAGACAGACTGTTTCGGACTGTTGGTCCTCATCGGTACACGGCAAGGATTAATATGGCTGTATGGGATAGGGCTTGGACCAGTACTGAAAATCCCTCCTACTAAAAAGCAACGCTCAGTGTAATTTGCCTTCTTAGAAGTTAAATGCAAATATATATTTTTAGTGGTTTTGGGTCACTCTGAGCTGCTGGGTAGTCTGTTGTACTGGTCCTGTGCACTCCCTTTTGCATGGCAATTTTAAACCCTGCATAGTGAATACGGCCCTTTGGGTCAAATCAGATTCCTCTGAAGGTGGTTCCTCTGTCATTCACCTCCCTTGTATGTGTTAGTTTCTTCCTTCGTACAGAACCACAAAAAAAATTCTCTATACAAATCTATAATAATAAAAAGAATCTGAATATTGACTTTACTGTACCTTACTGCACACCTCTGTCACTGCTCTGTGAGTAGTACACGTCCCCATAGTGTGTATTTGTGTCACAGCCAATAAAGGAGTCGTCTGCTCTAGTTTTTCAAAATACTTAAGAATGTCCTGTATTGTCTCTTATTAGAACGCTGTACAGGCGATGGGAGATGATCGGAACAATGGTTCTATTACCCTCTAACTGTACACAGTGGTTCTATTCTGTGGCTTCTATTATCATTATTATTTTTAATATTGTGCTTCCTACTGTTCCTCTGGTGAGATGATGACAGGAGTTGTACAGCAAGAACAGCTGAACAGCTGAGCAGTCACTGAAACCTTTCATGAACCAGAAAACCACAAAGTGAAGCCAAGCCAAGTGTAACAAGACAGTGTGTGCTGAATGGGTGCACTTCTCAGGGACCTGCTTGGAGAGGATTTTCCTGCAAATCAAGTCAAATTATTGTTGATATTAACAGGACGGAAGCTGACACAGTCTTTGTTTGTCACAGCTTCCTGGGACATGTGGTTCCAAAACAGCTGGTGGTTATGTTGCAGGTGTGGAGGGTGATCAAAGAACACCCTGAGGGCCCTTTCACACCGGGACGTTGAGTTGCGTAAATTTTACGCGTCTTGACGCTTGCCTAATGCAAGTCAATGGGGTCATTCATATTACCTGCAACGTTTTTCCAATGCGACGTTGCAGCACGCATACGCGGAAGTGTATTTTTACAATACGCATGTGTGCACTTCTGCATACCCCGAAGCAGGAAGTGACCAAAAGCACGCGTACTAACGCGGTGTTCCCTGAAGGCCTGTGTCTCGTGATACCAGAAACATCGTTGACGCCAGTTTGCAGTGTGAAACCGGCCTAAAGGAAAAAAACACAGAGACAATGGGAGCCCAATGGTGCAGTACGTCACAACAGTAGATAAGCTGGGGTAAATATACACAAACGAGGGTTGCAGACGGGCAACAGACCACTGTAGACAAGTGGAGATGTACAAACTCGACTCCACTCGGGTGTCCAGACCAGCTGGACACGGTCACTCTACAACATTTCTAGTTGGTTCTGATGGTAGTGAAGGCACACCTGACCAAATAGAACTCCCCTCCAGACAGAGGCTCATTTTGTCTTCGCTCAGCACTCCTTTGGCACTTTATTTGGCCTGAGGAAGTGGGGACAAACCAATGAAACGCAGTGCCAATGTATATTGAAGTTCGTTGTTTGCTATACAAATTTGTCTTCATTGAGGTAAGCCACCTCATATTTTCATTTTAGCTGTTTTTAACACAGTATTATCATACCTTGGGTGCCTGTTTCGCCCTTTGTGGTAGTTACGTTGCTTTTTTTTAATCTTCCTACAACCCTCACAAGTTTAAATTTCATCCTCAGTGAAGAGGGTGTAGCTAAAGCCTCTTGGTCAATAATGCAATTATATGGCAACGGAAAAAAAAACCAGATAGAAGCGCCTCCTTGTTTACATATGGGTTTAGAAGACAGCTGATCCATGTTGATCCTATAAGATAAAGAAATTGACCAAATCAAGCCAGCAGCTGCCAGTCCATTCACTGGCAGCTAGTTAATTTACCAGTTGATTTTTTTTAAAGTGGTCCTTTAATTCATGCAAACATGGTAGTCCAAATTGAGGAAAGCGTATGCTACCTTTTCCTCTGTGAATAATGAAATTGGCTAATGGGCCAATCATGCCTCATTGCTATTTAAGCAGAAAGAGGGAGGGATAATAAACAGAGTCATGCCTGGTATTTGGGAAATCTCCCTACAGCTCGGGGTTCTACAAGCTGTACAGACATCAGATAATCTCAGAGCCGTACAGAGAGAAGACAATTGCCCTTCTGACCACAACATTTTTTATTGGGTGCTGATCATCTGAAGCTGAATACACACCTGACAACCAAGAAAGATGGATTCCGGTGACATCCCCCACCGACAAGCGTTCCTCAATCCATCTTTCTGCTGGCGGGTACAGACGACAACACACGACTGCACACGTTCAAACAGGAAGTGATGCCATTGCGGTACTTTGCGTGGAGTGCATAGCACTACTACCCCAAAGAGGCCCAAAAACTATTAGCAACACTGAATATCTGTTGAAGAAGTAAAAAAAAAAACTTTATTACAAAAAGGATCTACCCCTGTTCCTGCGGACACTCCACTTGGGGCTTAGTATCTTGCTCATTACTGTTGCTGGTGCATTCACCTCATAGCCCATACTCACGGGCTACAAAAGTGGCCTGTCGCCAGCACACGTGAGCGTGTGTGCGACAGGCCGGCAACAGCTCGTCGCCAGGTCCCTCCGCGTGCACACGCGGAAGAGGGACCAGCGGTGCGACGGAAGCTGTCGCTGACGTTTCCCCCGCCGGAAGCTCAATGTTGTTTATTGAGGTTGCTGTCGCTAGTCCGCATACTCACGCGGACTAGCGACAGTTGCAGCGGACTGTCGCTAGGCGATTGACCGCGCCAATCACCTGGCGACAGCAGCGACGGGCGATGGTTCGGGGTGCGCGCCTGTGCAACGCCTCATACTCACGGGCGACCTGTTGCCGCAACACGCGCGCCCCGCGTGTTGCGGCGACAATTGTAGCCCGTGAGTATGGGCCATCACACTAGATGCACACTTGTATGCTGTTCCATCCCATGATACACTAGTTTTTGTTAATTATTAGCTACACGTATATGTTTCCTGTTCATTTATTTTTACTGCCTTTCCTGGGTCACTTACCTTTTATATAAAGAAGAACTCTAATATTGTATCACAGTGTCCACCTTGCAATTTCATATGAACCCGGGTTCTATAGTCAGTGCAGGGTCTTATTGGAACTTCATGACCAGATTTATCATTACATAACATATGAGTGTTCAGTGTCCTTGATTATTGCAGCATGCACTTTATACATGCAAATATATGTCATTGTGGTAGGTGGTTATAATATGCTTTTTTTACGCTTTTAATAAGTGTTTTATTGTGTTTATTTATTTATTTATTTTATTTATTTATTTGTTTATTTATTGTCATATTGTGTATATAATTGGTATTTCTGGATATGCAATAAAGCTTTTTTGACTTTTTCAACTTATATTCAGTGGTGCTAATCTTTTTTGGGCCTCTTTGGGGTATTGGAGCTATGCGGCCATTATCAGCACACTGATTTAGCACAGGTGATGCAGATCCATTGCTTTCTTGAAATTTTGCGAGGAGTCATCGGGTATCTTAAAGATCGGATCCGCCATGACCGTCGTTATCGCCGCACATCTCCAAATGCCGTTCGTATAATCGCACGCCTGTACCCATGACGTGAGATCGCAGTAATGATCATTCGTCGCTCAAAAATTGTTGGCCATCCTAAACATCCTCATATAAAATTTATATTGGGCACGGGACTTTAAGACAATTGTCCATCTGACCATGACATTGGGTATTGGGTGTTGATCATCTGTCATCTGACAGTGTCACACACAGCTGAAGACAGCAGGTGTCAGCAAGTTCCATGTCAGGCAGATGTCTCCCCACCCATTGCAAGTGAAACATCTGTCCATACAGCTACCAAAAACCTGAAAACATCCTCATTGTTTGCCAAACCAGAGCCAGCCTATAACAGAAGCAACGGAAACAATCTCTTGTGGGAAACATGTATGCCATTTGCGTAGCATCGACTAAGCCCCTTTGTGTCTGTCAATACATTCTGAAACTGATGACAAATCAAGTCTACTTTTCCATTCAGCGTTGCTCCACAATGATTATTATACTGATGCGATGGCTTTAGGGAAACAATATAAATGATTAATGCTTTACCCTGTTAATTACCTTAATTAGCCATGTAAATGGATTTCCTGGTGCAATGAATAGGTTTTGTGACGGCAGTTGACGATCTTCCAGGGTGAGGATTTCAGTCGAGGTTGCTCGATCGAGCAAATCTGCAGCTTGTGTGGAAGGAAAATGTATATCTGCCTGGTGATTGCAGCCTGCTCAGAGACCATATAGAAACTAGAGAATAATGCATTTGTATGAAGGATGGAGGGAAATATAGTTACCCTGGGCTTCTGTGGATCTAATATTTTTAGTATGAAACAAACATGGGGTACAGAATAATGCAGACAGTGGTATACACAAAATGTAGACATTGGTACATAATACAGAATTGGTAGACTTGGTGATTACAGTGACAAAAGTCTATAAGGGGCTACAATGGACCAAAAAGCCCTCTTACTAAAATGCTATGGAAAGCAAAAGTTTGCTTTCTTAAAACAGAAAGTATTTGCAATAATTCAGGTTGGAGTGAGCTGCGAGATGTCCGAAATTATTTCAGCAGTGATGCATCATGGGAGATACCTCAGAGCCCTCTTCAATCTGATTTGTTGCAAATACATTCTGTTTTAAAAAAGCAAACTTTAGCTTTCCATAGCATTTTAGTAAGAGGGCTTTTTGGTCCATTGTAACCCCTTACACACTCCTAGGAGTTCTGGATCACCATGAGCTTGCTGGGTACTCTGTAACTAAACATGCAACGTGGTGAATAAAATTCTAAGATACTAAAGTGTGAGAGAGCCACGCCCTTGCGAGCTTACAATCTAAAGGAATAGGGAGGAAACAAGAGGTAGGGGTAATATACACATATGTATACCTAGGGGCAGTGTGTTTTTAGGTTTTATTAAAGAGACACTAAGAGGAACTCCAGTGTAAATAATGTAATAAAAAAAAGTGCTTAATTTTTACAATAATTATGTATAAATGATTTAGTCAGTGTTTGCCCATTGTAAAATATTTTAAATCCCTGATTTATATTCTGACATTTATCACATGGTGACATTTTTACTGCTGGTACGTGATGTAGCTGCTGCTTGCTGTTTTGGCAGTTGGAAACAGCTGTAAACAGCTATTTCCCACAATGCAACAGGGTTCACAGACAGGAAACTGCCAAGAGTAGGTACTCAAAGTTTCTTTGTTGGAGGGGTTTCACCACAATATCAGCCATACAGCGCCCCCTGATGGTCTGTTTCCCTGATGGTCTGTTTGTGAAAAGGAATAGATTTCTCATGTAAAAAAAAGGGGGTATCAGCTACTGAATGGGATAAAGTTCAATTCCTGGTCGGAGTTTCTCTTTAAAGGGCAAATAAAGCGAGAGGGACATGGAGGCTGCCATATTTATTTCCTTTTTAAGCAAGACCAGTTGCCTGGCTGTCCTGCTGATCCTCTTTTTTTTCTACTATTAGCCATAGACCATGAACAAGCATGCAGCAGATCGGGTGTTTCTGACAATACTGTCAGATCTGACAAGATTAGCTGCATGAACAATTGGGGAGTCTTTGGGAGTTTAATAGGGATAATTTGATTAATTCCACTATAAGGAAGATCGCACATCATTGCTCAGCATATAAAAACCATTTATACATCAATAAAAAGCACGTATACAAACATATAAAACAAGGGGTAAAAACCTAAAATTCCAAGCAGATTAGACAAATTTCACAGCCATATGATAATATTACAATTTACACAATCACTAACCCAGAAAGATTGGATGTTTTATATATCTGGATGACCAAAATTACAAATATTCCATACAACCATCAGATACTTAAAGAGGAACTCCAGTGAAAATCATGTAATTACAAAGTGCTTAATTTTTACAATAATTATGTATAAATGATTTAGTCAGTGTTTGCACATTGTCAAAGCTTTCCTCTCCCTGATTTACATTCTGCCATTTTTCACATGGTGACATTTTTACTGCTGGCAGGTGATGTCAGTGAAAGGAGATGCTGCTTGCTTTTTGGCAGTTGGAAACCGCTGTAAACAGCTGTTATTTCCCACAATGCAACAAGGCTCCCACGGTGTGATGTCAGAACCATGGTCCTGACATCACACTGTGGGAGGGGTTTCACCACAATATCAGCCATACAGAGCCCCTTGATGATCCTTTTGAGACAAGGTACAGATTTCTCATGTGAAAGGGGGTGTCAGCTACTGATTGGGTTGAAGTTCAATTCTTGATTACAGTCTCTCTTCATAGGCAATGATTTTAAAAGCAAGCACTAGGCTCAATGCGTTTCGTGAAAGACAAAGCTTCACTTCCTCAAGAGTTGTTTGGCTCTTGATAATCATATGATTGCTCCCAATTCTGGTACCTCTAAACAGGATCCCCAGATTGTAAATATTTCAAGTGATCATTCACACGGACTCCTAAAATTCACTTGTACTTAGTGTATTAAGACATCCACCTCAAGTAATATGATAATGGGGCACTGCAGTAGGCGAAAACTATATTTAAAGGACGTTAGTGTAAGCACAATAGTGGATACACTATGAAGGAAACATTATGAGGGTGAAAATATAATGTAACTAATTATACTACTATAGTGGAGGGGCTGTTATGGGGGTTGTACTGAAATGAGGGCAATATATATACAGATGGGGGCATAGTGGTTAGCTCTCTTCCCTTGCAGTGCTGGGTCCCTCGTTCAAATCCCAGCCAGGCCACTATCTGCAAGGAGTTTGGCTGTTTGTGGCTCCACCCCTTGCTGCCATTCTTGCACTGTTAATGGCACAAGCCTCAAACCTGGTACAGTTGGTCAATGGGTGACTGGGGTTCAAATTTAGACAAAGGGGTGGAGCCACAAACAGCCAATCAGATTTGTTTAATCTCAATGCAAATTATTGATGCCAAAGACCGCAAACCGCACAAACTTGGTCATTGAGTAATTGTGTGTTAGGGTTAGAAAAAGTAGGCGGAGCCAACACCAGCCAAATACATACCCGAACAATGTCAGGAAATCAGTGGGTGGAGAAAAATACAAATTTCATTGGGAAAATGTAAACTGCAGCCATTCTTACACTGCTAGTGGTAGGGTTCTCAAACTTTTCACAGTTGGTCACTGGGTGACTGGGATTAATATTTAGAAAGGTGGGTGAAGCCTACAAAAGCCAATTAAAATCCACCTATTGATTTTCAAGGGGAATATTGAATTGATGCCATTCTTGCACTGTTAATGGCACAAGCCTCTTGCACTGTTAATCACCTGTACCTGGTACACTTGGCCATTGGGTGATTGGGGTTCAAATTCAGAAAAGTGGTGGAGCCACAGCCAATCAGATTTATTTTATTTCAATGCAAATTATTGATGCCAAAGACCGCAAAGCTCACAAACTTGGTCATTATGTAATTGTGTGTTAGGGTTAGGAAAAGTGGGCGGGGCCAACACCAGCCAAATATATACCCGGGCAGCGCCGGGCGTCTAGCTAGTATATATATACACTGTACAGCGCTGCAGAAGATGTCGGTGCTAAATAAATACTAAAAAATAATATAATATAGGGTAAGTCATAATTTAGGAGCCGAATTAAGTATTAGCAAAGACAAATGATAAATACATGTGATAAATGATTAAAACATAATAAAAATAATAAATGTGGATACAATGATAGGGTACATACCATAATGGGGGCAGTGTAGTAGGAAAGCACAATAATGAGGAGTGTAAAAAAAAAAAAAAAGAAAAATGCAAATAACTATTTGCTATAACCACAACACCCAGAAGTTTTAAGTTGTTCCTCTGTAAAGAGGAAAGTTATGTTAGCAACCCTAAATAAAGGGTGAATGAGGAGCTGAAAGTTACATAGTTACATAGTTTGGTTGAAAAAAGACATGATCCATCAAGTTGAAAGGGGCAGATAAGGACCTGTCCTGTACACTAATGAGGCTCACAGGGCACCTAAGAACCTGCATCTCCACAAATCAGTTGAATTGCTAATGAGACTGTAAAAATGTATTCATTTAGGAGTTTCCTAACTCACAAGTGTTTTAATTATTTATTTGTTCTCTTTTCCCCTTCCTCTCCCATCCCCTTTTATTCTCTTGGTTGACAACACAAGATAAATACACAGCTCTTGTTAAAGATCTGTTTATCTTTCCACTTTCACAATTTGGCTTTGTCTCTCTTGGGCAATTGTGGTCTGTCTAGCCTTTATATTGTCTCACATCTCTGCAGTATTGCAGGCAAGGGGTTAAAGCAGGCAGCCAAAGAAGGCAGTGTTTACATGAGACATGTTATATGTCAAATTGATGGGCTGAGAGGTTTAATGAGTGTTAATGTGACTTCAAGAGTAGAGATGGCTCGAACCTCCGATTTTAGGTTCGCGATTCTCAAACGCGAACTTCCGCAAACGTTTGGTTTACGCGAACTTTTGCGAACCGTGATAGACTTCAATGGGGATGCGAACTTTGAAAACTAGAAACATTTATGCTGGCCAGAAAAGTGATGGAAAAGATGTTTCAAGGGGTCTAACACCTGGAGGGGGGCATGGATGAATGGGACACACGCCAAAAGTCCCGGGGAAAAATCTGGATTTGACGCAAAGCAGCGTTTTAAGGGCAGAAATCACATTGCATGCTAAATCGGAGGCATAAAGTGCTTTAAAACATCTTGCATGTGTATACATCAATCAGGGAGTGTAATTAGAGTACTGCTTCACACTGACACACCAAACTCATTGTGTAATGCACCGCAAACAGCTGTTTGTGTAGTGCCGGCTGTGCTGGACTGGTGCGCACAATGGCGAGAGTGCAGGCCGTGGCGGTTTTCAAGCCCATATGGTCGCCGGGCTGTGGTAGCTCAATGATAGAACAACAGTGACTGTCCAGCTGATCGAATTTGGTCTGTCCACAATGAAGCAACGACCTTATTATTTTGTGTGTGCCAGAGATTACACCACTTGCCTTTCAACATCACGGTACAGTTTGGGTATCGCCTTTTTTGAGAAATAATTGCGGCCTGGTATCTTCCACTGCGGTGTGTTGCTTTGCTTTTGTGTGCTGCTTTTCTTCAGGTGGTCATACCATTGCAGTTTGTGCTTTGTAATCATGTGCCTTCTTAAGGAAGTTGTCCCTACGCGGGTCTTGGTCTTTCCAAGGCTCAATTTTTGGTGGCAGAGAGTACAGATGGCATTGCTCTCATCTGAGGCAGACACACAAAAAAATGTCCAAAGGTAGGTGAGTGCACTGTGAACAACAGGTAGGTATATGCAGTGATGGGTATTACTAATGTGCAGCTGCCTGGGTACCGTGAACAGGTACAGTGACTGGTGGTATTAAATATCACACTGCGTGCGCTCACGTAGGTAGGTGGGTGCACTGAACAGGTAGGTATATGCATTGATGGGTATTACAAATTTGCAGCTGCCTGTCACACACACACAGGTAGTCACTGAATGTGCTGGGCCTGGCAGTGGCACAGTAGTAATTACCACCAAGGGGCCAAACGCCAGCTGCGACTAACTGACAGGGCTGTATATAATGTAAGTGGGCCACACACACACAAAAAAAATAGATCACAAAAACAAGATTAGCTCTCAAAAGAGCTGTTGAGGGGTGCTTTTTTAGCAATAAGAATCAGCAAGGAGCAAGCTAACAAGCCTACAAGAGCCTAACTAAGCTTTCCCTATAGCTCTCTTTGCAGCAGCAGCAGCAGCTCTCCCTTCTCTAATTACTGCAATCACATGAGTGAGTCCAATCCCTGACGCTGCCTGCCTTTTATAAGGGGGGGGGGGGCTCCAGGAGGGAGTGTAGCCTTATTGGCTACCCTGTGCCTGCTGACTGTGATGTATAGGGTCAAAGTTGACCCTAATGATGTAGTATAGGGG
Source organism: Hyperolius riggenbachi (assembly GCF_040937935.1). Taxonomy (NCBI): domain Eukaryota; kingdom Metazoa; phylum Chordata; class Amphibia; order Anura; family Hyperoliidae; genus Hyperolius; species Hyperolius riggenbachi. Next base: position 109,341,736 of record NC_090646.1, on the reverse strand, counting down.
GCGGGTCGAACCGCCATAAAGTTTGCGTTCATTCGTGAACGGGAACCACCGAAGTTCGCGTGAATAAGTTTGCAGTCGACCGTTCGGGCCATCTCTATTCAAGAGTTCCAGAAGAAACTCAAGACTCCCTACACTGAAGTCTCACCTCACTCATACATTAGGAATTATACAACCCCTATCTATCAATTGTTCTATAGGCTGCCATACACTGGTCGATTGCCACCAGATCGACCAGCAGATAGATCCCTCTCTGATTGAATCTGATCAAAGAGGGATCTATTGGCTGCCTACACTGCAAACAGATTTTGAATTGACTTCACTATGAAACCGATTCACAATCTGTGGAGCTGCCGCAGCCGCCGCTCCCCCTGCATACATTACCTGATCCGGCCGGCGCCAGTCCCCCGGTCTCCGC